>NW_004955450.1:13008958-13142712 GCF_000276665.1 Chinchilla lanigera | reverse complement strand
ATAAGTGAAATAAATCAGATCTGCATGTGCAAGCACCACATTGTCTCACTAGTGTAAAACCTCAAAGAGTTAATATAAACTCGGAGGTATGACAGACATTGTGAAATGAGAGGAAAATACTCAAGGGTAAAGGGCAACTGGGATGTGGGAAAAGAGAAGGGAAAGAAAGAGAAATTTGTATGTATGTATATACATGATAGTTAACATAGTTGATCTACTGTCTTCTATTTCTTTGCTGAAAGAAACTGTTAATGAGTCCTTGATTGATCAATATTGTGTGTGTCTGTTTTCATGAGAGAACACTTTGAAGATATCAGTACGTAATACAACAAGCATTGTTAATTTCCTACCACTTTGTTTGTAACTGTATTGTCTGTACTGTTCTTTTGCTATTTTATAAAGGTTGTCTGTTTGTTAATGTTTTCGTCCTTTTATTTTTAAAATAAAAAAAGAAAATTAAATTGATAAAAGAGTTTTTTTATAATACCCAATACCACCTGTGTTGCAAAAGCTACATAAACAAGAGGATTATTATATAAGTATTCAGACATTTACAGACTTCCATAAACTTTTTATTTGATAAAATTTAAAATATCAAAATAATAACCGAGCATAATTTCTAAAAACAAGGGCCTACTAGTGAGAAAGATGTTCTTCTTTTGTGGGAGTGACAACGTTTTCCTAATTAGCGTTCCTTATCAAAGTCTATTGCAGGTGTTCATCTGGTAAGGATGATGTGTGGCAACCTTCTATAGAAATGGCGCTATGGAAATAGGTACTGCCAAATAGGGACAGTGATCTACAGAAATATTATTGTGACTATCTTTATGATCTTTTAACTATGTCAATATATTAACTGGAAGACAGTCATAAAACCTTACTGAATTCTCGTGTTCACATCTGCTTTTTAATTGCAGATTAGGTGGAAGTCCCTCATGTGCCAAAATGGATATTAAAATGAGGAAATGTCCTAGTTATTTGCACTGAGGTCAGAAAAAAAATGTTGCTGGAACATTTTGCAGGTCATAAAATACATTCCCTCCAGATATTTGGGAGATTGGATATCTTGCTTCTTGTTTTAACTTTGGACAGCACAGGAAGTACATAAAGCAGCTTGATGTTACTTATTATTCAAACAAAAGTATTTTTTTTTCCAAAATGAGTCTACTGAAGTATAAGGTTTGCATATAGCACTGTTTAGCCTTCTAATTTTCAGCTGAGATTCATTTAGAAATGTTAGCAGGTCTTCAGCAAAAATAATTTCCAAAGTCACTCAGTGTCTAGTAGTGACCATGGGTGACTCTTTTTGTTCAGAAAATGTTCATCTAGGCCCAGAACTCGAAAAGAGGACACTACAGTTACCACTGCTACACCATCGACAAACGAGGAAATTCAGCTTCTAAGTCCAGCGTTCACAGAGCCGATGAGACCTCGCCCTGCGAGGCTAGATGAAGCTCCCTGTTGGACACCACTGGTTTAACAGGAGAAAGCCACTGCACACTTTCCAGAGAGCATCTACTGCCAGAGCACGCCTAAGAGCACAGGCTTTAAAGGCTTCACATTTTCAAAGCTTTCTCACGTTGTTCAACTAAGTCTTTTTCTGCATCCATTTCCCCCTATAATTAATTGTAAGGTATCTAGAAGAGTCCCCCATAGTAATGCTAAATTCTGTTTCTTCAACTTGTTTGAAGATATTCCCACCAAGAGTTTTTCTGTGCAGACTACTGAAGGCTAATTCTTCCATTACTTCAGACTCAACATCGAGTTCTTCCATCTCTAACTGAGCAGCACTGGGAGTATCTGCTGCCTTACCCAGAGCTTAGGAGAACTACGTACTCACACTCGATACTCTCGCCCTTGCTCTTTCACTCTCTCCTGATGTCGCTGTGAAAGTCCCCATTCCTGTAGGAAACTGTTCTCGCTGAAGTCTAACGGCTTTAAACAGTTTTATTTTCTCTGGACTCATTTCTTTAGCTCCTGTTACCAGACATGATCCAATTAACTCACTGCTAGCAAAAAGGTTTTCCTTCCTTGGCTAACGAATGACTCACTCTGAAACTCACTTTGGTTACAACCTCATTTCTTTGTATTTTTCTCAAGAAATTCTGCTATAATAAGACATGATGTTTCAAACCTTCTGGACATTGTTTTCATGTGTTTTTTTTTTTATGCATGCTTTGTTCACAAAGGTCAATATAGTTTGTATTATTTTAGCACAGCTAAAAGTCAGGCACGGTAGCACATGCCTGTAATCCCAGCACTCAGGAGGCTGAGGCAGGAGGATCCTAGCAAGTTCAAGGCCAGCCTGGGCTACAAAGTGAGCTCAAGGCCAGCCTGAACTGCACAGTGAGACCTTGTCTCAAAAAAAGACAAAACAAAAAAACTATTTTAGCACAGCTATAATGTTGTTATATAATAAGGCTTCACCACTTTGATATGATAATCCACACTGCACTGTGCCCTGGGGTCACCTTCAAAGACTGCCATTAGTAATAAAAATAAATGTGCAATAAAGCAAGCAGCAGGTACAATGCTGTGATGTGCAGCAAGTGAGCACCACTGTGACACCAGCCACAGACACACAAGCATGAACGTGTCTATGTTCCAGAAACCCTAACTCATGAGCGACAGACTTCGAACTTCATGTAGTTGTCATGTATTACAAAATTAATTTTTTTTTAACATTTTGAACATGTAAACAATCATTCTTAGATCAAAAGCCATAAAAAAAAAAGCAAGGCAGTGGACAAGATTTGGCTTTTAGGCCATACCCTCGCTGATCCTTGCATGGCAGAACACTGTTTTCAGAATAATAAATTATAAATCTGTAATATAGCGATTTGCATAGCTTATTAGTTAACAGTAATCATAAAAAATCTTCACCACATGATGTTTAGGAGTTAATGAAGTTACTGAACAAAATTGTCTACTACAAATTCTACAAACCCAAAAAGTCTTTGTGATTAAACTCTCTGAGCAAATTAGAAGAACATTTCCTCAGGTTGATAATAAGCACCTACGAAAACCTATCCCTGACACCATACTTCAGGGGGATAAATTCGACGTTTTCCCACTAAGATCAGCAACAAGGCAAGATGTCCACACTCATCCCTCCCACTCAGCGCTGTGCTGGAAGCCCCAGACAATGCAGTAAGGTAAGAAAGTAAAGTAGGTTATGACTACTGGGAAGGAAGAAATAAAGCTACCATCACAAACAACTCAACTGTCTACGTAGAAAACCTCAAAAACCAACCAAAAAAACCCACCCAAAAAGTTTCCTGTAATCAACAAGCAACTAAACAAGGTTGGAAGTTAGATTAATATATGTTCATTGTTTTCTTGTATGTCAGCAATAAACAACTGTAATTCCACATTAGAAACGCAGTATTGTTTATATTAATACCAAATAAGAAAGTGCTTAGGTGTAAACAAATCTAAAAAAATATGTACAAAATCTGTGTGAGAAAAACTATGAAAGTGGTGAAAGAAATCCAAGATCTAAATAGAGAGCTACCCCATACACATGGACATGAAGAGGCAGTATTGTTCAGATGTAAGTTCCTCCCAGGTTGCTCTATAGATGCAATGCAATCCTGATCAAAATTTTAGCAAAGTATTTTGCAACTAGCAACAAACTGATTCTAAAGTTTGTGTGAAAAGGCAAAAGGATAAAAAGCAGACAATAAAAAGTAGACAATACCCCTCTTTAAGACCTAGTAGAAAACTGCAGTAATCAAGATAACCTGGTATTTGTCATAGACAGTCAGATCAAGGAAAAGGATAAAAAGCCCAGTCATAAACCCAAACAAATATAGTCAAATAATTTTTTAAAAAGAAGAAAAGTAACTAGACAAAAGATGGTCTTTTCAACAAATAACAAACGAACAGACACCCCTGTGCAACAGAAGGGCATCTAGACACAGAACTATCATTCGTAAAAATTAATTCCAAAAAAAAAATTAACTCAAAGTGGCTTAGATTTAAACACAAAAAAACAAGATTGTAACTCCTAGAAGACAACAGGAGAAAATCTAAACGACCCTGGGTACTGAAATGACTACTTTACTACAACACCAAAAGCACAATCCATGAGACAAAAAATTGATACTGCCCTTTGAAAGACACGGTGTAGATTTTTAAGAGACACTATTTGTAAGAAACATATTTAATAAAATGCTGGCATCCAAAATAATCAACTCAAAACTAGACAATAAGGTAACAGCAAATTTAAGGAGGAAAGATCCTAACAGCTAGAGAAGAAATACTCGAATGGCAAATAAGCCATGAAAAGACTCGATCTTACAGACCCTCAAGGAACTGCACATTAAAACAACGAGACGCCACTTTGGACTGACTGACATCAGTCCTTCTCAGGAGTTCAGGAAAGAGAACACGAGGGATTAACAGACAGAACACGAGACTTTTAAGGCCTAAAACTATCCTATGTGATACTATAATGGTGGGTGCAGGTTATATATTTGTCAAAGTCACAGACTGATAGTTCAGAGGGTGAATCCCAAAGTAAACTATGTATTTATTTTATGACAATAAAAATGTTAGGGGTAGTCATTCATCACTAATAATAAATGTGTTACTATAATTCTGAGGATGCTAGGAACAGGAAACATGACCGTACAGGTACGTGAGTGTTCTATACTTATACTCAACCTTCTTCTAGACCTAAAACTGCAAATAAATAAAGGTCTATCTTTAAACATTACATAAAGCTGGGCATGGTGGCACACACCTATAATCTCAGCACTCGGGAGTCTGAGGCAGGAGGATCATTGTAAGTTCAAGATCAGCCTGGGGTAAAAAATGAACTCAGGGCCAGCCTCAACGGCAGAGCGAGACCCTGTCTCAAAAAGACAATCAATCAATCAATCAATAAAAACATTATATAAATGGCTTAGTTTTTCCTTTGAAACCTAGATGTTATTCAACATGTACAAGGTGAAAAAAAAGTAATCATGTTATTTCAACGAATTTTACAAATATCCTTATAAAGGATAACCTAAAAAATATGATAGTATATATAACATTAATGTGAAAAGAATGTATCAAAGAATGAGAGGAGAAAAAATTTGATCTCTGATTAAACAAGTGATTTTCAGTTTAAAAAATTCCATGTAATACTGAAATGCAAGGCCAAGTATTTATTACTTAATAAACGCTCCCGTAAGTACTACAGTTTGAAATAACTACTGTACTACCTCCTCTGCGAGTGTGTCTTCCCACTTGTTACCTCCCACCAACCCACGCCAGCTTCCACAACCTCTCTGCACCTGGCGGTAGTCCTTGTGCTTCAGTAACTCCCTCACATGTGCACATACTTCCCCGTGAATTTCTCACTGTTTCTAGACCACTAAAAACCCACCACAGAGACAGAAGGAAACCACTGTCTTTCCTTCCAGGCGACAGTAAGCACTGTGAAAGCAAGGACAGTCTCTGGCCTCTCTGGGCCTCATCAGCTGGCAGTTCAAACAGTGCTTCGCTAAGTGCTACTGAGTGACTACAGAGCAGTGACGGGGAACCTTTCAGAGACCAAACACCCACCCTGCAACCTAAAACGCACTTGTTTATCTCAAAGTGCCAGTGGTGCAATTCAACCTGAATCCTGAGGTTTTAGTTTAGAAAAAACTACTTGTGCCACTCATGGCATCATCGCAGAGAGGGTTCTGAGTGCCCATTACCGCACGCACAACATAGGTTCACCACCACTACTGCATGGAGTTTATCAAATTCAAACCTGGACCTTTTGCCCTCATCATACTCAATATTATGACCCGGACGCCTTCTGAACAGTCCTCAGGCCGTACCCTCCGTCTTGTGTACCTGGTTATTCCAATATATGAAACTTCCTGCTTGCTTTCATTGTTAACCAGTGAGAGCCCAAGGCTGTGCAGGGACAAGGTTATTTCGTGGTCAGCCTGCTCCATTGCCTCTGCCTGCAGCGCTTTGGAAACCAAGGCCACATCATCTGTGAAAAGCAGGACTCTCTGGCGGCCATCGAGGAATGATACCCAGTGTATCTGGACGTTTGCGTCGTATGGAAACTGGCCACATTCATCCTGCGGGGGGAAAGGCGTCATTAAGTCCACACACAGTTTTTATTAAAGCTGAACAACAGCAACTGAGAAAGACGAGGAAAGTTTAAACTGTAAAATGGAAAACTTGGAGGATCAAACTGACTTAACAAAAGCTATCATCTACGCTAAAACAACACACTCAGTTTTTCTCAGAGACAAACATTAAGAGTGCTTTTCATTTTCCTGCCTTTGTGTATGTCACCTTGTTAGTGCTCAAGGAGTGCTGAGCAGGAACAAGAGTAGCCTTGGTGGTAACAACGTCAAAAGATGTTTGACTCCACGTTGGAGAACAGAACGTTTCAGAAACTTACTAAAAAAGTAACCTCAAACAAAATTAGCCTTATAGCCTATTTTTGTTTTAAAACTTGTAACACCACAAATATTTACATAAATCACACTGCCAATCCATGGTGGTCAGTTTGTCTTCAGCTGAACAAAAATGAGTCTTCCTTGCTGAATGGTTCATACAGCACTTGAAAAC
Source organism: Chinchilla lanigera (assembly GCF_000276665.1). Lineage (NCBI taxonomy): Eukaryota > Metazoa > Chordata > Mammalia > Rodentia > Chinchillidae > Chinchilla > Chinchilla lanigera. The sequence continues at coordinate 13,136,142 of NW_004955450.1, read as the reverse complement.
ATGAGCCTGATTTACTTGGTCAGTGTTTTCAGACATTAAATCTGGACTTCACATAGATGCAACAGTTCCTTTCACCCGGAAGTAGAAGTACCTGCCATGTGCCTTTTCATCTCCAGCTTTCTTGCGCAAAAAGACAAAACAAAGGATTTCACCAAAAGCAGAGGCAAAATTCTGTTGCGATGGTGGTTTCAAATACAAGTTTTAAAGTATGTTACATGATTAAAGTAGCCTTCCAATTATTTCTCACTCTAATAAGTAGTTAAATTTTCAGAGATACCTATTAAGAAGACTAATTCTGTGTATAAACCACAAAATATTATAGGTATCTTTCTTTTGAATTTTTTTAAATATTCTTGGACTGTATTTGCTCTTCATTTGATCTGTTAAAAAAATTTTTAAACTTTTTTTATGTTAAAGATTAAAAAGACTAACAAAACAAGGTCAATGAAGACAAAAATCAAAAAAATGGTTGCCACATTACATAATGTTATCTTCAGCGAAGTTGGTCAGTCTACCAGAAGTACAAATGTAAGACTGATCAAACAATCAAAAGACAGTAACAAGTAAAAAGAAAAGAAAAGAAAAAAAGAAAATGATGCAGAGCTTCACCGTACAAGATGGTGGGAGTTTGACAATGGTTTTTATGCTGTATACTGCTGTTTTCAGATTAGTTTTTCTGATTACCAGATACAAGCATGCAAAATTGGTCAAGAAAAAGTTTTGATACAATGGAGTATTATTCAGCTATAAAGAAAGATAAACTAGAGGCTGTTATACGTAAATGGATATAATTAGAGACCATACTCATCAGTGAAATAAATCAGATTCCCATGTGTAAACACTGTATTTCCTCCCTACTATAAGAACCTGAAAGAGTAAATAAAATCTGAAAGGTACAATAGATATTGTGAAAGAGAAAAGACACTGCTCAAATAGGAAGGAGCAACTGGGATGAAGGAGGGGAGAGGAAGAAGGAATAAAGAAGAGAAAAAAAATATGATCTATTAAAAATTAAACGAGGTATGTTAAGATGTCCCCCGGCAACTGTGTTTGAAGTCCAGCATTTTAAGTTTTATTTATATTTTAATATAATGCCATTCATTGCATGAAGGTTAACAGCTATCATCCCATCCTGTCATATTACCATGATGTATCTAATAGCTGTGCCTTGAATTATAGTTGCTCAGAACTACAATCAACAGTTTTGCTTTCATTTTGACTTCTACTTGCACACTGAAGCTTTGTATCTTTATGCTTAAAATTTTAAGTTAAGACAGATCTGCTGTATCATGTACTTTTCTTTTCTTTTGCAACAAGGCACTGAATTTGTGGGCTCAGTCATCCTCCTGCCTCCACCTCCCACGGAGTAGCTGGACCCCAAGCACACACCAACAAGGCCAGGTCTGGTGTTAAGTACTATTTTTTAGCTGACTCTGTACGCTTTTGTCTGTCAGTAGAATTTAAACCATTTTTACTTACTGACACTGAATACGGGCTAGTGGGAGAAGAGGTCTATGGACTGTGAAACCAGACAGAGCTGGTTCTGAATCCCAACCAGAGGCCTAAGTTCCTCATAAAAATGAGTGAAAGTATAGGAAAAGCATTAACACGTGCCACTCAGTAAAACACTTTCTGTCCCTTATATATTTTCTTTTTTACTCTAAAGAGTTACATTTCCTTTAATTTTCTGAATTGTTCTAAAATCCCTTCACAACACCTTTACCGCTCTCTCCCCAGCATATGTGTGCTACTGCCGGGAAGCTGTGGCTGCTGAGCAGTATCAATGTGAGGAAGAGGCACCAACTGCAGATGGAGCAGGGACTCCAGTGACAGCCCAGTGACTGAGTCAGGAAGCAAAGAAGGGCAGTCTACAAAAGCTTATTTCTTCCAATTATGAACTGGACAGTTTCTCTGATGTGAAAGCAAAGCACAAGCAGAGCAACACAGCTTTACCATAGACTACAAAGCTGCTGTGATAAAATCAGCATGGTACTGGCCAAAACAGACCTGAGGACCGGTGGAACAGATCAGAGGATGCAGACACAACTACGAACACACTTGGCCACCTTATCTTTGATGAAGGGGCCAAATATGTTCACTGGAGGAAAGATAGCCTACTGGAAGAGAAAGTAGGTAGAACTCTTGAAGACGTAGGTGGAGGCAGAGACTACGTGAACAAAACCCAAACTGCACAGGAAATACTTCAAAGAATCAACAACGGGGATCTCTTCTTATTAAAAAGTTTTTACACATCAAAAAAAATCACCAACAGAGTGAGAAGATAACCTATAGAGTGGGAAAAAACTTTAGCCACTGTCCCTCAAAGGACTTCTAAGAACATATAAAGAATTGAAAAAAATCAGACCCCCCCAAATTTAAAGACCCAGTCCAAAAATGGGCATCTGAGATGAACACACACTTCTCAGATGAAGAGATACAAATAGCAAATAAGTATATGAAAAATACTCAACATTATTGGTCACTTGAGAAATGCAAATTAAAACAACACTGAGATTCCATCTCACCTCAGTAAGAATGGCTGTCATCAAGAAATCAACCAGTAAAAATGCTGGAGGGGCTGTGGGGAAAAAGGGACCCTTCTCTACTGTTGGTGGGAATGTAGACTGGTGCAACCACTGTGGAAATCAGTGTGGAGATTCCTCAATAAACTAAGATTAGAGGTCCCATTCAACCTAGTATTTCTCCTCTGGGTATTTTCCCAGAAGAATTAAAAACATCATATCACAACGATATTTGTGTACCCATTTTTTTTTGTTTTTTTGTTTTTTTTGGTTTTTCTCCGGTACCGGGAACTGAACTCACGACCTTGCGCTTGCCAGGCAGGTGCTTTTGCCGCTGAGCTAAATCCCCAGCCCCTGTGCACCCTGTTTATAGCAGCACAATTTGTCAAAGCTGAATCTTGGAAACAACCCAGATGCCTATCAACTGAGAAATGGGTAAAAAAAGATGTGGTATTTTTATATGATGGAGTTCTACTCAGGTATAAAGAAGGATAAACTTGAGACATTTGTAGGGAAACAGATGCAACTTGAGATCACACTCATAAGTGAAATAAATCAGTCTCACATCTATAAACACTGTATTGTTTTCTTAGTGTAAGAAGCTGAAAGAGTAAATAAGACCCAAACTGTACAAGAGATATTGTGAAATGGGAAGAAATGCTCAAAAGGAAAGAGAAACTGGAATGGGGTAAAGGAGAAAAGAAGACAGGGAAAAGGAAACAGAAACACACATACACACAAGAGAGTTAAGACAGTTATACTACTAATTGCTATTAGTTCACTGAAAAAGGTTTATGCCTGTATTGTTTGATCAGTTTTTCATGCCTGTATCTTTCAATATGAGCAACTACTCTGAAGGCAGCAATACACAATGTACTAACCATTGTTACTCTCCTACAGTCTTGTTTTGAAATTATATACTATTGTTTTTATTGGCTTTCTTTTCTTTAAAATAAAAAAATAAAGCTCCACCAAACTGCGGCATCAAAGTCACTCCAAGAACCTCACAACAGAGGAATGATCAATCTCACTTTCTAAAGGTCAAGTAAGTCTTTCTCTTTTATAATTTTCTCAGAGTGAAAACAGGAGTAGATAATTTAGTCACGATAGGCCAATTACCATTTTAAAGAAAAAGCCCAGAAAGCCTTATTAATAATTGGCACCTTGGGACAATAGCCTATAACACTATGTAATGGGAAATATCTATGCAGAAACTGGATGATGTACCACTAATTCATGAGCAATTTATCACAGGGAAGGCTGGCAGATGAATTCTTAGGCCCTTTCTAGAGTCCTGAATCCAAAAAATACCGTATTTGATTAGTTTAGCTATCTAAAATAATTATTTGATCAAATTCTGTGTATGGGAAATTTTCCATACTATCAAATTCCTGTGATTAATAAAATACATTGCTTTGTTCGGAAAAACACACCAACGGAGGTACAGGTATATTCAAAATAAAGTTCAATTCCACTTAACCTTAAAATCCTTCCCACTTAAAAGAAGGCAAATAAAAAGGTGTTTTACTGGTCTTGTCTTGGACAAGATGGAGCAGATGTATTTTTTAAATTGTAAATAAATTTGGATGAATCTATCAATGTAAATTATCTTCAATCTAAAGTCTGAGTAACTTATCCCAAAAATAGCTCCCCTTCACTCTCAGCTCAGTAATGACCATAACACAGTGAAGCTAGCCTGTCCACCTCCCTCTCCGTATGGCAATACACACAGCAAAGTCCCCATCACAAGATACCTTCAACAGAGCATGCTCCCCGTGATTCGCTGCGTACGTCCAGGTAAGTTTCCTGGTGCCAGTAGGATCTGCCCAGGCAAAAAGTCGAGCCTGTCTTGGCAATAGCACTAATTCCTCCTGAGATCCACTAAAACACAAGTGACAGGAAAGATTAGAATGTCAGAGCCCTGCAAATTCTAGGCCTGTAATTAATTGAAAAGACTGTGTTCCTTAATAAAACACAGCTGCCGATGATGAAGAACCCTACAACGTCCAACAAGCAATGGTTTTGAAGCTTAGATAAACAGAATATTGCAGTACAACGTTCTTTCCAAAGCTGCAGCACACTCAATTATGTAGGAAGAAACACACCGATGGATCTGATGAGGTAAATAAGCTTCACTCGGGGCTGAAGTTTTAATTTTATAATGAAATGCAACACATACCAAGAGAAAAAAAGAAAGAGTTCATACTATTCCAATTGAAAGTGTGACGTGTGGACCAGCGGTATTACCCAGCTTGCTGGACATGCTAAGTCTGCTACCCCACCCAAAATCCACTAAATCAGAATCTGATCCCTAAGATTTCAAGTAGATTCGAAAGTTGATCATTGAAGTTTTAAGAAGTATTGGTCTATGTAACAATAAAAGACTCCAGAGAAATGAGGGAGGAGTAAGCCAAGTAGCTTTTGATCTTAATCTGTACTTTTAAGTCTCTCACTGAATTGACACTGTAAATAGGGAAATGTTCAAGGAAATACATATTTTTTAATAAAATTACCTACTGGTATACATTTTAAGGGCTTAAAATTATTTGATTTACCATTAAACAATAACATCATCCAATGACATATGTGTGAATAAGAAGAAACATTCCTACTATCTGGACTATAAATTTAGCATCATTCCCTATCCACATTCTCCTCGTTTGGCTTTCTATCACCCCTAACCAAAAATTTAGATACACATTTATAAGGAGAAGTTCGCTGAGCATTACCAGGCTACAAAGGAAAGATACTGTTCCAACAGGTTCACAGTCCCTTAGCTGCAATTCTAAAATTGAAAAGGCTCCAAAAGCCTGACGGGTTTTCCAGAAGTGTGTCAAGAATCACTTGGCAGCAAAACCTGATTTGAACTGGTGTGAGACTATTAATGGTTTCTGTCTATCCCACTTGCACGAATATTCGTATGTCTTGGTACAGAAACGTTAACGTGTTTGACTACAGAGCACTGTCTCAAGATACACCAATGGTGTTAAACAATAAAAGCACATGCTCCATGTATTATCTTTCGAAAATCTGAAACATTTGGGATGTTATCCTCACCCATTTCCCAGAAGGGACTGTGGACGAATAAAAGCAAATAGGATTTCCCATTAGCCCCTTTTTCCTACCTCTGCTTGTAAGTGAGGATGTCCCACGGTGTGTGGTTTATCAGGAGGGCAGGCGCAGACCCCTCGTGGTAATCAGAAAAGGTTATGACAGTCGAGTGTTCTGCAGTGTTTACATCCACCAAGATAGCTCCATTCTATTGTAGGGGGGAAAAACCCAATTGAGGTTTTGGTTTAAAGTCATTTACACATGGGATTTCAATCAATTACGTAAACACAAAAGCTTTGTTTTTTGCAAGTTGTTGATGAAAAGCAAAGCAGTTCTGACTTCTTCCAAGTGATATTAGGGCCTTAAATATTGAGACAGCAGTGCTTCAAGCAAATTACCAGAAGATTTTTTATATCATGATTTAAAGAAAAATTTTAAAGCAAATTTTAAAAAGCAAAGACAGTTATTTAAAAATATGACACCTTACCAGTTCTTCTAAGCTCAATAAAGTGCCATTATCTTGTCGGTTATAAAAGAATGGTTTGGAAGATCCTTCACAGCCCACTACTCTCACACAAAGTTTGCCTGACAGATTTTCAGGCCAAAATGGAAGGCACTGAAAACATAAAAGTTAGCATCAGTCTTTATACAGTACAATGGCATAAATAAGACAGTGGCTAAGTTTTCAACTCAAACATGACACTGATTACATTATTACTGAGTTTCTTTAAATATACCCTCTACCTCTAACATTAAGACTACTGAATTATACCTTTGTATGAAAGCAAAAAAGCTTCAGTAGAAGAGCACTGTATGTACTCACGGCGTAACAGTTTGCCAGTCTGTGTGCACTTGCACTCCACACGCAGCATGAGAAACTGAGAAGCCCATGGACTGAGAATGCCCCACGTGTCTCAAATACAGTGTTTACAAACAAGATCTTAGTAACATGAGCTTTTGCGCAGAGCTCCTTTTACTTCACCACTAAATGAAGAATTCATTCATAGAGCATTTTTATCCTGGATAAACCAGAATCAACACTGAAGGCAGAAAATAGACTACTACAGACCTCAAAAGTCCCAGTATTACCATCCTAGCTGCTCAATTTTAAACCACGTACTTCTGAGCTTCTGTTCCCTTAACTGTAAAAGTGGAACTTTAGTTGCTAATACAATACAAAATGTCCTTCTGATGTAGAATACTGTATAAATACTCTATAATACGCTAAATAAAAATACTGTTGATAAATCTACATCAAAAATGAAAAGATACTTTTTTATTTCTAGGAAACAGAAATCATCCTAAGTGGTTTGAAAACACCATGCTTCTTAGAGCTCTGAGGTTTGACACTGTAATAGAAATCCTTCCCTTTTAGCCTTTTGCTACGTATTTTTTAAAATAACTTTACGATCTGGGATTTTGTTTTGTTTGTTTGTTTTGAACTGTACTGACGAATGGAAGAATGACATCAGCTATCCTTAAGCTCAGCTGGTCCGGCCAACAAGTCAGGTCAAAGTCAAGTTTAAACCCTTACACCTGTTTCCTCATTCTTTCCTTCATTCTCTTCACTTCCTCAAATATTGTGGAGACTGTGAAGTGTAGTTTGAAACCAAACCTTTTGATATTGACAACCAAGTCAATTATCAATGACTCTACTGACCCTAGAAAGTCTGAACTGCACTTCTCTTTTCTGTAAAGTAAGAGGGCTGAATTTTACTAGTCAATCTTAGTTAAACAGGTAAAATTTCTAACTCACCTATGCAGAAATCTTACAACCGCCTGTAATTTTACACATACTATCTTACTCTGCATGTGCTAATTAATGTGCAGCTTGGCACTGCCAACAAGATTACAGTTTTTTCAGTACAGAAACATTACACTGGCAATGATGACAATACACAGTACATTACCTCTATGTACTTTTCACAGTACATAGCGCATGTTCTACATAGATGGGATAACCACAGAACAACTGCCAGCCATCTAGACTGGGCTAGTGGTGGGTAAATATTAGTAACAATTTTCCTTTTTTTAAAAAAAAAACATGCTTACAGGGTGAAAGAAAAATCTTTCGAAACTGGCTGCCCTATTTTAACACAAACATGGCAGTGTTAGACAAAGAAGTATATCCAATTCCTATGTACACATCAGGAACTGAGAGCACAGAGGAGAAGGGGACAAAAGAAATTAAGCTGTGCTATGTCCATGCACCAACTCCCATGACGAATGTGACTATTATGTACTGCAAACGTGTACTAATAAAATTTTTAAATGTATTTTTTTGGATATTTTAGGAATCAACTCTAATTAAAAGAGAAAAATTACCTCTGAAGAAGCAATATAGTTCCATTTATTAGTTGGCACACAGCCATCAGATGCAATCTCGCTGACTTCCAGCTCCAGTGAGGACTTGTTTGCAATAGTGCAGAAGGGAGTCAGAGTGACGATCCGCGAGAGATTGAAGCTGCTCATTTTGATGCTCACCCCGACCTGTGGGAGGGAAGAAACGACCTCACCTTTAGCACTGTATTCAATCTCTGTGAAATATATGCATCTTCCCTCACTCACACACAAATTTCTTAAAATACTTTAGAGTAAGAATTCTTAAACTAACATAAACTACAGTCCACTGTTATTTTCCAGTAGAATAATCCTTTGGCTCCATCAGAAATCAGTTTAAGAATATCATTGAGTAACTTGTGATAATTTTCAGTGACAGGTTTCATCTGTCTAGCATTCCTCACTTTTTAATATTCCAAACAAGTTGCTTTGTAATTAGTGGAAAGGCTCCAGTTTTGCTGCTTTATTACATGTCATCAAGAAAATTTTTGAAGTGGTATAGAACAGGTCAGTTGGCACTAGATTATTTAAATTTTCAAAGTGGTGAAAGTGAAGATTTAAGAAACGCATGGCAAGGTGGATATGAAACAAAAACTCAAGTATACTGGAAATATTTACCAAGTCCCTCACTTGAACAAATTCAAGTTCTGCCGGGAAAGAGCAGTCACAGAAATATGTAGAGATAGCCCAACATATAACACTTTGAATTAACATTTCCGATAACTCTTTAAGAGCCAGATTCTTAAGAATGGAGCTAAAAGGAAACAAGCAGCAGATTCTTACCAGGTATTCCATATTGTTGGAAGGACATTTCACACACCCATAACTTCCCACAGTATCCAATGAGAAACCACTGGACCAGGCACTAGTTGAAATTTTTAATTGTACCTGTATCAGAAAACACATACCAGAATATAAGAAACCTAAAAGGTAACATTAACTTTATTTGACGGCAAGACACAAATTGCTAGATGGCTTGCTAAAAATTTTAATATTATGAGACACAGAAAAATATTATCACAGTCATATTTGCAAATATATAACAGAACTCCAGAAAACTGCAAGGGACAACAAAAGCATAGCACCTTTCCAGTACCCAAGCAGTAAGTACAGTGAACTTAAAAATGTGCTCCAATGAGACTTTATGCCATTTGCTTTTTTAAAATGTAATGCAAGGGGTGGGGGACTTAGCTCAGCGGCACAGCGCCTGCCTGGCAAGCGCGACGTCGTGAGTTCGATTCCCGGTACCAGAAAAAAATAAATAAATAAAAATAAAAATTAATGCAAACATGGCGTTTTCCAATGTTAGACCTACGGGAAAAAGCTAACAAATTCCTTATAGTTTTAGCACACTAAAAATATCTTCCTTTAACATTATCCAGCAGGTGCTAAATAAAAGAGATTGTGGGAGGCAGCACAGAAAACAGCAGGACACAGTTCCCATCTTCAGTGCACAGGGAACTAAAGAGAGAGAACAGAGAACACATACTAACAACTAAGATGCAAGCCTCAACGTGATTAGAGACACACAAGAGGTATAAAGGCAACCAAAGTAAGACGACGATGAGTTTGCTTCGGGCTCTGGGATTTAGGAAAGGTCCTATAAGAGACCCATCCATGCCCCTGTATGAATCTGACCACTGTCCACACAACTGGATTATTAAAAACTCAAGGCTAATCAGACACATAAACCGGTACTCACAATATCGCGTTAGTCAACACTTTAGGACAGTGATTGTCAAAGCGGTCTCCAGACCACTGGCATGCCTGTTAGGTGCAGATTCCCAGGCCCCATCCAGACCTACTGAGTCAAACTCAGGAGGGACAAAGACAGCAACAGCTTTAAAGGCCTTTAGGTGATTCTACCATAAATAAAATTTGAGGGCCACTACTCCTAAGAGGACAAGAATGGGGTATCTAGACTCATTTTAAATGAACAGAAAATCTTTACACGTACCAGGCCTGAGCAGAACGCTAAACAACAGCAGGGAGCAGGAAAAGAGGAGGAAAACAAGGGAAGAGTAGGGAAGTGGTCGTCCAGGCAGAGGGTGAAGCATACACCAAAGTCTACAGGCAGCATGTGATCAAGTGTGCATGCACAAGGAAAGGCAAAGTCAACCTGAAGAAGAAAGGACAGACCAGGACACAAAAGACCAGGCTTGAGCATCAGGCTTCTCAAAGGCCTGGCTTCTGCATCATGCACAGGAGGGTCAGCTAACATAAGCATCTTCAGATATACCGTATCACCACTGGTCAATTATACGAAACAAAGTCTGTCTGATCTGACACAACTTTAAGAACAGAAGCAATTCTACAGGCACTGGAGAAAGAATGATCTGCCTCAGACCCTGCTGTGGTTAGTTCAGAAGGGCCTCACTTTGCGTTCCCGAAAGTCTCCTTGCACTTCATTCATACCGGGGCACTGGGCAAACAGGTAAGCTTGGTTTGAATTTCCCAAGTTTCCAGATTAGAAAGTCACCTATTTTAACTGGCTCTAAGAATAAAAACATACCTTATTTTTACTAAAAATATTCTTCTTCTTGAAAGAGAATAAAATGATGTCCCTGAAGTCAGCTGGGTGCTTTATATGAATGTCTTCTGAACGATACTGGAGAATCCGGGAAGTCTTGTTGATTAACCAATAGGGACTAAAGACAGACAGCACCATTCGGCTGCCAACTCGCCTGACGTGTACCGACAGGTCCACCGTCATTACTTCTTTGGAGTTGGAAGAAAAGCACACAAGAAAGAATTCGGGAAGCGTATCACATATGCGGAAATGTCCAGTCCACTCTCTGCCCATGTACTTGACCAGGACTAACTCCATGACTTCTCCACTGATTCGGGAATGCAGGACGTCCGCTGCACTGCCTTCTGCTAGCTCATGAGCATCTGCCGTGCCCTAAACACACACACAAACCAAATCTGTTTGGCAAAACCTTTGAAATACAAATGTATTTTACGCAGATGCTAAATAACCTACGAGAGGCAGGTTAACTGCCAAGTTTTCCATGCAGTGCCGTGCTTCTACTTTATGAATGCCAGCAATTACTAAGGCCTAAAGAGAAAACACACACCACAGCCACAAGGGCAGGAACTGCCTTTGGCCATTAACAGGCCAACAGCCAGAAGCTGTGAGAACAAACTATCTGTGCCAAGAATCAAAGGCTGGATTCATTCAGGGACCCTGGCTGCTGTCCACTACAGTGTCGTGAGATGAGCCACTTACAGCCAGGTCTTAGCGTCCTCTGCTGCTTGCACACCGCCTACGGGCCCCCGTGAGGGAGTGAGGACAGTGACGGCAGCCGGCTGCCCGAACAAGCTCTCTCAGCAAGGTGAGTCACTTTTACAGTGCGTAACAGCCGTATCTACATCAGGCTCCCTGACTAGAACCTTCTTTGTTTTTTACTCTACCTACATCTATAAACTAATCTTTTGTTACTCCACTAGTTGATTTAATTAATTTTTATCTGCACAACTGAGAAATAGCTCATGGTTGGATAAAGGAAAATAATAACATAGAATACAATGTCTTTTTTTTTTCTTTTTTGTACCATGCTGGGGACTGAACCCAAGGCCTCACACGTGCTAATAAGCAAAGTCTCTACCACACAGCTATACTCCTAGCCCTTCTGTTCCAAAGAGTTTCTAAGACTTTTGCATCTTAAAATAACACAGCACATAGAAATGTTAAAATATTTGCATATGCCACTGCTACAAAATGTTATTACCCCTATAACAGTAATTCTTTTTTATTTTTAATAGAAACCTTGAAATAAACAATCAAAATATTAACTTTAGAATAAAAACTTAATGCAATCCCAGCACTTGGGAGGCTGAGGCAGGAGGATCACTGCGGGTTTGAGGCCAGCCTGACTACATAGTGAACTTAAGGCCAGCCTGCAGTACAAAGTGAGATGTTGACTCATTTATTCATATATAAATAAATAAAATTTTGGGGCTAGGGATTTAGCTCAGCGGCACAGCGCCTGCCTGGCAAGCGCAAGGTTGTGAGTTCAATTCCCGGTACCAGAAAAAAAACCAAAAAACAAAACAGAACAAAATAAATAAAATTTTAAGGTGAACTATTCTCATTAGATTCCTTTCTCCCTTGTAAATAATGAAATTTTATTTAAATTCATAAAGAAATAATAACAGCTCTTAAATTTATGGCAGATGCAACAGAGAAAAGTGGTAGAGACCAAGTAGCCAAACCAGGTAGGTGTAAATCCCATCTCTCCCACGGACTAGCTGAGATCCAGGCCAGCTGCTTAACCCCTTCAAGACTCAGTTTCCTCATCAGTAAAGAGGGTTCATTAATAATACCTACTATAGAAGGATTAAACATGTCACATACAGAACTGCCTGACACAAAGCAGATGCTATTTCAAGTCTTGCTTTCATTAACATTATTGAAACATTACAAGAATGCTATATAAAACACTGACTTCAACTAAAAATACCATAAAACAAACTAGAATTCACTTTATGCAACACTGAAATCCAAACCAAAAGCAGGAGATGTACCTCAAGTAAGTATCTTAGAGAATACGGGAGAAGATTCCGCAGCGTGAGAGAAGGGTAAAGGTGAATGATGTACGCCGGGTTCCAGTCTTCCCCATGTGCGCTGATGTGGCTTAACTCGTCAGGCACAGCCACCGTGTTCACAATGAGCGGCAGGAAGCTGAGCTGCACGGACGGACACTGCAGCCTGCCCCTCACATCCCGGCTCCTGTGCAGCTCCTCCTTCCAGGGGATGTAGGTGGTAGACTCTTTGTACTGATGCTCTAAGCCTCCAGCTGGCTGAATAAACAACTGACATCTGCAGGAAAACAAACCGAGGATGGGAAAAAGACCTGACTGTGAAGACAGGAGAAAGAACCTCCTTAGCACTTTTGGGTAACTCTACGAAAGAGGTAATGATTACTCTCACTTTACAGGTGAGGAAACAACAGCTAGCAAAGGTTAGGGAACATGAACAAAGTCTCACAGCTAACTCACAGAAGAACGTTCAGGGGAAAAATAAACACCTCTGCAAACAAGAGTGACTTAAAAACATTTTCGTTTCAAATATAAAGACAATCTAATAAACACAGATTTCAGATAAGTCTAAACCATCAAAAAAGTAGTTTTCATTTCATAAATTCAATAATATAAATTTTTTTCTACAGAATAAACTTTGTCTTTACAATGGTTTTTATATATTTTTAGATAATTATATGAAGTTATATTTTTCAGATCACTGATCTCCAACTCACAAAGGTAAAAATACATACTGTGAATTTTTTAGAAGTTAGTATACAGAAAGCAGTACCTACCTATATGAATCTAAAGGGACGTGGAACTCCTCTTCAGGTCTGACTATTCCAATGCGCTCCAATAGCTTAACATTCTTAACAAATTTATAGATAATAAATGCAACAGAGAAGTGGTTTTTAATCTATTGGACAAAAACACATACAATTACTTTTATAAACATAAGTAAAAGGAAAGTCATTAGCTGTCCACAATTACTTTTATATCTAAAATGTTTCAAACCCAATATTGGAAGGTATTTCCCTAAGCAACTGAAAACTTTACGATATTTAAAGGCTGTATATGTATTAAGACTGAACTTTAGGTAGCAGTTTCAAAGTTAAAAATTCAGATATTTATGTAATCTGCATATTTCATGCTGATGTTTATTTTAGTCTGTGAAACTATCACCCAAATAGTATTATTGTTTGAAGATTTTAACCACATTTTCTCCATTACAATCATCGATCAATGTATCACATGGTTAAACAAAAAAGGACAGCAAGAGTATGAGAAAAACAGTGTAACTCTCTTTTCTTGACCACAGTATGACACATATTAGATTCAGTAACAAACTAGGAGATAAAACTGCCCAAAATTTTGCATCATTTCACTGTTTATCTTATACAATAGGAAGAAATGGTTCTTTTGCTGATCATATACTGAAACCTAAAATAATATCCAGAAAAAGAAAAGTATTTGGTAAAGCCTTATCAGTAGAAAAGGAAATGTTTAGAGACTAAGATGCTAAAATTTTTTCAGAATAGTTCATTTTAACAGTCCTTGTTACATGCTCAAAAAATACAACCCCAAGTGACATGCAAAGAGAATGGATGTTATCCTATTTGACTGCCAACTATAATTACAATTTTCATCGATTCTTAAATACGCAAAAAAACTTTATTAATTTTAAACAGAAGAGACACTAAAATGGGCTTTAAATTTAAAAATGTTTATAACACACTTAAAATAAGGAATATTACAAAAGCAAATTAGCGACTAGAAATTCCATCAGTTCGCTGATGTAATGACATGTTACTATATTCTGAAACGAGTTAAACTGAGGACTGACTGGTATACACCTCACGAAAGAAGTACCTGCAGAGGAGAGCGGAGGGTGACGACTTTATTCCCTTCGGTGGCATCGATCTGCACCAAGACTGAGTCAGAGTAATTGGCACTGGGATTCCGCACGTTGTACAACCGCCGCCCAGGTCTGGCCACAGGGACGCTGGCCACTTCCGTATATCCATGTGGGACTAAGGCAGAGTAAAGTGAAAACAATTCTAAATACTTGCTTACCAATACTTCTCTATTTCAGAACAATTACCCTGTCAAAATACAAATAAGAGCATTTTTCTCCTCATGATTGGAAATAGTCACAATAAAATGCTTTTTTAAAATACAGAATTTAAAAAAGAGAGAAAAACAATTGCTAAAAGGAAAAAAAGATTACTGAAATAAAATTTTTGACCCAAGACAATTTGAGGTAGTCAGTTTAAATATATGAAAACAAAATGCAACGCATTTCTTACTAATCTCAACTATATATAGCAACTATCTTCTTTGTAATAGTAATAATAACTCTCAGTATTTTGGGACTTCTATCATTTTTTTCTCTCCTTCCTGAACTTCCATCATTCTGAAGCACACTATGTAATGTATTAGTTAAGTGTGGAAATATCCCAGTTGTACTTTTTTTTATAAGGTACCTCTTAGTCAGGCTTAATCTTTCCAAGTTTAGAAGAAAACAGGAAACAAGTAACAACTATTTAATCCAAGTCTTTAGAAGTGTTTCTTCCCAATATGTATGTAACAAAATATTTTTCCATATTTTATCAAAAATAAGCCCCTAATAATTTCTGAGATGCTCCTAAAGTGGAAGCAAGCATACCGAAGGTAAGAGTGAAGAAGGAGCTCTCCTGACGGCTCAGTATGGACAGCTTCCCTTGAGAGGAAGGCTCCAGGCTGGCATATTCCAATTCCAAATTCTGACCGGCGTCTATGCCATAAACATCACTTTTCTCTGGGGAGCCCAGTACTCTGAGGTTACGATCGGGCTGCACCGTAATGGGAACGCCTACAGAATTTTTGACCGTAAATGGAGCCCTGTCTTTTAAAGAATAGTCAAAAGTAGAAGCAGTACCCTCTGAAAAACCCTGAAAAAGAACATAACACCATCATGAATATTTGCAAAGTGTGTATTTCTTTCATACACTTTACTGTAACTCTACATTTTTGAAACTAATTTTTATAACAAAAATATGTATACATTTCATTCTTAAATTCTACTTGAAATATTCTAAGTAAGAGCCAAACATACCTTTGCTAAATTGCTGAAAACATTAAGACAAGTTTTAGATATTGTTATATTCATTGTATCTGCTGAAGAAATATAAACTGCCATTTTGGGTTCAGGAATAAAATCATCTCCTGGTATCAAACTTTTATCTTGGATTGGGTTCTTCTTTACCTATGAAGAAAAATAACATAAAAATTTATCAACCAGTTAATAATGAATTTAAAACAGTCAATAGCATTGAATTCTCCTAAACTGGTTGCTTTATAGTAAGGCTCCTCAAAAGCATCATTTCAGAAATAGCGCTTCCCCTTGCTTAGTGCAGATAAGCGACCTCTCGGTGCACAGCCCGCTCTGGAGAAAATGCTTTCAATTGTGCCAGCAAAGCACTCAGTCAGCCACGGTAGCTGTTCCCTGTGCAGCTCCCACCCCAAAGCCTACCTAGTTGTTCAGTATTGCCTAGCTAGTAATTATGAGTTGATATAGCAATTTTTTTTTTCCCAGTACCAGGAATCGAACTCACGACCTGGTGCTTGCCAGGCAGGCACTGTGCCACTGAGCTAAATCCCCAGCCCGAGCTGGTTAGTGATTAAAGATAATCCTAAAGTCTACATCAGGCCTTATTGGAGGTACTGTCTGGCAATGACAGTTTCTTGTCTTCTACTTTTTACCAGTAACATTTATAAGTCAGTAATATCATAAGCTTTCGGCTAGCTATCAGATTTGATCTACCACAGTATCAAATTCATGGTTTTGTTGTAGTAGTATTGCCATGTAAACCATTTTTGGTTAGCCTCCTTATGCCAGAGACGGAGGCCAGAAATATTAGTTCTATTTTATTCAGAGGACATGGGACACAAGTTAAGTGACTTCTCCCCTTTAAACAAAGAATCTTTTTTGTCAGCATCAATGTGCAACAACTCCGTGAGGCCGCCCAGAGAGATGCTCTGGGACCGTCTGCTGAGGGGAACGCACACCCGGTCCTCCAGAGCACTGTGCTCTGGTACCCAGGCTTGTGAAGCACTTGCAAAAACACCACGAAAAGACGGTAAGAAAGAGTTAGTCTTACCCTTAAAAATCACTATCTCAAAGAGCTTCCTTTATGTAAGCTTCATTTATATACCAATATGTATTACATTACAAATGAAAACAGAAAAACTTTACTATCTAAAAATAAGTTATATGTTAATATAAATAATATTTTACTGAAAAATATTTTTAAAATGTAAGTAGTGAGATGAAGGACATTAATAAACAACATTTTTAGCGCCTGCTTAAGAGAAGACAGATGAATTCTCATCTCTGCTCTACAATTTCCTGCAATATCACATTCATGTAGTCTCCTGAAAACTTCATCATACATTCATAAGGGAATAAAATAAAAACATTATATAATGCTGGAATGTACATATAAAAAGATTTTACATCTCATGGATACCCTAAAAGGCCTCCAGGGGTCCTGGACCACATCTTGGCAATTATCTTGACAATTACCTAACACTGAAAAATACTGTATTAATGAGTACGCGTAGTGTCACTCTATACAAAGAAACTGAACTGTGTCCTTACATCAAGCCTTAAATTCCATTGTCTCTTCCCCTCCACTCTCTCAATCAGTGGCTCCCAGACAGCATGGATCTCATTGTAATAGTGAACCTGAAAAGGCACAGAATTATAGTCAGTCTTTCAACTTTAATTATGCAATTGTATAACCAGTAGAAAAAAATCCAGTAACACAATATGGCAATAGCCATTCAAAACCACACTCAAGACACAAGAACTGTACATGAAAAGAATGTATTTCCTTTTCTTTTCTTAATTTCTTGCCATAAACTATTTATCACAAGACTTCTTAATTACTCATCCACACACTGAAATGTTAGAATACGTATCTACTCATGTATATTATCTAATCCAGCCATGCATAAACAAACCACAACAGAACAAACAAATGAAACCTACATGAGTCTTAATTCTGCAGTTTTACTTTCAAGTACCTGTACCTAGAAATACTAAATTGTGTCTCCATACCTGCAGTGTCATGTCAGCGGTAGCAGCCAATAGGGAAGTCCAATTTTTAATATTTCCTGAAAACTTGGACTCTGCTAATAATAAAGGCACAGTTCGATGCCCAAGGCCACATTCTAGAGTCACTTGGACAGACTCCACAGCAACAGCACAATTTTCCTCTATCGAGGGATGATCCATCTCTCTGAAACTTTCTGTTGCTTCTGTTGCCATGTCAACACCAAGAAACCAAGAGTTATAATCATCAATAGATTTGACACCCCAAAGATTTTCCATTTCCTTAGATGGATCTTTCGATTCATCTTCTTTTGTCTTTGGAGACATAGCAGCCATGATTGTCATCACAGTATTCAGAATGATGGGTGAAATCTTTAAAAAGCAAAGCAGAGAAAAATTTAGAAAAAATTCTTTCCCAGATAAGAACTGAAACACACATGTTAAAACTTTTAAAAAGTAACAAATTAAATCTTAACTTACTATCCAGGAAACTGTGGATTCAAGTAGGATATCTACTAACTGCATAACCCTGACTCCTGCTCACAGTATCTGAAGTAACGTTATACAGCAACAGTCAGAACCCAACAACCACACTGAGCAAAAAGTCAACAAAAAATGCAGAGCTGTAACCACATTTTTCACTTTCCAACCAGCCATGTTCACTAAGCCAAGATAGAATCTAACAGAGATACACACAAACGCCTCCATGTGGTGGAAAGCGGAAGGCTGAAATCACTCAGAGCCAGCTGGGCTCAACCCCAGATCTATGAATTCTGCTTCTGATTATCTCTGGATAGTGTCTTCGCTCACTTTCTCACTCCCTTCACTGTACTTTAGTTCTGACACTGATGACATCTCTGCCTTGTTTATTTTTCAATTTATTTTTGTGGTACTGGGGATCAAACCCCAGGCCCAGCCATCGCTAGGCAAGCACTCTACACCACTGAGCGACGCTCAGCAGCCATCCGCGGAAGGTACCTTCTTATGTCCAGTCGGCGCTCTTTCATCTCACCCTCCACACTGACACCAGTAGAATTTCTTTAAACCTAATTCTGGGCATGTCACTCCTATGCTTAAAATCTTCACCAAGTTCCGTAATTTTCAGAATAAAATTCAAACTCTCCTCAGCTTGGTGCACATAACTCTTTGTGAGCTAGCTCCTAGTCAATCAGCCAGCAAGAGTGCTCCAAAGTTTGAGAAACACTGGGTTAAGTAAGTTAAAAGGATTCTTTATTGTTAACGTCTCACAACCCCTACACTTCGCTAATACACTAAGTAGATACAATTATATCATCAAAAAGAAGAGGTGATATGCACTGCTTCCCCGACTTGCCTGTCAATGAATCCTTCCTCCTTGTATTGTTAATGTCATCCATACATAATGTTCCCAGTCCTACAACTCAACCACATCGCTATATTCAGCCAGAGGGGATCACCCCTAAGTTCTCCAAGAACACCCTCAAACCCCTGCCTTCGTGTACATGGCCGGCTAGTCTGGCACATCTTCCCTTTCTCCATTTAACCTCCATCAGCTTTCAACCCTCAGTTCACAACGTCTCACTTCCAGACAGCTTCCCTGATGTGCGGGTCAGAACCAGAGGCCCCTTGTCTGTGCTCCCAGCAACACCTGTGCTTGCCTCCAGCACTCGAAGTTCCAATCACTGATTTACTTCTTTCCCCTTGGGTCATTAAGTTTTTTGAAAGCAAAGACTGTGTATTGCCGATGCCCATACCAGTGCCAATGTATACACACGGTATTTTTTACATTTAGCAAGAGTTCAGAAGTGTTTCCTACAACGAATGGAAAGGTCATCTTAACACTTAACCTAACGTCAGAGAAAACACATGCAAAAGCCTTTTTCTCCCCATCTATTACGCTACATCATAAAAAAAAAGGAAATGCGTTAGCAAAACACAATCTAAGTCTATCCAGCATATTTCTGTTTGTGCTCGTTTGTTTTCTGAGATAGGGTCTTGCTCAGCCCAGGCTGGCCTCGGACTCTTGGCAACCCTCCTTCCTCAGTGCTGGAATTACAGGCACACACCATCATGTCTGGCATGACCCAGTACTGTTTTAAACTGAGAAAAACCACACTGTTATTTAAAATGGTTCAAATGAAATTAGCTTAAGCCTTAGTTCAGTCACCACTGGTCACTGACCTACGTAAGTTACCATCATTTACATTATATATTACTGGAATCAACCGTTTCATTTTTGCATCTTTCAGAAGGGAGAAAAATAGATTTAAGAAAGTATCCTGTACTTCCTACTGTAACTGGGAATTAAGTCGTACTTCAAGAATATGAATGACACTGGAGAATAGACTGTTCTTCAATATTTTAAATGTAAAAGATCTTTTGAAAAGCAAACCCTAATAATTTATTTCCAGTATCCATTTGTTATTATAAATATATTATAAACTAAATAATCACATACTTATCAAGCCAAATCAAACTATACATTAAATAACATTAACAATATTACAAATATAACAACAGTAACCTCATCTCCATCCTTCCTTTCTCTCCCTATCTCTTCTCTCCCCTCCAACACACACAAACAGGCACACACACTCATACGCAAATGTAACAGAGTAAACCACTCCTGCCATTTGTAGGTAGTAAAAAAAAGTAGTCTTTTAAAGAAAGCAGAAATAAACATTTACATTAAGAAAATGTATTTTAATCCCGGAAGCAATCTGATTAACAAATATGTGACTTATAGCAATGCTGGATTTATGAGAGATGAAAAGACACTATTTCAAGAACTTGCACACAAAGAATCTAGTAGGCACTAACCTTAATTATAAATTCCTTAACCGTAATATTGATATTCTGCTTCCCTGAGGCCCAGGTACATTTTTCCATAAATAAAGAGCATGGTTGTAAGACCTAGACAAGTAAAGGAAAGTCACGTTTTCATTAATATGTAACACGCATTTACACACACGTTTCACTTCAACTGAGATTTTGAATTATAAACTACTACTAAAAGCAAAAGGGCAAATTAAAATAGCTAAGAATCTCTTGTGAAGGGGCTGGGGATTTAGCTCAGCGGCAAAAGCGCCTGCCTGGCAAGCGCAAGGTCATGAGTTCGGTTCCCGGTACCGGAGAAAAACCAAAAAAAAAAAAAAAAAATCTCTTGTGAAGGTTCTTCTGAACTACAAGTCCATGTACATTGCTAAAGGACTTCAAGCAGTTCTGATGAAGTTCTTCATTCCAAATTCTGACATAATAACAGACATTTACTATCAGAAGTTTAAAGTGCTTCTTTTTGCAAAAATTTCTCTTCAAAGACGCACTCTGTAAAATGCACTTATGAGGTATCTATAAAATGAGCTAATGACTGCAGTAAGGGTTAGGGTAGATGAACAGTTTCCAGATGATTAACCAGTCAGTCTTGAGTAACACCGAAGTCCCTTGGTCATATTACTCCAAGTGAGTTTTTTTCACTCCCAGCTTATTTACTTTTTCTCTCACTGGGTACACTATAGTGAACAAAAGAAATAGCTAAAAAAAATACTGATTTGTACTAAAAGTCAACAGAAGACAATATAATAAAAAGGAAATTAGTCTGGAGGTAGTCTCTAGTTCTGTCACTAGCAGTCAGGACTCGTCAGTTAACACCTTCAGAGCTCGCCATCCTTGTCTGCACAACCCAAGGCTGTGGTAAATAATCACTAAAGTCCCGCAGAGCTCTCAGGTTCTAAGATTCTAGGACTCATTCTCTGCCATTCTTCAGGAACAGGGCCCAAGGCAGTTCTTACTGTGGTAATGGTTTTCCCTCTCTTCTCTCTGAGGAAAGGGCAGGCGAGCACTTTCAGATCTCTCACAGAAGCTTCCATCATCTGCTCCAGCCCGGATGCGGACAGAGACAGGTTACACTGAAAGGAGGCTGTCAGTGCGGGAGCATCAGCCCTGGTCAGGTTGGCTACAAACACCACTTCCGGGTCTGTGATCATGGCCTTCAGGGTCATGTTTCGTCTTGCAGAATCATCTGGAGACACAACAGGGGCCAGAAAAATGGTAAAGTAAATCTTTGTATCACTACATTATTATCGATGACTTGTTAAATGGTTTCCAGTATCTTTGCTATGATAGGTATGGTGAAATTACTAATAAATATTATGAGTTGGTTGATTAATATTAATAAATGATTATTTAATAAATGCTAATTGTGCAAGAAAATGCGATCTAAAACCTGCCCAAAAAGATCACCCCCACTTTGATCTTTGATTTTCTCCCGAACAGTGCTGTTGTGAAGTTCTGCTGGCCAGAATCAAGGGGGCCACATGTACACACATGAGAATGTGTGACTCCATGACACAGGGCCGCGAGGGGAAAACTAGACAGAGCAACACCAGGAAGAGGAGGAGACATCCTGATAAAGTTGGTAAACCGTTCTCATTTGTTTTCTTTGGCTTTTACTCCAAGGTCCACAATAAGAGTCATATTATCTACACGATGAATATATTCAATATATAAATGAACACAGAGGTATCAGTATGATTAGTATTTAACAAACATTTAAAGCAAATGGAAAAATAATATTCTGATCTTGCTAGTGTTAGTTTTCCAATCTCGCTGCCTTATGCCCGGCAGAGAAAAATGCCTAACCGTAAGTAATGATAACTGAACACAGAAAAACGCCGATCAGTGTAGAGGGGCTGGGATAGAAAAACTACAGGGCGGGGCTCAGAGTGCTTTCAGCACACACCCAGGCCAGAGCCAGAGGTGACGTGTAGGGAGTCTTGCCAGTTCCTGCAACATCCTCACCTTCTCCTTTTATCTCTTCAACTGCTCCTCAGTGTGGCAGAATTCTTTGAAGTATTTCCTCTGACTCAATGACCCCCAGAAAATAGTCCTCCAACCATCTACCCCAACGAACTCCACTGCAGATGAGTAAAAACGTGAGGGGCACAAGCGGCACCACAGCAGCGTTTCCTGCCCTTAACAACGTGTTTCCACTACACCTCTCGCTTAGAAATACTACCGCGATTATGTAAAATATGTTCAAATCTAAAAGCCTGATTTCACTTTCTCAAATCCTGCATGTCTCCTTCCTCCAGTTTGTAATTTGTGCTAAAATATACAAACTTGGCATCTGTGATGGAGAAATGCTGCTAACCTTTCTCTGTCTTGACCTTCCCTGCGGCAGTCTGTCTCGATGGAATCTGTACTTCTTTCGCCACATTTTCCGGGCTCTGAGGCACAGCCTTGATGAAGAAATCCGCCACAGTCATCAGAAACTCCACACTGGCGCACACGTACAGCTTGTCAAGAATAGCATCAACCAGACTTCCACTTCTGTCTTGTTTGTAACTTATATCAATCATAGAACTGCTGTTATCTTGGTCATTCTTCCTATCAATCATTCTGAAAAAATACACACATATCACTCATTATTTTATCCCTGCTACAAATAAAAGTAAGGAAAACCTTCCTATGTATTTTAATAATCATTCATTCACCATTTAGTTATCTGAATAGAAAATAGGACCCTGTTAACTGGACATAATAAACTAACATCCATGACATGGTTTCCCCAATTCCAAAACAAGGTTCAAAAGATTAAGCAATTATATTTTATCATTACAATTTCATACTGAAGAAATATCTATAGATTACTAGAAATGACTCAGGTAAATATCATCAATGTAGTCCCACAAAATGTAAGACAGCCTTCTCGTATTATCCTACTAAATGAAGGAATTTACCTCCCTAAAAGAGTTTATCTCCAAAAATCATCCTCTACAGTTGAATTCCAAAGGTATTCAACACAACTCAAATCAGCACGTGTTTATCAAGGGTCTGCAATGACAGTCCCTACCTATCCTCAGAGGTACTGTAAGGACAGGCTACCAAACAGATTACGGCATTTATCACCTGGTCTAGGGAGCTGCGGACAGTTCCCTAGACATGAAATTCCCAGAACAGAAAAGTTGATGCATGGTAGCATTCCTTTCTCATTTATTTATTTCTCAAGAAAATAAAGGGTTGAGCACTATCCAATGTGTACTCAACAAAATACAAGATTAAGTAGCAACACAGTTTTTCTCCAAAGAAAACCATCAAGTAAAAAATATGACATGTCATGTTACTTCAGAAAGGAATGAAAACATAATTAGGCTATTGAAGTTACATGTTTCTAACTTTGCAGCAGGCTGATATCCAACTGTCAAAAATGTGTTGATAATGTGATTATGCTAGGGATTCTGCTCCTATTAAAAGTGAAAGAAATTTTGTAGAACTGTTTTAAAAGACAGACAAAATAAAAGAAAGGAGAACGTCATAATTTCAAGGATTTTTGAAAAATGATTCTGCTTAATGGACATAATCTGAAAAAATATACCAGCACATATGTAACTGTTAAAATGCATATTCATATTTAGTTCTCGTGTTTAAGATGGTACTCCATTGTACTGATAAACTTTCACTTAACCTAAACATCACAGCAGCTGAATCTGATATTAGCACTAATTCTAGATGCAATTCAATTCCGAAGTTTGACCAAAAAGACAGAAGTATCTTTTGAAGAACCCGAGCACAGCGATGCCTGGAGCACAGCCAGGTGCAAGGTGAACCAAAGTGGGGTACAGCACACTGCGATCTGACAAACCTCGACGTTGCTCTCTCAATGCCTTTTCTGAGATCATCAAGGGTGCAGGTCTTAAGTTTAAGGCTGACATTCACTGAGCCGTCCTTGAACATCTTCCCTGCGGAGGCCATCAGATACAGTCTGAGCTCACCAAGACAGAAACTGTCGTTATGAAATGAAAGTTGGGACTCCTGTGGTACATTTTCAAGCAAAAGAGTCAATTAGCTTTAAACATTATGTAATTACTTTTAAACATATTTCTTAATCCAGAACTTAAAGGCACATCAATCTAAAATTTTCAAAGCGTGTGTAGGCAAACATGTAAATGGAACAGTTTTGCATTGTCTGTGAGTATATATGTACATACAAATAAATGCATGTATGTGTCCTGATCCTCAACAACGGTTAATATATAAAGTAACCTGATACAGTTTGATACAAATACACCTAATTAGTAAATATTTCTGTCAGATAATGATGCAATTTAGCTAACTAACACTAATGAGCTTTTCCATTAATAACTGTGAAAAGAACTAGGGACTTTATGAGAAAGAATAAGCCTTACAGGTGATTTCTGTGAGTTTATACCGTAGCTGAAAAAACAAACCAGAAATACGTTAAAAGGAACATTAGAAGGAGATGCTATAAGTTGTAAATAACCAAATACCTCGTGATATATAGTAATTTTTATTAACATTTACAGCATTCCAATTTCCACCAAGGATATAAGCAGTTAGATAAAACGTAGAAAGAGTAAAAGCTCAGAGAGGTAAAACTAATTACTGTAGGCTGCAAAAAAATCATACAACAGGTTAAGAACTTAACTGTGCCTTGGAGGATGAGATCAGATAGAAGGACAGATGTTGCTCCACATGGGGAGAAACAGGAGCATACGCGGTTCTCTCAGGGCACAGGGAACAAGGCGACTACCCTCCTTCCCTGAAAATAAGACCTAGCTAGAAAACAGCCAGCCCTGAAAACTAGAGATGAAAAACGTCAGCCCCGATAGCCTGTCCGTGCCTTAGCTGCCGTCACCGCGCTCTTGCTGCTCCGTAACGGGTAAGGGGAGGATACAGAGACTGGGGCTGACACTTCTGATCGCTGGCTTCCCAGCTCATTACCTTCCAGCTAGGTGTTCTTTTGGAGGGAACAAGAAAGGCTTGAACATTCTAGTTAAACAATGCTAGGGACTGAGAGTAGATGGATGCCTAATTAAGGGAGCAGGAGGATCTGCAGTTTTAGTTTCTAGAAAAGCAGGCCTCGATCTTTATTCCACCATAGCATAAATCCAGACACTCCAGACAAGCCCAGATTTTACAAAGAACCTGACCCAACCAATCAACAAACAACCCTCCTTCAGTCATAGCAGCTCACTGGAGCCCACGGCTTCGGTAAGAGATGTGCCAGTGGCCTGCAGTCATTGTATACTGGCTAGAACGCCACACCTTCTTTCCTTCCAGGCAGTATACTGCATGCAAGCGGGTCAGAGTGACATTACTGCTGGTAAGCTTTGAAAGCCTTTAACTATAAAGAGGGAAATATTTCGCAACTTTTGCTCTTTAACTACTGACAGAAATGACCTGAGTCACATCTAGTAATCACAACAGGCTAACATTTCCTAATATGGCTACTGATGTAAACAACCTCAGGACACGTTTTTCCACAAGGGAACACTCACATACTATAACACACAATACTTCTAAGTAGAATGGGAAGTTGCAAGTGGCCAAGGGAGGTTTACTTATGACACTTAACTTGCACAAGTCTCTAAGACAGACCAAAGGAAGCCAAAGCAGTACAAGTGTGAGCTAGTAAGAGTCTCACACAAGCAGCAGTGGAAACAGACAGGAAAGAGCAATGTACCCTCAAAAGCCTGAGAGTACTCAGTGTGTAAGGAATACCAAGGGTGGGCAAGGAAAAAAAGTAAAAGAAGAGATGGAAATCCAAAGACTGAGGAACCAATAGATGGTGGTCCTCAAGTAAAAATAGCAGGACTTTTAACTGCTCCTTTTCTATGAGGACATTTTCTGATGGTTTCATGCACCTCCAGTAGAAATTAAGGCAGTTCAATGCATAAATAACAAACATTAAACCAAAGTTCAACAGTAACAAGGTACAGTGTAATGTTTTAATTTTAGAAAACAGTATGAAGCATAAATTAGTACATGAAAATGTACATTAACAGATATAATACCTAAAACTGATACAGATTTACATGAATTACATATGTACTATAGTTATTAACGTATGGCATAACTGACATAATAAAAATATTAGAGGATACAATAAAAAAACTTTCTAAAATACCACTGAAACATTAGTGCCTATCATGAAATCAGACTGAGGTTCTTGAATTTATTAATAATATTAATACAAATTCACTACATGTAATATTTATTCAATAGAAAGTCACTGTTTACATTCATAGTGAATCATGAATTTCAGAAAAATCGTCTGAAGCTCTAAAGCCACTAAATTATCCTTAAATAGGTATTCATACTTTAGCTATGTCATGAATACCTTAAATAGGTATTCATATTTAGCTATGTCATAAAATGGAAGATATAATTAACCACACACATGTAAAAATTCTCTTTGAGCAACAGGTCAACCTGTGCTTTGATATCCACATTAGCTGGAAAGAAATGAACCCCAAGTGCACCCTTGGCCTAGTGACGTTAGCGATGCAAACCCAGGGAGCACTGGCTGCAGAACCAGCACTGCTTATGTTTCAAAGGACACAGAGATGCTGGGAATGTGTTAAGATTTTTTAATGAATAATTACATGACATAATGCCAGTATTTAAATGAGTATCAAGAGCTCTCCCCAGAACTTCACTACGTACCTGATTGATACCACTGTTATAAAGGATAATGGAAAGAGATTCAAAGTGAAAGTCAAATTGGAGTGTGACATTCTGGTCCACAGAAGGTTTTAAGTCTGTCAAATCTTCTTGTCCTGATGGGTTAAACACAAAACTTAAAATTATAAAGCTTTTATGCATATTATTTTCTATGTATTTTAAAAGCTAAAATAATTCACTAAATTTGTGTCACCCCTTCCAGCATTCTTAAATCATACTATGTGACAGTACATAAAAACAGCAACAATTATTCCACATTTAGTATAGGGCAAAGTGGCAAAGAGGAGACTAAATAGTATTTCAAGGCAATTTTTTAAAGTTCTGCAAAATAAGATTACTTGCTATCATTTGTTATATCAAGGCATTTTTAAAGGCCTATTTCAAGCCATCAGGAGATTACAAGGAAAAAGGCACAGAAAGTTGAAATATTTGACCCTAGATTAGACAGGAAAAGATCTGCTGGTAGAGTGTACATCTTACTGTCTTTAATTATTTAACTGTCCACCCACTGCCTTTATAAAGACTAGAATATAACCCGACAGCATCAGAGCGCTAATGTGATGTAAGCTGGGCAAGGTCTGGAATTCTGAGGTGGAAGAAACTTCAAGAAAAATTTAGTCTCTTCTCGCATCTTGAGACAGGGCAGACAAAATAGGACCTGCCTTCAGTCACTCCTACACAGAGGTTCTACAATTCTTTCGGGGACTGGTGCTCTTTGTTGGTTATTCTACAGGAACTTCTACTCTTACAAATTACTACAAAAGGAAAAACTCTGTAATTTTAATTATGTAAGGTTTCTCCAAACTGAAAGTCCTTGTTTTTTTCTCCACTTTTCCTAAAAATAATTTATATTCTAATCTTCACATTTGTGGCTTACAACTGAACTCACAAATTTTCCCAAGTTCCACATTAACATCAGTGAGAACCATAAACACAAATCTGATCACAGTGAACCCAATGAGATCAGTAATCAAGCAGAGTGCCCGCCATCCTGTACGTGGCTCCCATCTACCGAAGCACTGCTTCTCCAGCAGTGGTCCAGAAGGCAGCGCAAACCCAAACGGAGGGGAAGGTACTGGCCTCACAAGCTACGCAACCCTAGCAGCGGTCGGCCTAAACCAGACACCTATGCTGCAGTGTTCCGGTCATCCGCTGGAACGTGTCTAATTCCAAAACACGTCTATCTAGCTGTAGGAGCAGTGTTCGTATGGGATTATTTTTTTTGAAGACAAAATAAAAATAGCCATACAAAATTTCAAAACAAGACCACAGGAGAGTAACAATGGTTAGTACACTACATACTGTTACCTGCAAAGTAGTTGCTCATATTACAAGATATAGGCATGAAAAATTGATCAAACAATATAGGCACAAACCTTTCTTTTCAATGAACTAATAGCAATTAGTAGTATAAGTATCTTAACTATCTGGTGTGTATATGTATGTAATTCTTTTCCCTTTCTTTTATCCTTTCCCCCATCCCAATTTCTCTTTCCTTTTGAACAGTTTCGAATTCCCATTTCACAGTATCTATTGTATACTTTGTATCGTATTTACTCTTTCAGTTTCTTACACTGGGGAGACAATATGATGTTTACACATGCAAGTCTGATTTATTTCACTTGGTACAGTATTACTAACTGGCAGTTTTACCAATTAAACTGATGATCTGAGAGCATTATAAAGGCTCACATAATAACCCAGGACCACTTATTATAGTAAGAGCAAGGGGAACTTCCTCTTTTCAGTTATGGAAACAGTAACCTACGTACTTTCTAACAAAACACCTGATGTTCATTCTAATGACTTCAAATCATGAAAAGTAGTGAAATGGTGTTTCATCAAATCTACTTAATGAGGTAAAAAGAAATCTTTACTCTAGAGCAAGTACCATTTGAAAATGGCTGAATTTAAAAGATTTGCTGCTTTCCATAGGTTCAAATTAATAATCTAAAACAGGCCTCAAGTTCATCTGACTGCACCCTTTTCCACCGGTCAGGCAAGCAAAGCCATTACTACAAAAGAACACCCTTCTTTCTCATGGTTCAGTCGCCTAAAGATGACGGTATCACACACGGCCCTTTTCTCTCTCACTGACTTTGGGGCCATGCTGCCGCACTGCTTGCCTACTGACTTCCTCTCGGGGTGCACCGCCCCACAGATGTTCCCAAGGTCAGTGCCTGGGGAATTCCGCAAATGCAGCTTTCACATCAAGGGTAAGTAAGGCTCATGCAGCGAGAACGAGAGGCCGTCCTCTCGTCACAGACAGTGGCGGCTCTCCCTCCCCGGGGAGCTTCCGGAGGCAACGGCAGCCACTGCAGGCTGCCCCAGTAACCGTCCCATGAGGAGTACACAGCTCAAGGGCACTAAGTATACAGAGGACACCAACAACAACGCTCCAGTGATCAAACTAGGCATCTGCATCCAGGCCCACCTCTCAGGTAGTCTGGTCCACTGGGAACATCTTTCCTCACTCTCACAGCCTCCTGTGCAGACAGTGTAGGGCTTGACTGTGAAGGAGCTTCCCCAAGATTTTCCAGCAAAATTTTCATTAAAACTGTTAAGTCATCTTCACTGAGAGCAACCTGGAACCGAGAAATAACTGTCAACATAAAGTAATAAAAACTCCAGAATATCACACACACATATGTCTTAAATTTAACCAATTGTTTGCATCCATTTAAAAATTAAGGATAGGTGTGAGGGTGTCGCTCACTGGTAGAGTGCGTGCCTAGCACGCACAAACCCTGTGCTCAATCCTCAGCACTGCAAAAATAAAAATAAAAGGAGAGAAAGAGATAGTGACAGATGGACAGGGAGTGGGACAGAAGGGTCCCACCTGGCTAGTGTGAGATACCCGTCCTAAGGAGGCACCTTCTGCTCCGCCCACGGCCAGGCCCTGCCTCTGACACCGCACCACCACGCTGCCTGGCCTGCGTCCAGCTGTCCAGGTTATGGCCCTGACCTCACTCCCATGACCCCATCTCCCCAAGCCCACTCTGCCTCTCTTCCCACCCCGTGTCCACTCCCCCTCCTCCAGTATTCACTCTGCTCCAACAAGTTCAACACCGCGACAGAGCAGTTTGGTTTCCGGTCTCCTGTTATGTAGCTCTACTCATAGTACATACGCATCGGAGCATACATAGAATTTTGTTAACATATCAAAAAAACACCTCTTAGAAAAACAACAAATATAACTACAAAATATTTTTTAAAACCAAAACACACACTAGGAAGGCAGCATCTTTCTCATCTTTTAACTTTACAAAAGACTGTATCTAACAAAAAGAAAAAAAAGAGGAAGACTTCTGAGTTAGGCAGATCTGATCCCGTTGCCCTAGCACTTTCAAGCTGTGATGTTGGCCAAGTTTCTTAGCTTCCTTAAATCCAGTCTTTTAATCTTTGAAACAAAAATAATAGTGTCTTCTTCACGGGGTGTTGCAGAACAACATAGTTGCTACTGGCTATTAAAATCTATTAAATCAGTATTTTCCTTAGAGCCTTTTATTCTACCTTTTGCAAATTTCCCCTCCAGACACCGCAGTCGAAAGAGTTTCGTTTCAGAACTTACACATAAAGTCACACCCACATGCACACACGCACAGTAACGTCTCTTCTGCATGCCACAGGAACCTGTCTTCCCTAATTTAGATCCCTTCAGCCTGCAGAACTGCCTAGTGCCCCACATAAACGACAACAGGAAGATTCTTTAGCACAAGGCAATGATCAGAGACTTCTTGTTTGTCCCCAGCCCTGGGCCTCGGATAACAGGGATAACACTAACTCCTTAGAACTTCCTCAGTGTCCGTTCCTACCTTGGATACCAACCAAGTTATCACAGCTGCCTGAAGGGCAGCTGAGTTCACCATCTCCAGTCTGCTATGGATAAGAAGACCAATGGATCATCTATTACATCAACCTTCAGTAAGTCTGAAGGATAATTTTGAAAGGTGGCCCAAAGTTCTTTAAGAACTGTCAAACCTTGGGCCAGGGGCATAGCACAGAGGCATAAGCGCCTGCCTGGCAAGCGCAAGGTCCTGAGTTCAATTCCTAGTACCAAAAAAAAAAAAAAAAAAAAAAGAACTGTCAAACCACACACTGCAAAGAATTTATTGGTGTCACCTGTCTGACACCTTTCTTAGCAGCATGCTTGGCCCAGGAAATGACACCAACCGTGACCAAAGCAGAAGTACTTGCACAGGCCCGGGTCACTGACAAACTGGGCCGTGGAAATGTTCTCCAGTGTGGCTGCACTGCTGAGTTAACGAAGGCCCTTTGGTTAAAGCAAGGGTTATACTTCGACGCTGACTTGCTGGATCGACTGGGTCTTTCTGCCTTGTTTCTTCTGATACACTTCAAGCACAAAAGAAAAAGAGAGTACTACAACCCTCCCCTGTGTGCCTACCAGCTGGCTTCACCAGATCGTAACAAGCTGCCACATTTCCCACAGGTCTTTTTCCCTTACAGACACAGCTGAATCCTCTGTGTGACTCTCTGAGACCCTGTTCCCATATCTGTGGAAAGATTCTGCCACGAATGAGACAATTATTTCTGTGAGTGCTCTCTTACATTTACCATTACTGCATGTCCTGTAAGTTATGTATATATGTGTATTACATAAATATACACATATGCATGTGTATATTTGTGTATATATACATATATATACATACATATACATACATATATACATACATATATGTGTATGTATATATTATATGTATATAATTGTATCTCTATATAATTATATAAATATATGTATATGAATATATATGCATACACATATATCATACCCTTGCTTATTGAAAACATTGTCAATACAGAACTATGCTATCATTTCACAATTTTTTTTCATTTTTATATTTAAGATCATCTTGTATGCTATAGTTCTGGTTCTTTATTTTATATGCCTTATAATTCCCAAGTATGAATACATTATAATTTTATCCACATTCTCCTATCAACAGACATTTACATTTTACTTTTGCTTTCAGGAAATCTGTAACTCTACAATCTTTGAAAGGAAGTCAAATATTGTCCTGGGATCCAATATCTTAGCTGTACGGGACAAACTGAGAGAAGGAAGCCATACTCTGGAATACAGACTGTCCTATGAACTAAGAGAAAGACCCATACTCTGGAATACCAATAATTCAGTGACTCCTTCTCATATAAGACCTCCACTTGTATACCCACTAGTACATATACACAGAAATCTTTCCTTTCCACAAGCTTCTACTTTAAATGCTTTCCTCATGTTTCCTAAATGCTCCTCTGACCCTTCCTATCTTATCTCAGAACCAACTCTAAAATAATCACAGATATCAAAACTAGTAACACTACAGTTTTGCTGGCTTTTCATTCATTCTATTTGCTTAGTCTCCCCCTCCTATCCCAACCCTTGCTGCATGGCTTCAAGTCTCATGCATGGGCACACGAGAACCACAGGGCTAGCACACCACTCCCGTAACTCCTGTCCACCAGCCCCCGGGAGCTGGCACAAAACCTGCTAAGGGTGCCACTGAGGATACTGTTTGACTGCTTTGCTACAAATACACACCTCTGCCTACTTGAAGTGATATTCACTTTCCTAATTCAAAGAGGTTTCCTACACCTTAATATACTACTCAGTAACTATACATACCTCATAAATATGCACAAATACTAGGTGAATCAAAAAAACTTTTTAATTTAAAAAGAAAATCACAACTAAAAAGCTATGAATGTGGTACATGAACATCACTTTTCATTCTCTTACAATTTAAATATATTAAGATTTTAACAGAATTTTCCAAAATTAAGGAGAGTATTTTTAGCAGACTCAAAAGGTTTTATCTCAGTCCCTACCCTTCTCCTGTGTGTGTGTGTGTGTGTGTGTGTGCGCACGTGCACAAGCACGCGCCCGCGAGTTTCACTAGGTTAAGCGCTCCACCACAGGACTACATTCCCAGCCTTTATTTTACTTCAACACAGGATCTCCCTCCAATGCATAGGCTGGCCTCAAACTCAAGCCACTGTGCCCAGCTCTTTCAAACTTCTTGCTATCTTTATCATACTGCTAATTAAAATGAAACAAAAGTGCAAGAGACAAGGCTGATCTCATTAACAATTAATAAGAGCTGTACTATGATCAACAACGAAGGTCTTCCTGGCAATGCCCATCTATTTAATATGATATACATACCTGCATAGGTTTTAGTTTTCCTTTTATCTCTATTCCTGGAATCTGCATATACCATGTTGCTGATAAATTTCGTTGTATACACAAAAGCATGTTTACTGGTTTTAAAATTTCAATCTCATGATGGGGCGAGCCAGCCTGCAAAACAGTTCTGAGAGGAAAAACAAGATTATATATCTACGTATTTTTAATTTACATTTAAAATGAGGACCCCCACAGTAAGCGTTTCCACATGGCACCTTCCTATACACTTAAAAGCTACTATCAGGACT
Organism: Chinchilla lanigera; assembly: GCF_000276665.1. Lineage (NCBI taxonomy): Eukaryota > Metazoa > Chordata > Mammalia > Rodentia > Chinchillidae > Chinchilla > Chinchilla lanigera. The sequence goes on along the minus strand of NW_004955450.1, from coordinate 13,102,695 downwards.
CTTTCAGAACATATTTCTTTTCATAAATCAATGCAAATCAGAATAAAGTTTATATGCAGTTATCAAGAACAAAGACATAATTTCCAGAAATTACGACTATACCATTTACTGTATTTCACCAAAACTGTATGATACAGCAACTAGTATAATATCATACAAATAAGTGCTATACTCTACGAAAACAAATGAAGCAATCATATACTTGGCCCTCACTATGTTATTACTTTTCAGAATTCAAAGGGAAAAACACACCAAATCTAAAAGTGACCACACGGCAATAGTCATTTCTAACTTGCCTACTAACATCCATTTGTACAAGAAAGTAAGTACTCTTGCCACTAAACAGAGTCAACACTTTCCCATCTGGATTCAACAATCCTTTAAATACCTCACTAAACGTGTTAAATCTTACTACAATTTAGGAAGTTTTCTCCCATCTACCGAAAAGGAACTAGCTGTGAGCAAACTAAACAAATATGTATATGTGAGCAAGTACACACACTGTGTTGCATTCTCTCTGCATGTATTTCTCTTTGTTCTTTATTTTGAGATGGGCTCTTGCTACGTTACACAGGGTAGTCTGGAACTTGCGAGCTCAAGCGATCCTCCTGCTTCAGGCACTTACGTAGCTGGGACTTCAGCGATGTACTCCTATGCCCAGCTAGTAAACTGTAATTTTTTTAACATATAAATTTTTATAGAATGGAAAGTAACATTCTAAATTGAGGAGCACAAAATACCAATACTATAAAGCACATTACTATTGACAACTAACCAAAAATAATGATCAAGGTTTCACAATTACAATAAAGAAAAGATCACAAATCACTATTTTACCCTAGGAAAAAACTATATGAAAATCTTTGTAGTAAATAATGCACAGTCAGATCAGGTATTTTTACCTGGACAGCTTCAACTGAGTGAGTTGTATCCTCATTTTATCAGTGACGGGGGGAAGAGAGTAGTGTTCCATCGGAAGCAAGCTAAAGTTGTTTTCCACTCTGATTAAACCCAGATCTGCTACAACAGCATTAGGCGATACTGAAGACTGAGGGATGATAATAACTGGCGCTTTCAAGTCCACATCCATTAGGAGGCGGAAGCTCTTCTGAGCCAGGTCCTTCATGCTAGATGCAGCTCTCTCGGCAGCCTGCACCGTGGCCGTGCTCAGAGCTTCCTTGGCAGCTTGGAAGTTGTTGAGGAAACTCTGTTGGAAGAGACTGACAGTTAAAGCGCGCCCCCACAAGACATTTATTCTCCAAAGGAAAACATTTTCAAAAGTACGTACTGCAAAAAGAACAATTACTTAAATGCGGTAATAAAAAAGAGATTATTGATGACTGTGTACCTGGGGAAGAATAAAGTCTGGAAAGATATACTCTGAGCTATTAACAATAGCTATCTCCAGGAAGGAAAGACTCTTTAACTTTCATTTATGTATTTTACAATTAATTTTACGACAAATTTTTATTAGTGGTTCTTTTTAAAATCTTTTTTATTAATGACTATTCGCTATTCTACAAGCAAATATAAGTGAAAGGAATGCCTCCATTCCTTTATTTCCCCAACAGTAGGTTCTATTCTGTACCTGTAGGTCACAGTAAATATAGTTTACTCCTAGAAACTAAGGTTCTGGAAGCTTATTTCTGAGAATCTGTTTTTTAAAATGTACCATGCATGGATGGGCAAAAATGGTCAACTGCCTACAATCCTACAATCATGACTAAAAATCAAAATGTCTTTTATTTATAGTAGGATGTATTTCATCTGAATGCAACTAAAAAGAAAGATTATTCCCAGTAAAAAAAAAAAAAAAAAATCACTTTTAGAACTAATGTTCTTAATGACCATCCATTAATAATACAAAGGAACTAGGGCCGGGGGGGGGGGTACAGCTCAGGGGTGCAGTATCTGCCTGGCACCTGCAAGGTCCTGAGTTGGATTCCTGGGACCAAAAAATAGTAACAACAGAATACAAAGGAACTTAGTCTCTTCCTCTTCTCCCTAAACAGCTCACTTTCTAGATAAGTGAACATGGTAGTTTAGGTAGAAACTCATGACAAGTAAGCTTTGGTTAGCAACCCTGTCAGGAGAAATGAGCAGATTTAAACTTTTCAGCATAGGATACCTACACGAGCCTAATAAAAATAAAAGAATTCTAGGGCCTTAGTGATCACAAATATAACCAAAAGCTGTAAGTTCCAATATTAGTTCTTCAGATATCTGCTGAGCTTCCTTTAAAAATTCTTTTAGCTAAACATCCTTAAGGGCATTTCCATAAACAAGTACTACTGGAAAGTCCTAAATTAAAAAAACAAGAAGTACTTATAAAATATACAACTAAGAAAATGCTACAGAAAGACAGCTTGTGTACCCAAAAAATAATGATTTTTAAAACTGACTTAACCATCATCTAAAGGTCTCTTTGACTGTGGTAGTCTGGCCAGCACTTGAGCGTTTGTCACACAGCCTGGGATGAAGATCTCAACTCTCTCGGTTCAGGTGTACAGGCAAAATACGTAGGCCTCAATGGGAAATAAATATATATTAAAACAAACTTACCAGAAGAGACATGAAGAATTTGTGAACATAAACGATCTGAATACAACCCACTTTGAGACTAAGTCTGCCGTCCACTTTAGACACGTCAGCATAGGCCTCTCCTTCTGTGGCACCTGGATATAGAGTCATCTGGAACCTGAAGACTTCATCTCCCAAGATAGAGACAGCCTGAAAGTACGAGATCATCGGCTTTTACACGGAAGAGCTGTAGGCCCTTCTCTGCATCATAGTGTCTGCATTAGAGAATCCTTGCAATAGGAAGCAACATCGAGATTCACCTTAAACATCATCAGTTAAAACCAATTTACTTGATAGTAACTTTCTTCTATCGCTGTAAAAACCCCTTTATTAACGGCAATACTATCCATCACCACACGTTGAGAAGTAACCAGAAGGCCTAGTGTGCACACAAAGTGAAAGCGGACGGTTACCATCTTCCTCTCTACCCTTAGGAAAAGCCTCATGTGACAGACTAATAAATGCACACTGAACAAAAGCAAAGAAGCATCTCAAATGCAAAGCACAGAAGAAACTTCAGTAGAGAAATCCATTTTTTAATTACCTTCTTATGAATGGACAGCAAATCAACATTTGTAACTATGATATTTTGAAGTCTGGCAAACATATCGGTCTGTTTTGGCTTCACAGAAACAGAGGCGTTCATTCCTATGGAAGGCAAGACTTTTACAAAGGTTCCATTCTACCTAAATGAGTCAATTTAGTAGTATTTACATTCAGTTACATACTACCAACATAGAGTGAACGAAAGCTATTATTAGACATACTAAAAATACCAATATCCACATATGAGGTACTTAAAGGTTACAATACCTTTAAGTACTGCATGCATCTCATACACAAAAGTTGTGAGTTAAAAAAAATAAAAACACCCAGCCAAACCTGGTGGTAGAGGCCTGTAATCCCAGCACTCTGGAAGGCTGAGTCAAGAGGATCCCAAGTTCAAGCTCAGCCAGCGCAATTTAGCAACTTGAGACACTAGCTCAAAATTACAAAAAGTTTAAAAAATAGACCAAGGGTGCAGCTCAACACAAAGCCCCTGGATTCAATCCCACAAAGGAAGAAAAGGAAAGAAGGCGAGGGAAGGAGAAAGGGAGGGAGAGTAATGTGCTGCTTCATTCTTCTATCAAGCTGATAAAAGGAAAAGGTCGTGAAATGTCTTTCAGGAACTCCTTTGCCTATGCTACATAGGCAAAAAAAGGAAAGAAAGAAAGAAAGAAAGAGAGAGAGAGAAAGAGAGAAAGAGAGAAAGAAAGAGAGAAAGAGAAAGAGAGAAAGAGAGAAAGAGAGAAAGAGAGAAAGAGAGAAAGAAAGAAAGAAAGAAAGAAGAAAAAGAAAAAGAAAAAAGAAAAGGAAAGGAAAGGAAAAGAAAGAAAAAAGAAAGAAAGAAAAAAGAAAGAAAGAAAGAAAGAAAGAAAGAAAGAAAGAAAGAAAGAAAGAAAGAAGAGAAAGGAAAATAAGGAAAGAAAGGAAAGAAAGAAATGACTTTTTAAAAATTCTGTAACATGCTACCATGATACTCAATTCTTAAAGTTATTCTAAAAATATAAGTAAACATCTGAAATGCCTCAATTCAGTAAACAATTTTAACAACTTTGCTACTAACATTTTGAAATATACCTTTACACAAGTCACTTTAACCTTCAGTGTAAATAAATAATACATGACTCATAAAAATTCATCCTGTATGAGCTCACTTTTCCTGGATGTTTGTGTCAAGACCTATACCAAGTAATGATCACTCACCATGTATTTTAATATCAGCTATAGCACACTTCTGATCACAAACAAAGACATTAAAGGCATCTAATTCAGCTGTGACCTTTAAATCGAACACATCCTCTTTAGAAACAGTACTAGACACTGGAAAGTAATAGAAAATTTGTGATTAGCAAAGTGCAAAGATGACAGAATACACAAAATAATCTCAAATTCAATAAAATGAAACTGTAGTATAAGTCAAAAAGGTCTCCATTAAGATAAAAACTAATGTGAGTTTTGAGTCAATTTTCAAATGCCGACCAGACAAAAATAGCAGTTACCCTTCAAATTAAGATTAAACACAACTATTAACAGCAGCATGATGGTGTTGTTTACCACAGGGACACTTCACTGTGATTTTTCTTCTGGGAAAAAACACAGTAAAACCCTTTAAATTAGAATTCTAAAATTCTATTAGTCAAAAATTTTCATTTTAAAATCTGTCATACATTATATCAAAGCAATAACAAATACTGAACTAAAATATGATGACTAGTTTAAACAATTCATATTATTTACTATGACACTTATAATACATGTTATTTAACTATGGAAGCAATCCAGTTTTACTAGAATATATGCTATGGCTCCATAAAGAATTCTAAAATAAATTCAATACAATACAAATACAGAGGATTACAGTTTTTAAAAGCCCCTTCGTATAAAACTGCAAAAGCATGAGGGTATGTATTAGTCATTAATCCCCACTATGACAAGTTGGTTTCTTCCAATACAAAATGTAACATCATCAAGCCACGAAGATGAGTCCTACAGCAAAACCACAAAGTTTGTTTGAATTAATGTTGCTTGTAGGGTATCATAAATTGAAACATTTATTTTCCATGTATTCCACTATTTTTCTATGTATAATATGCATATACTATATAACAGAAGAATTCCAAGGATATTACCTCCAAAGATACTGTACTACTATGGCAACCACATTAATAATAAGAAGGGTAAGCCTCTTTTACTCTAGTTTAGAACAAATTGCTATGTTCTAAGGTTTCAAAAAATCAGATCCAGCCGGGGGTATAGCTCAGAGGTATGGCGCCTGCCTGGCAAGTGCAAGGTCCTGAGTTTGATACCCAGAGGAAAAAAAAAAAAAAAAAAAACCAACCATCAGATCCTTAGATCAGATGTAATGGTACTAACAGTTTTATACTAAAGATCCCAGTAATATAGATATATCCAAATTGGTGATGCTCTAAAAATTAAATTACTGTTTGTTAGATTCCCACATTATATGTGAAAAAACCAAAATGATGTTTGCTCCAAAAACAAGTACGTACTGTTTATTTACTATAGATACTTCACAGCTAACATTTCAGGATATGTGCCTAAGGAACATGTCCTCAGATCTGTGTGTGACAGATACACAGATCTGCTTAGAAACGAAAGCGAGTCCATCTCTGCCATGAGATTCCTCTAGTGTCCACAAAGCTTAAAGACCACTCAGCACTAGACAACACTGCGTGTGACGGGGCTTTGTCACTATGCATGCCTGCATCCACACTTAACTTCCTCATTTCTCACTTTTATGGCACTGAAGAATGCAAAGAGATGTCAATGCAAAGTAGATACTATCTGGACAGAAAAATCAAGAATAAATACACGATCAAGCAATATTCAAAACCCTTCAATAATCCTATAAAGAAAAACTTGGCATTCTTTTGAAACTAACTTCAATGTCAGATCAGGTATAACATCAAGATGATAAACATATTCTTAGCTTAAAATACATTAAGTTATTATATGAGAGAAAGCATTAGACCATTACTCAAAAATTAATACCAGCTTTGATGGCAATACTTCTGGACTCCCCCACAAGTGGTTTGAGCTCAGATTCTTTCTGAGAAGAAGACTCAGAGGATGGAACAGCCGATGACAAAAAATTCATAAGGGAAAGCAAAGCTTCCAAATGAAGTACTATATCTAAGGACGAAAATGAAACCTAAAATAACAGACAATTAGAGAGGCAGATCAGACGTGGTAACGTGTTCACATTAAGTCTCAGCACATACAACTACCACAAGAAGAGCGGCAGTAAGGGCCTTTTTAAAAAATGGAGAATTGCTATCCATGTTAATTCTTAGAAATACTACCACAATATTAATCTTAATCAGGCAATAAATCAATACTTTTCCCACTGCAGTGTGCAAACATAACTATCTTTGGCAGGATTTGAGTTCTGAGTAAAGGTATAGGAAGCATCCCAACACGTACTCGCTCAAAGGAAATGTGAGTCATGTCCTTAATGCTAAAGCCAATACACAATGCTAATACTTGATGCTTTAATCAATATCAGGCCAAACAACTATGGTGGAGGGCCGGGGATATAGCTCAGAGGCACAAGCACCTGCCTGGCAAGCACAAGGTCCTGAGTTCGATTCCTGGCACCAAAAAAAAAACTATGGTGGACTAAAATGAACAGAATTCCCTTAAAAATGTATTATTTATTATTCAACAATATATTATTTGTTATATAAGTAATGAGTACTTTACATCTGAGAAACAAGTGATCTTTTTACAAATCAATTCAATTTTTATAAAAAGTATATTTCAATTATATATCCCCTTGTTTTATCTACAAAATTAAATCCATTATCATTTTCACATTATTCCAATTTTAGAACAACCTTACAACTGAGAATGGCTCTGAAGCTATGTTTAATTATTAAAAACTTACCTTTAGTCTCTGTTTGGTATTGTCATGAACAGTTTTAAACTCTGGTCCGTCACTGTCTGCCTACAAATAGTAGGTAATTAAACCAATGGATTACAACCACTTTCAGGCACTGAATACACATTTAATTTTTACTTCTGAAGGTATGCCATTAAATCATTATAAAATATATTTCTTATAGATAAAGGATATGATAAAAAAAAACTGACCACATAACCACATCTCACATTCTACAGATAAAAAGCAAAACTATTCTGGAGGAAATGCTAACGTGCAAATCTGAAAGGTAGGGGAAATGCTTGTGTATGTAGATGACAATATACTTTGCTTCAGAACACAGCAGAACTTTTTACTATTTCCACTTACTCAACACCCTAGGGAAACCAGAAGGATAATGAGCGTATGCAAATACTTTCATACTCCATCACAATCAAGCAAATTGTAAAGAACACTTTTAGGAGAGAAAACTGGAACATGAAACATGAAGGAAGCAGATGTAACCTCGTGTATTCCCATAGTAAGACGAAAGCTGTACCTTGGTAAAGGCCATTCTCAGCAGCGGCTCATCGGTCACGCGGGAGGAGCTCACAATGTGCAGAGGGCCTCCTCCAGAGTCTAGGAGCAAGAGACCGGGCTGGTCAGCACTGCTTAACATGTCAAACATCTTATGCAATGGCAACAGCCAGGTAACCAAATACATGTTTATCAAAACCCTCAGAATTTTACACTAGCATATGAGTTAGTTATACCGCACATAAATCATGCCTCAAGAAGCCTGGCTTTGAAAAAAACACAAAAAGAAACTCCATAAAAACAACAACGAAACTCTGCACCAGTTAATAATAACTGTTATAATATTTGGTACTCTATTATTACACTCACTTGAACAAATCACAGACGACAGGCTACAAAGAACAAAGCTATAAAATAAGTAAAAGTAGAGGTTACTCTCAATACAACCATGGTGTTTTTGGTTGGTTGGTTGTTTTTGTTTCGTTTTGTTTTGCTGGGACAGTGTCTCACTATGTAGTGCAGGCTGGCCTTGAACTCACTTATGTAGCCCAGGATGGCCTTGAACTCACAGTAATTCTCCTGCCTCAGCCTCTCAAGTGCAGGGACCACAGGTGTGCACCACCCATGCTCAGCACGAGTTTGTTTTCTTAAAGCTATTCCACAGAGTTCTTATAAACTTTAAATGTCACCAGAAACTTTACAAGTTGGTTCATATTATTACATTGTTCCTCTTATATGAGAAACCCAGTGTAAAAATAAAGAGCAAAATAAAGATGGGTAATAGGAAGGGGAAGGGGATCGAGGGATGGGCGGAGAGGAGAGGGAAGGAAGGGAAAGGGGATGAGAAGAGGAAGGAAGGTGTGCTGTGTGAACGCACCAACTCCACACAAGGAGTGCGGACATCGCGCACTGCACGCGTGTACTAACAAACAGATTTAAAAGGAGAACACGAATTCAGAAGATCTGAGAAACTTACTAAACAATAATTTAGTTTTTACTTGAAGGGAAAAGAGATTTCCAGGCTATGTTAAACTTTTCCTTCTATAAACTTATGTACTGCTGAAATTTCATTTTTCATAAGCACATAGTGATATAATTGAGAACAATTTTAAAATCCACGTAATTTTAAAATAAAGACAAGCTAACTCAACGTTTCCAAATGAGTTCCTGTATGTACCTGGGTCCTGTTTTCCTGCTATATCAGTTCTCATGGCACAGTTATAATGAAAAGGTACCTTCTGTAAGTACTTAAGTATTGCATACAATGAAGACATATGACTTTTTCAGAACTATTCTACTTTGTATTACCTGAATATATACTTACAACTATGTAAGACAGTAAATTTTTAAAACATCAAATTCCTTGGTACCAATGTAATATATTTAATCTAAATAATTATGGTGACACAAATGTTTAGTGGTAATCAAAAAGACCATCTGCCCAATGAATAACTCACTGACCAGTGAAATCAAAGCATCGCATGCTGATCTGTTGTAGATAGGCTTCAGCAGTCATGTCACAGGCTTTAACTCTGGCTTCCACTCCAAGCTGCAGGACATTTAGTTCATGCAACGGCCTTACGCTCTTTTCTGCTTTTTTCATCAGTGTAACCACAACCTACAAGAACGCACCGATATTACCACCATTTCACTGATACATGAGAATTTAACGATGAGAGCAATGTAAGTACGAGATTCACACAATATACAAATGCCCACTTCCGCTAATGACTGAAGACTGCATCATTTACCTGGGAACACCTCTATATTTGTTCGGACTGAAGCGTCGCCACTCTTCCCTAGTGGTTTTCTCCACCCCAACCACTGTCCTGAGGGAAGGGAACTACCGTAATTGCCATTACAGGTGATACTAAAAACAACTGATGGGTCTTCCATCTGCATATGTTAATTACACACTTGTCAAAAGAATGATTACCTGTCAATCTTTCAATTATCAAGCTTAAAAATCTTCAGTAACTGGTACTACACTGGGAAAATATTGGAGGTTTAACAATCAAGAATCTAGTTTCAAAGCAAACACAGAGCCCACTCATTCATTTTTAGCTCAACAAAAGAACATAAGCTTTAGACAACTATGTAAAGATGAAGGGATTTTGGAGAAGGTTCTTGTGGTCCCTGTACCCACTACGCTTTCTCACTCACAACTTCCCACCCATTCCAGTCTATCTTGCCCCAGCCGCTTTCCCGATCTCCTTTCCTCAGACTATTTATTATTGCTCTTTTAAAAGATCAATTCAAATTTACACTTCCTCAAGGAGAACACATCGTTTAATACACTTCCAGACCCTCTCAGTCTGCTTAGATGCACCCTCCCTACCATCAACGCCACAAGCTCCAACAGAACCCTACCCTGAGTGCATCTTTAATGGGAAACAAATAGTTCAGAGCTCAGAGTCTATGTATCTTACTACCTAGGACACGCAATGCGTATGTGCTGAATGTGTACATAAAGGAGAGGAAAATCCACCTAACCTTTCCTCAGCAATCTGCACATGGAAAGTACATTCACTTAGTACCATTCTATACAAGCAACACAACGTTTTTAATGGAGACATAATGTATTTTATTCTCTTTACAATTTCTAACATTTGTAAAGGATTTTGCAATCACTAAGTCTCTTTCCTGCTATTCTTAGATAATAAAAAAATGCAAAGCCAGGCACATTCCAGCTGTCCAATAAACATTAAGAAGTACAGGAAATACTACAGCTTTCACCATGAAATACTGTATCCCCTAAACATAACATCCTTAAACTCTCAAATTTTAAACACCATTACATGTAAACAGCCTTCATAAGATTTTTTTTCATCCATATCAATTACCTATAAGCTTACCGACAGGTAACCCATTAATTTATCTCCCTTTACAAAAACATGAAAATTACCTCTTTAATTTCAAAATTCAGCAGTACATTAATGATGTCTACAGATCTAATTTCTTCTCTTTCAGCAGTTAAAGTCTCTTTTGAAGCTTGTAAACTCTGTGATATAGAGATTTCAGGGGGCTTTTTGATTTCACCTAAAGATGTTTAAAAGAAATTTATTCACTTCTATGCACACATTTCTTACACAAATATTCATCAAGACATATATGAGTGCTCTGCACCTAGCAAAAGTACCAAAACTCCATAAATCAATAACCCCTCTGGCCCTCAGAAGACTCACAGTTCAGGACAAGAGACATTTACACTTAAAATACAAACAGAAGGCTTGGCGCAGTGCGGCACACCTGTAATCCTGGCACTCTGGGAGGCTGAGGCGGAAGAAAGGCAAGTTCAAGCCCGGGGGGGAAATTTAGTGACTCAGGGAGACTATGTCTCAAAAAAATAAACAAAACATTAAAAGGGTTGGGGACGTGTTGCCCAGTGCAAGGGCCCTGAGTTCAATCCTCAGTAATTAAAAACAGATCGACAGACAGATAAGACAGTCTGCCAACCAGCCAGGCAGGCAGACAGAAAGGCAGCCATACCGCCTCACACTGAGTGGGCAAATGTTAACAGACTCTAAGACGCACAGGCAGCACAGAACAAGGTGTACATAGCACGGTTCCAGCGAGGCAAGGAAAGGCCTAAGGGAGGAGGTGCCATCCGAGCAGAGCGGAAGGGCCTCCTCCCACAGAAGACACACCCCAAAGAGTCAATCCGTATGACTATGACTCCACATAAAATCTGAGAAGATATCAAATTCTCCAGTCATATAAGTCAGAGCACAGCAACCCCTGGGTAGATGGAGGGGGATGTCTGGGACTCCTGAGATATGTATGTCCCTCATGGTGATGACACAGGTGAACGCATTACAAAAACTCACTGGCTTGTACCCAAGATTTGTGTTCATGTATGTTACAGTACAGTGAGAAAAGCAGTGAAAAATACAGTGAAATACTATGTTTCACTTAAAAAATAGGCAAAATTTTTAAAATGTGATATCGTACTGTGTTAGAAAGGTATAGAAAAGTTACCTAGTAGGAGTACAAAACTCATGCAAGTTCTTTAGTGGGCAATCAGCAAGATCTGTCACATTTTTACATCGACTCATTAGGTTTTTACTTAACTAGTGATAAATTTAAATTAACAAAGATGGCACAGTCTGACTGGTATTTCCTCACAGATATACAAGTACATGTGCAAATTCAGTGCAACACGGTAAAAATGAAACATGGGAAGTCTGAAATTTCTGTCAGCAGAGACTCGGTAAATAAATTATGACACGTACTTCATCACACTCTATTACAGGCAGTCCCTTAAAAAGAATGAAAGAAGCCAGGCGTGGCGGCGCATGCCTGTCACCTCGGCACTCTGGAGAGGACTGCAAGTTCAAACGCAGCCTGGCCAACCACGCAACACAGCAAGACCCTGTACCAGAAATTTAAAAAGCGCTGGGGAGGGTGGCTCAGTTTACATCCCCAGGAGGTTCCACCCTCGGTACTACGGAAATAAAAACATGAAGACAGCCTATATTTAGCATATACACACATATGAAAGAGACACACAAGATAGTGATAATTTAGGAGAAACAGCAAAGTTCACAAACACAGGTGCTCATTTGAAAAAACTTAGAGATTATATCAATACGTGTTTGTGCGTGGTACATTATGTATACACAATATATATATATACAACGGCCTGAAAAACGTGTGTAGTGCTTAAGTCAAAAGGGCTATAACTGACCATTTAAATTAGCTTTCACTGTTATTGAAGCATAACATATCTTTGGGAAGAGGGATCATTTATCAACTATTTTAATTTTTATAGATATTTTACTACTAAGCCAAATATAAAAATCACATGGAGTGTGCTACCACAGCTTAGTGCCAACTTAACATGCAAATTTAATAATTATTCCAGGACTCCACAACGAATTAATGGCCACCCTTCCCAGTAACTGCTTGCTTAACTAATAAGAGTCAAGCATTTTTAACCACCCTGTGTTTTGTTTTGTTCTTTACTTTTTAAGACAGGGTCTCTCTATGTAATTCAGGCAGGCCTTGAACTTACTGTGCAGCCCAGCTGGAACTCATGACAACCTTCCTGCCTCAGCCTCCTATGTGCTGGAACAGGCGTGTACGAGCCTGCCCAGCTAACGACATTTTCATTTAGTAGCATTTGCTTGTTTGCTTGGTAATACAAATCAGAATTAGTAAACATGTATCTGTTTATCTCATGTTTATTGTCTGTCTTAGGCTGCAGATGTAGCACACCGATAGTGTGTGTGCCTTAACGCGCCAGAGTCTGGGTTCAATCCCCAGGATCACCAAGCAAACAAACAGAAGAACACTTACTGCCTTGTTCTTGTCTACCACATTGTAAAATAATTGTAAAATCTAAGCCACCTACTGTAAGCCTCTCACCTGTCTCTGGTACTCTTGGTTTCATTTTATCTAAGTCTTCAGGAGCCTCACCAAGATTTTCTGCTAGTATTCTCAACAAAACATTAAGATCTTCTTGATTTAGACTAACCTGTGAAATATTATGTTCAAAAAGATAAATACACTTCATTTTAAAAGGAAACAATACAGAACATTCTCAGGCACAAACCATGAAGGACGGAATAACCCCAACATCACTGAAAAGCTACACAATCTTATTATTTCATGTTAACATTTTATTCTCCAAGATAATAAAGGAAAATAAAATGTCAACATTCACTCCACTGACTTGATTTATATTATCTTCACCGAAAGGTAATTATACAGATCTGATCATTATTTTTAAATGACATATCCCACAAACGCACCCATTTCACTTTTCTTAAAATCGTCACTCGAGTGAAATGACGTGCCTATCTTCAGTTAAGAACAGGCATTTCACCCAATGCTGTAATTATGAGAGGTGCGACTCAGATAACCCTAAAAACCAAGGGTCTTACATAATAAATAAGAGGAACTATGATAACAATTTGCACACAGATCTCGATCTGTATGCACAGAAAATTTAAAAGTTAAATAATACTTGACGATTAGATTTTACCTTAATGGATAATGACTCTCTCGAACTGTATCTCACTGAAATTCTTACACCTTTTAGTGAAACGGTCTACTTTTCATGGCGATTTATACTAAGATAGTCTTTAGAATTTAAAATTCCAATAACAAAGGTTTTTATTCCACTCTTGCACTTACATTCATTGTATCAAGATGTCCTTTAATTTCCACAACAGGCACCTTATGGTACCAATTTGCAGCCAGATTCCGATTTACAAAGAACTCCAAGTTAATTGGATGCAACAGCTGAATATCAGGATGGGAGGTGCCTGGCTGGATCACTGTCCTAAAGGAAAACAGAAACACCAGGTATGTACATGCATAGAGGAAAACAGAACATGTTTTTAAAATAGCAAAGTCAAGCAGGCAATTGCCTCTCTACAATCCTGCTTTGAAGCACTGCTCCTTGAATGTTTTTAAACTGAATTATAATTAATCGATAATCCACTAACAGGGACAGATTAAAACATATCGTAAGCTGTAGACTATTAAGAAAACTTCTTTCTTTGAACAGTGGATGAAAAACTGAACACACTTCAAAAAGAAATTCACACTGTTGAAAATGGGCAAGAAATCATCAAATTATTCTCTAAGGACTAGTAGAGTTAAAATCACCAAATACAAAGATACAGCTACGATGGACCATGAGCACCGCAAGGTCTCCACAAGACCAGAGCGGAGCGGAACAAATCCTGTTGCCTAGAGATGCCACAGCTGTTGTCATTGGTAGCACAAGGCATGATGTGTGGGCTTGGAGAGACGCTGGTGTGAGCGAGCCTTCTGCACAGCCAATCACACAAAATTACAGCCCAAAAATCACACATGTTTAATTCTTGATGATAAATTACTATGTTACCAGTTTATGGATTATACTTTCATTACTTTAGAAGATATTCCCTCTACTTACAGAAAGATCTAACTAAAAAGCTTGTTCTATCACACTGACAACAGCCTCATCATCTCTTCTTGACCGTGGATCCTCATTACGAGAGACCACACCAAATAACGGACCTTTGCCTGCAAGGTTCATGCAAGGGTGTACTGTGACGTTCACCGTGATGAAATCACCACAACGCACTTCTCAGAAGGCACCCCACTGTTCAGTCAGGTGTGACTGTGTGTTTACTGGTACAGAGACCAAAGAAAATAATAGTAAGGGAAACACTAGCAAATCACATGTCTTATACAACTATTCCCCAGGGTTATTTTCTGAAGCTGTCTTCTAAGCACCACTTTTTAATATGGCTAATTAAACCACCTTGCATGGAACAAGTCATGAGCTTTAAGTTTTCTGTGTCTGCATGTGTCACGGAGTGTGAGCACTGAGGGTATTACTTACACGGCATTCAGGCCAAAAATGCCTAAGCTCAATCAAAACCCAGGAGGAATCACTCAAACTGAGAGTTGCTTCATGGAACAGCCAGGCTGTACCTCGCAAAGCCAGCGTCATCGTAAGAGACAGAGAAAGGGGAAGAGCTACTCTAGAGTAAGTGTCTATGGGGCAGAATCCCCCTCAGTCAGAGAGGATACAGCTAAGTGCCACATGTGATTCCGCATGGGGAGGGGCAATTACTACAAACACCACCTCTGCAAAGACTGACACATCCTTAATGCAAACTGCACATTAGATGTTATACTGATATTAAGTTTCCACAATTTGGCAAATACACTGTAGTTAATGTACGAGAATGAATTTCCTTGTTTATAGGACACACATGTGAAAATATTTGGGGGTAAAGGGTCAAGATGTCTATTTTTAAATGGTTCAGCAAAAAATGTTTTACATAATAATCATGATGCAAATAAATTACAGCAAATGTATAACAGACTGATGAATCTAGATGAAACATGTATGTAGACACATTATTTTTTTATTTTTCCACCGGTATAATATTTTTCAAAATAAGAAGCTGGTGGAAAAAACAAATGGTTCTGTGAAATATAAACGAGTGTGAACTTGAACGGTCATAAAGTATCACAGAAAAAAATTAGCCTAACACTTAAATCTGTAACCACTGAAAGAACACACCTAGAAAGCTTAAGTTCTGTGAGCTGCACATCCATTGTATCAATCACAGGAGGATTTACGGAGTCTTCACCAGACACAAGACTGAACTGATTTTGAACTCTGATTAAACCAAGATCCACCAAGACAGCGTTGGTGGAAACAGAAGACTGAGGGATGACGATAACAGGTGCTTTCAAATCAATGTTGACAGAGAAGCGAAAGCTCCTATGGGCCAGATCCTTCACACTTGTGGCGGCCTTTTCTGCAGCCTGGGCAGTGGCCGCGCTCAGGGCCTCTTTGGCTGTCTGGAAGTTGTTCAGGAAGTTCTGCGGACACAAAGTAAAAATGGAGAAATTCAAACAGAAAGCAGGCACATCAACATCGCACCACCTTGCGGCATACACATGCTGATGCTTTCTGTGACAGGTAACTTTTGGTGACGCCCGTTCTGACAGTGTTAGAAATAACCGCTAACCCATCCACAGTCACGAGCAGCCTAGCTAAGGCCCAAGTCACAAGCTAAGGAAAAGAAAGGAAGAGAAGCCATGTTCAATCATTTTTGTATTCAGGAACGTGGCTTCGGTACTTACTCTAACAAAAATAACTTCAGTCCTACACAAAAACCATTAAATTATTCAGATTTTAACTGTTAAAGAAATTTACTTCAACCTTCATACATAAACACCATGTGTAATCAAAACAAGAGCCACCTACGATGCATGGTTTGTAACACTTGCAATCATAATTACCAGGCCTGATTCCTAAGTTGAAAAATTAATATACAAATAGCAACTTTACCAGAAGAGACATAAGGAACTTATGAAGATAGACAATCTGGATACAGCCGACGTTCAGCGACACCACACCATCCACTTTGGACATGTCAGTATACGAGTCCCCTTCAGTCGCATCTGGGTACAAATCCAAGTGAAAACGGAAAACTTCATTTCCCATTATTGACACAGCCTGAAAGACAGAGACGTGAGCAAACTCTGTCTACCAAAGTAAGGACAAAATGAAATACCACTCAGAAAAGGGTTTATAAAGGTTCATAACCTTTATAAAAGGGTTTATAAAGATTCATAATCTTTATAAAAATAAACATTGTAATGAAGTACAGTGTATTTAATTAAATTTCAAATATACTACTTTAAAACTGAATCTTCTATGTAAGCACAAAACAAATATTAATTATTTATTTAGTACAACTTACTTTTTTATGAACTGTCTTAGGGTCAACATCTGTGACAATAATATTTTCCAGTCTGGCAAAAAGTGACTGCTTTCTTGACTGAAGAGAAAGGGAAGAGTCGAGGCCTGAAAACAAAACATAGTTTCTATAGATCTGGAGCGAACAAGGCATTTATTTCCGTTGTATCACGTTATTTTTAAAATTTAGCAACATCTGAACTCCCAACTGATCGATAAGCTGCAATAATAGATATTTCATAATTTTATAAACACACAACTTGTAAGTTCAAAAACATTAACTTCTTGAATTTTCAATGCTGTAACCAAAGTACAAATAGATCATCTCAGGATTTAGTATAACCTTTATACCTCAGACCCAGTAATTTACATGGAGACTACGAAAGTGTCACAAATCCAATTCAGTCTGGTAGATGTACTACCAGATTAGGAAGGACAAAAACCCCTACCTTTCTGGTTTTTAAATGACAGAAGGATTTCATAAAACATACTGAACATATCTTTACCTTCAGCAGATTACAATAAACTGGTAACAAGAAAGGCCAGAGAAAAAGCAAGATGCGTTTCAGCAGCTTTTTCCTAAAAGAACCTGATGGGTTCACAGGGTTTCTCTCACTAAAGAGTATGAATGCATAAAATAATAGTATCATTATATAACTACATACAAATAGGTAAATGCAACACAGATAAATAAAAGCTAGTAACGAACAAGTATATTCACAGACCTCCCGTGAACGCTGGACTGACCCTTCTGCCAGGCCATCAGCGTTTCCACACTGACATTTACTCTTCCCACCTCCCAGACAACCCTCAGCCACAGCCAATGCGCAAGCGTGGGCGTGATAGGGGAGCACTCAGACTCTCCAACAGCTACAGCCCAAGAAGAAAGCACCCAATTCAACTGTACGTGCCGCTCTCTGACTGCTCAGCCCCCCTTTCGTATATTCTTTAACAGTGCAAAAGTATGAATGAAAAAAGAAGAAAGAAAAATCTTTTAACAAATTTTAATCGAGTATTTTTTCCCTTGTTTCTTGCTCTGTTTTGTGTGGTGATACTGGGAACTGAACCCAGCGCCACTCAGTGAGCTATGTCCCAGCCTTTTTCATTTTTTATTTTTTTGAGATGGGATCTTGGCTAAGTCACTAAGTGCCCAGACTGGCCTTGAACTCTGGAGCCTCCTGCCTGTCTCCCCAAGTGCATTACCTTGTATCTTGATTTCAGCAATATTGCTCTTCTCATTGCAAACAGTGACACAGAAAGCATTCAACTTGGCAAAGAGCCTGAAGCCAATAATGTCACTATCTTTAGAGGATACAATCACTGAGAAGAAAACAAAGAATTCTTTCACAATATGACTCAAATAACATACATTTTACTCAGGACTTTATATTAACTGAACCAGAATCCTGTTAAATAAACACACACAAATTAAATTACAAAGCCTTACTAATTTCAAAATATTTCTTTTGCCTTATTAAGTCTGCCTTTTAGTAGCAAGATGTTCCTTTTGCAATTTACACAAAAGTCAGTCCCTGACTTATGCACAAATTGCATTCCAGGAGAAATGCTCATAAGTCAGATTCGTTCTGAAGGCAACAAAATGAGTCTCATTGTTCACAATCTGAACGTTAGTAAGTCGGGGACTTAGTGTAAAATAAAGTAAGGAGGACAACAGAACTCGGGACAGTTAGGCAGCGTGCCTACAGCCACACAGGTTAAGCAGGAATGTCAGACTGTGAACTGAGTACTTTCTGATCCAAACTCTGGGCTCCTGGCTCATAACACGCTGTCCGGAACCCGGCCCGTCCCACGGTCTGGACGTCCCTGTGTAGATGGCGGAAAGAGCCACTGACGGGAGGAGAGCTCACTGCAAACACAGGTGCTCTTCCCTTCCGTGCTACCCAAGGGAACCCCCACACCACACAAGAACAAAAACTTTTTAAAACAATAGTTTTGTTTCTATTTGCCCTGTGCATCAGGTGCTGGTATCTGATTTAATATGAGTAAAAGAGAAGGGGAGAATGGCATTTTAATTACTGAATTAGCTGACCTCTTAGATTGCTCATTGAGCTGTAGAGTTCTAAGACCCTTTGTTATGGTTGATACATTGTGCCAACTTGGGGAGTCTAGAGGTTTGGCTAAGTGACTCAGCAGGAAGCCAGGGTGCTTACTTTGTACACATCCTGAGCCTGTGGAAGAGGACAGCATGGAGATTATGTGGGAGCTACATACCCCTTAGGTGGGGGTAGCCTGTTTACAAAGTAAGGCAGGGAAAGAAGCTGCTTGCCGCCATTCCTCCCTTTTGCTCTGGCTGCATTGCTGTTTGGCTGCCATTCCCCCCTTTGCTCTTGTTGCTTTGCTGTCTTCTGCCTCGGAGCCAGCCAAGTACGGACTGAAACCTCCACACACTGCAAGCTAAATAAACCTTTCCTTCCTTCATTTTGGGTGTTTCATTTTGGGTATTTTGTCTCAGCAACGACAGAAAAGTAACCGAGACATCCTTGTTAGCAAGAAACACACAAGTCTTTCCCACCTTTCTGCAGAGACGAGTCTGTCTGCTTCTCAGCGGAGATCTGTACCCCCACCCCTGTGGGGGTGCCCGTGTTCTGCCCCTCTGATGGAGTGATGGCTGTCAGGTAGTTAATGGAAGAGAGAAGAGCCTGGGTTTGTAGCAACAAATTCAAAGAGGAAAACGCCACCTAAAAATGTTTTGAAAGCAAGTTAGTTTTCATTGGCAAATAAATGACAAGCTGTCATAGCCACAATGGACCTGCAGGCAGCCAGGCTTGCGGCACAGCCTTCCATCACTGGGAGGAAGAGCGAGGCGAGGGAAGTTCACGACCCCCAAGACGGGGTACAAGGACAGCGAATCAGACTCTCACTGTCCGGGCAGAGTAGGGCACAGAGTTACCTAATCATTTCATTTCCAAGCAAACTGCTCACAGAGCCTATATTCTGCCTCATATGGCCACCCGTATTCTCAACATGCGCCTTCTTAGATTTCCAACAGACTATTCGTCATGACAATACAAAAAGTTTAAGTCAGAACATGAAACTCCACAAGCACTGCATACTGCTAAATCTAGAAATGACTCCAAACGAGGCGTCTGTGAGAGTAACTGTAACAATGGGCGAATTCTCAGTTACTAACTCATTTTCTCAAACTACAAAAATGGTCCTGTCCTTTAAAAAGAAACACAGAGGAAAGTAAATGCACTAAAAGTACTACATTTTTTAAAAAATGACTCCAGAAAGCTAAGTCAGCAACACGAACTGCCTCCAAGAAAGTGTGGCTTTCTAACAGCAAATTAACACTGAGAACTCCTTATAGGAAACAATTTTCATTTTCTCATTTCCACATGGAAAGAAACGTATCTACAAACAATACGCCTGTAATTCTAGCACTCAGAGAGACTGAGGCAGAAGGAAGACAAGGCCAGACACTGCCTCAAAGTAAAAAAAAAAAAAAAAACAGGGCAAAAACACACAGACACAACGGACAGGGAAGTTCACGCGGTCACAGCAGATTCTCCCGACCCTCTCATTTCTCTAGTGTAACCCACAGGCACCTGTTGCCTCTCCTTTCTCTATACTGCGGCCTAAAGTGCAGCGGCTTCACCAGTACTTCGCCTCTCTCCTCGTGTCCTGAACACCTTCGCATTCCTATGTAACTTGATGCTCCTAATGCTCTCAGCTAGAGATCACTGTTCCCTTACCTATAACATTCCCTTCTTCAGAAATAATACTGCAACTTTTAAAACATAAATGTATGACGCAGCAAAGCAAAGTAACAGCTTTACTAAACTGAATCCCTAACAGAGCATGCTAAGTGTTTACAAGGTTAATTCTTAACTTTTACTGGTTCTTGATTGGGTCATCAAGTCACCCAGGGAATATCCCCCAAAGAATACTAAGGATTTCCAGAATAATTCTTTTTAATAGGATATATTCCTTTAATAGAACTTCTTACCTTAAATGTTTGCTCGGTTTTTTCAAATGTAGTCTGAAAACTAGGTCCACTCTTATCAGCCTAAAAAAATGAATAGAAGTTATAAAGAAAAGAGTTAAGACCAAAGTAATTAATCTTTTATAATCCCTGGTTAATTTATGTATATGTAGCAATAAATTTATTTTGCATACATTTTATTTTTATCACCACTGTAAATTATATCCATATTACTGACTGTAACAGTGCCCGTGTTCTCTGGAAGCGTGGGAGAACAATCATTCATTTCAGGGAAACTGCAGCTGGGTGTGAGAATGGCATGTCTTTGGAAGGTAGGAGGTGCAAAGGTCATCTGGGTCATCTTGTCCATCCGTCACCTAATGCTGAAATCCCTTGTTCACTTGTCTGGCCAGTCTATCTACATCTCCAGTTAAAGAAACCTCATTTCCTTATAAATGAAGTCTTTGTACTGCGGCAAGCAATCTATCTCCCATCCTAACTGTCCACTGGTCCTACTTTTGTTCCCTTGGAACAGTGTAACTCTAAACACAAAGATACACCTCCTTGAGAGCTTTCTGCCATGGCTTCCTTGCTTGCCTCTCTATTCCCACAATGCTTTGTGCTTTGCTTTACTATATCCATACTATACTGCTACATTATAATCGTTACATTTTCAACCAATCAACACTACATTGTAGGGGCTGGGGATTTAGCTCAGCGGCAAAAGCACCTGCCTGGCAAGCGCAAGGTCGTGAGTTCGGTTCCCGGTACCAGAGAAAAACCAAAAAAAAACCAAAAAAAAAACACTACATTGTAATTGTTTATTTCTGAATCTTTCCCTTCTAGTTTGTAATTTTCTTGGAGAACATAATGCTTTTCGCCTGTGCATCCAAATGCCTGGTAGTATAAAACACTTAGTAACATATATAGACTTTCAATAAATAGTGAGTGATTGGAACAAATCAACTAATCCTGAATGAACCTAATTTCATCAATTACTTCAGCACTTTCACAAGATGTACTTCTTAGTCCCTTCCCAATCCTTGGAGTTCTCTCCAGAACCTGATCCAGTGTGCTTTTTCCTCTCTGATGTGGCATAGTCAGCCAAACTGCCATCTATTACACAGCCAAGTGTAGACGTGTGTGTATATGCCTCCAATGGAGATAAAGCACATACTTCAGTCCCGGGCTTCCACATTGGGGGCTAAGAGGGTAGCGGCTTTCTAACAGCTCGGTACTTAAGTGAAAGAGAAACAAGGTGAACAAATGGACAAAGAAACAGTCGATAACCCTACAGTTAAAAACTAACACACCACCCAGAACCACGCTGTCCTGTTATTTTTCCAGGGGCACAGTCCAGACTACTGGTGGTGAATCTAAGACATCTGTGTTATGTTTTCCTTTTAAGATGAAAGATGTTAATATAGGAGTTGTTTTTTCTAAATAAAAATCTCAGTATTCAGGTTTAACTGCACTTAATTGGCACTCTGCAATAAATATCAGTGGGTTTTGGGTTACAGTCTGGGCACGCACCTCTGAACTATTCACCATCACTAGTCCACACTATCTAACAAGCATACCATCATCCCATGGTTCTTACCTTAATGTACTCTACTTTTAAAAGATCTAATCCAGGTTTATCAGACGAGCTAATCAAGTGAAGGGGCTTTTTTCTAGATCCTACAGAAAAAAGAAAAACAAGTTGCTCTTATAAAATTTTAGAACTTGCTAGATATTTCCTTTATAAAAACTGCTAATTAAGCTTTAAAAGAATGCATGTGCATATTTTCATGGTTATCAAATACTAAAGCCATCACTCATGGAGAAATAAACCAATGCAAGTTCTTACCTTAGGCATCTAATTAACTTTAAAACATGTATTTATTTTCACTGGATTTTACATGTGTGTTCAAAAGTAATCGAGACTTATTTAGGTATTTCTGAGGCCATGTGTCCATTAGTAGGGCAGTAGAACAGACTACAGGCATCAGAATCAGGAAATATCAATTCCAGTTCACCTCTATCCTTACTAAATATTTAACTAAATATTCCTCAACAATGTAACAAGCAGATTGGACCAGATCCTGTTGTGCTCTAAAATTCTATGAAAAAAATATTTAATTATATTACAGAGAACTTTGTGTAGACTGAGGCAATTTTCACACTGAAGGATTTTTAAGAGAAGAAAACTGTGACACTTCCTTTTTAGCTTAAACACGAACATCCTCTCCACCTTACCCAAAGGGGCCAAGGAACAGCTTCCCCGGCGGCGCAGGGAAGGCAGCTGCCCGCTGTGCGGCGGCCCAGCCTCACGACCTGCACCTCCCTAACACTGCTTCTGACACAGCTCAAGACGTGTCCCTGACCTGAGCCTTCATCTTCCTTGAAGAGAGAAGAACCGAGGAAATTTATCACCTATATTTTTTCAAGATAGTAAACTCCTTCTTTCTGTACAATAAGTTAGTAAGATAACATTTGTTTTCTAAATTGAGGTTTTAGCTTCAAATACTCAAATTATAAAATATAAGCCTTTATATATAACTAAAGCATTACACAATTTTAATTATTGTATATTAACTCAATTCTTTGTGCCTCAAGTATCTGAGCTCACAAGATATATACTGAAATGAATGAACTATAAAAGCTTCTAAGAGAGTGAACTTTACATCCTCCCATTTTCAGTTTTTAACTGGGGCCTCTTATGACATACGAATACTATTTCATAGGAAGAATGGGACCTGCCAGGCACAGTGGCACACCCCTGTCATCTCAGCAACTGGGAGGCTGAGGTAGGAGGATCACGGTGAGACCTGGGCTTTATAAATGAGTTCAAGGCCAGCCTAAACTGCATGTGAGACCCTATCTCAAAAAACAGGAAGAGAAAAAAAAAAAAGAAAGAAAAAGAAGAAAACAACAAACAGGACCTTCTATATTGAAGGACCAGAGACAAATTCTCCAGTCTTGCCATTCATGAATACATGATACGAAGGAAGCTACTTAATCTTTATCAACCCCTTCTTTGTCTGTGTTTGTCAAGGAGATTTATACAAACACTGAGGCAACAGAGCAGAGTGGCTGAGAGTACCAGCCCCCACATCCAGACTGCGAGGGTTTCATCAATGGTTCTATTACTAGTTGTTTCACCCTGGGCAAATTTTACAAGCAATCTATACCTTAGTTACATAAAACTAGAACAGTAACATGAATTATTATTTGCAAAGTGTTTTGAACAATGTCTGCTATGATTTATAATAGGGGTTATCATAGAAATAGAAGTGCTTACAATGCTACTTTCATCATTTCTATTTTTAGGAATATTACCTTGAATTTCATGGTAATCCAAGCTGACCTTCTTTAAATAAGACACCACAGTTAGGTCGAACGTCCTCACCGTGGCCTCTGTCCCTAACTGAGTAACATTAAATACCAGAATTGTATCTTCTTCTTCCTGTTGTTTAGTAAATTCCAAAATTACCTAAAAGAATTAGCACAGCCAAATGAAAAGGTGACAAGAAGTCTAAGTCATACTTCAAATAAAAAACCCTTTCTCTGTACACATCACCATGGAGATACACCCAAAACTTTGCTCATATCCTAATAATACCATGAAGTTATTTAATATGTTACAAATTATCATTACCAAGAATGTAAGTGCATGTATAAAAGATTATGCTGAAATATAACATTAATGACTTTTTTAAATTTAGAGAAATTTAGAATTTATGAAGTCTTCCCAATATGATTTTCTCAAAATAAAAATCACATTTGGTGACAACAGAAGCATTCCCATTGAAGTGAAAATTTCTAACAAGAAGGCTGGGTGTGGTGCCACACGCTTGTAATCCAAGCGCTCAGGAGACTTAGGCAAGAAGACTACTACAAGTTGGAGCAAGTTCAAGGCCAGCCTGCACTACACAGCAAGATCCTGTCTCCAAAACAAAACAAACAAACAAAAAAATTGTGACAAGAGTGCTCGTTACCATATTATTTAAATTAATTCTGGAAATGACAGCCAATATACTTAGACAATAAAAAATAAAGGATGGTGGTTTTTAAAAAATGCAAATTCTTTAATATACTCACCAAAAGATGGAGGCTGCTACCACCACCTTTTGAATGTGGGTAGCCTCTGAATGCTTCAATCAGTAAGAGTAAAGGAAGGAAGTGGTTCTCTAACGAACTCTGGTTACCAAACAGGCCTGGGAATGCTGTCATGTCAGAACTGCTGAGTCCATCACGGCAGGGACCCGGGCAGAGAGCATGCACTCTGCCAACAGCCCGGCCACGCCTGGACAGCAGCCAGCAGCGCACCTCCCGAGAGCCACAGGACCTGTACCCCAAGGCTTCTGATGACCGCAACCCCAGGCAACACCTGACCAACGACAACAGGACACTAAACCCCAAGTTGCCCAGGTGGGCCCCTAAGAAACTCCTAACCCACAAATCACGAGCAAACAAAATCAGCTGTTTTAAGCTGCTAAGGGTGAGAGTAACTTGACAGACAGCAACGGTAACCAGTGGAATACAAAATCTATGGAAAAGGCAAACAGTATGGACGGGTGGTATGGTTATATACTCATGAAAAATCAGGAGTGTCAACCAAAAACAGTAAGATAGCAAGATACTACAGTAAGGTATTAAGCACAAACTTTATATATAAAAATAAGCTTCATATACATTATTTAAACAAAAGCAATAAAATCATAAATACATAAAACATGGGCAAGTATTTTGTGAAAATTTTCTAAATATACACTAAAACTGAGCCATAAAGAAAAAAATTGGTAAATTTCAGTACAGAAACACTTAAAACAGCAAAAAGTTATGCTAGAAAAGGTATTTCAAACAGCATTATTCTTTTTTCCTTCAATAGTTCTGTTTTCCCCTTGGTTCATTCAACAGTCAGTAAAATATTTATTGTGGATCATGTACCATGCATGTATCAGGCTGTCCCAGCAGTAAAGAGACCAAAATTGAGCGGACTAGACACGGCTCTTGTCCTCATGTGGCCCACATTCCAGGGAGAGAAGGAAAGTGAACACGGCTCTCTTGAGGTGGATGGCCAGGTCTTTCCAGTAAGACAGGTAAGCAAATGCTTGAAGGACATCAAGAACCAAGCCATGCAAGGAAAGCGTGTCCCTGGCCAACAAAATGGCAAGCAAAGAAAGAGCTTTGATATACACAGGGAAGAAAAAAAGACAAGTGTGGGCTTGGCGGGACAAGAACTTTGCTCACTACCAGTTCCCAACATCAAAACCGACGCCTGGCGTAGGATGGTGCTCACTCACTGAAGGAATACCAAAAACATGGCTGAAGCCGGAGAAGCAAGGCAAAAAGCAATGGTGAAGCCAAACAGGCAGGCGGGGTAACTGGCGCGAGGGCTTGCCAGAAAGAAACAAGTCATCGCTCTGAGCCAGGGAGGGCAAGGAGCGGAACAGCGCCATGATCCGACTCTCACTTAGAAAGATCGCTCTGGCTGCCCGATGATGAGCAGAGCAGCTGAGAAAGCAGTCAGGAAGCTGCTGCAAAGAGGCAGCCCAGAGGCAAGGATGACTGGACACACAGCAGCAGTGGAGAGAAGAGCAAGCACCTGAGCGCAAAGGAAGACAGAGCCAAGAGATCTGCTGGTGCTGTGGACTGAAGTGTGAGAGGAAGACAAGACGAGAGAAGGGCAGAAAACATCTCTCTTTACACACGTACCGGTAACACTGGGTCTGTAACTGTAACCACCTCACCCACAGGTGAATGATCCGTACTTACCAAAGAAACATGCACACGTGATTGTATGATTGTAAACAGATAACGTCGTCACTACTGTACATTCCTTTGTTACCAAATAACAATATATGGTGAACCTATTTCCAAGTTTCCTTTTATTACATGACTTTTGAAGGGCATGAAAAAGATCTTTGAAATTTAGGGTGAAAAAAAAGGAGGAAATTTAGGATGTTTACATCTTTCCAAATTACAAATAATGACAGTGAGCAATCATTATGTAATTCAAAAATGGAAGTTAAAAAAATACGTAAGCTGGTCTTGGTGACACATGCCTGTAATCCCAGCTACACAGCTGAACTGCAAGTTTACAAAGAGCCGAGATAACTATTAAGACTTTGTCTCAAAACACAAACAAAAAGGGCCAGGGAAGTAGCTCCATGCTTTCTGGGTTCAATTTCCAGTACGACAAAAAATAAGTAGTCCAAAACTGTCTGAAAAAACAAAAGTCTTAATTACGAGCTCTGTGTTCTTCCTGAACAGATCAGACCACAAATCATCCTTACCGCATTTTCTAAGAAAAATTTCACTTTTTTGAAATGGTGTGTATGAGTACACAACCCAATGTTTGCTCCACCTTGAGGAAGTTTAGAAGACGATGACAAGAATATATTGTAGACAAAAAATATACGTACTTCTTTAACTTCAAACTTGAGTAGGAGATCAATGAGCTCCTCGTTCGGAACCTCTGCAGCTTTTTTGAGTTCTGAGCCTTGCACACTTTTAGCTGCCTGCGAGGCCCCGTCTTCAGCATCGAAATACTCATCGTCAGACTCTAGAGTAAAAAGACGTTCACTCAGCCTGACGCCATGTCCACTAAGCACTGCATAAATACTCAAGCCTAAATTCTCTCAGGCAAAGTTTATTCATTAGATGTAACTCTTCAAACTCAGACTCCAAAGAGTCACAATGCTTTTTTCAAGTCTCACAAGGTAGCGCAGTTTGGCATGTGATAATCATTTTTTTTTTTTTTTTGTCTTTTTGAGACAGGGTCTCACTATCTATTTCAGGTTAGCCTTCAGCTCACTTTGTAGCCCTGGCAGGTCTCCAACTCACAACAATCTGCTGCCTCAGCCTCCCGAGTGCTGGGATTACAGGCGTGCGCCACCATGCCCGGCTGATAATCAAATTTAAAATCAAACAGCAGTATTGTCTTTCCTTCAGTGACTCCACTGTTGGTTTAGTTCACTCATTCATTATTCCACAAAATATTTATTGATTCCTCTACCATGTGTCAGGCTGTGTCAGTCTCCAAGGACATGAAAGTGACCAGAACAGACAAGCTCATTATCCTTGTAAAGCTTATGTTCTAGTTTGAAATTTTAAAAGATCAATTAGGAGTGGCTAGAAATTGTTTAGTAAACACCGCTGACCACCAGAAGAGCAAAACCTGACCCTCAAAACAAGTAACTGACGCGACACTGTTGTCTAACAGCACAACCAGAACCAGACCCAGCAGACTGCTACAATGCACTCACACCACCTCTATTCTTCTGTTGTCACCATAAAGACAATGCAGGAACACTACACCCCTTACCTGAGTCCACTCCATCTAACAGCAGCGAAGTACCAAGGAGACTTTCTGTCCCCCGTGAAGGAACAGGAACTGAGGATACCTAGCACGGTGCACAGGAAGTTAAAGAACAAAAAACAAAACACGAATTCAGCAGGGTTAAATACACGTGAGAGAATGAAAAGTAATAAAGTTCAGAGATGGAAAAATTCGTACACGCCATACACAAAACAGAATACACTATGGCACGCATGGTGAAGCATGCCTGCAACCCCAGTACTCAGGAGGCGGAGGCCGTGAGCTCGCGGCCAGCCTGGGCCACACAGTTTAAGGACAGCCTGAACTACACAGCAATACCCTGTCTCAAAAAAACAATTTATTTCATAAGAAGAAAGAATAAATTATGTAATCAATTAATGGTTGGAATTTACAAATTAAGATTGCCACCCCATTTATAAAGACACAATTAGGTATAACTCTAGCAGAAAGGCCGGGCATATAGCTCAGCGGCATAAGCGCCTGCCTGGCAAGTGCAAGGTCCTGAATTCGATTCCCAGTACCAATAAACAAAAACTCTAGCAGATCATTGTTCATTGTTTATCATTTAGCTGCTGTGAACATCCGAGGTCCCTGGAAAATAGGACCACCATCAGCTGATTCGGGTCTCCCAAAGTTTGGTTCTAAATAAGCAGAAATCCAACATGCTATAAAGATCATTCCAATTAAAGTGACCTAGAACTTTTAAGTCTGACATAAAAGGAAATTTTATCCCAATTATTTTATTTGCAACATTCTGAAGATGATTTATAGTTTTAGTTTTATTTAAAATGTATGTTTTACATCTTATTTTCCTTTCATTTCTGTATTTTTGGTTCTTTCGGTCATAAAGCTTGCCCTAAAACTGCCTTCCGACCTCTACCCTATAAGAGCAGTTGTGTGAAAATAGGAGATTTAACATTTCTATCACATTCATTACCTGTCTCTCTGGCGACTGTGTAGATGATTTCTGGGGCAAAGGGATACTGTTAATCAAACACAACACATCTTTCATCTTCTGGTCAGAAATTCTCACATGCATCAAAGGAAGTCCTCCTGACACTTTAAATCTAAAAATACAATTCAGCCAAAGATTTCAAGATCAGCTTATCAGTATAGCAGAGGAGGAAAAAAACTGCAGAGTCAAAGTCACTGCAGACATGTTTTAATCTAAGCCCAAGATCACACTGACAATACTGTCAGCTAACTGGAAGTTCTAAGTCAAGTTTCCAGGTAATATAATTAATTTAGGGATCCCTGGTAATTTAATTTCCAGGTATCTTTTTTTGAGCAGCCAAATTTTTAAGGATTTTATAAAAATACTTCTAAATATAATTCTCTATTTTTTAAAGCCAAAACCACTATACACACTTTATTTCCAAATTTCCAAGATTTCTCCTCATTAATAGAAAAGAGCACCTAACCTATCAAGCTCTATCTCCCTGTGTCCTAGTTTTTTAATGCACAGCACTTGGGAGTACCTGACAAATCACACACACACACCCTTGCTTATCTCACGTCCGCTCTCACTGAAACGTAAGTTCACTGAGGCCATCTGCTCACACTGCATCACAGCCTGCCGCCTCTCTGCTCACTGTGTCTGCTCCAGGTCTGCTTGTCTCAACCGCCCTGTGCAGCCCCATGCTCCTCATAAAGCTCCTGGCTTCCTAACTAAGCTGTGAACAGTGCAAGTTTACAGATGCCTAACTGCCAGATGGGTTATTAGGATAAGCAGAAGCAGCACTTAGACGGAAATTTACAGCACTAAATCCCTATGTAAGGAAAAAGAAAGGCTCAAATTAATAACCTCAACTTCTACCTCAAGAAACTGGTAATGAAAAGCAAACTAAACTCAAAATAAACAGAAGAAAACAGTCACAAAATCAGGGTGGAAATGAGGACAAAAAAGGTAGAAAACAATTTGAGAAAATATTTGAAACGGAAAAGAAGATTAAGGAAATTGATAAACCTCTACGTAGACTGATAGGAAAAAAAGAGAAAACACAAATTACTCATACCAGAATTGAGAGATGACATTACTACAGATTATTAATGTATGAGAAAGTTAATAAAATACTATGAATAATTTTATGCTAATAAACCGAACAACAAAGTTAAACAAATTTCTTAAAATACAAACAAAATCATGCAAAACATTTGCAACATTCAAAAGATGATTCAAAACAATCTGAATACATGTGAATCTATAAAATAAAGTGAATTTGTAGTTTAAAATTTTCTCAAAAAGAAACTCCCAAGCGCTGATGGCTTTACTGGTAAATTCTACCAAACATGTAAGAAAGAAACAATACTGATTTCTATACATTTTCCAGGTGGCCAACATTACTCTGATACCAAAACAAAAAAGGAAAGCACAGATCAATGTCCCTCATGAACACAGATGTAACACTTCCTCGCGAAGTTTTTGTAAATTATGCCCCATAGTATTTTGAAAGATCAATACATTATCACCAAGTAAGGTTTATCTAGTAAGACAGGCTGGTTTAATATCTAACTGGTAAAGGGCATAAAGGAATTACCGACACATGCACCAACATGAAGGAGTCACTAACTATGTTGAAAGAGATCAAACAAAAATAAAAGTTCTATGGTTTCATTCACATAAAATTCTAGAAAATTTTTAACAAATCCACAGTGTCAGAAAACAGACCAATGTTGTCTATGGACTGGTTGTGGGGACAGGAATAGACAGGGAAAAGAGGGAATAGAGAGCTCAAGAGAGCTTCTCGAGGCGATGGGTGTGTTCATCAACTTGCCTGTGAAACTTCCACGGAGATCCACACACATCAAAACTTAGCCAATCACACACTTCCAATGAGGCAGCCTGCTGAGTGCCAGCTACACTTTAACAAAAGTTTTCCTAATGGGCAGCGTAACTAATCAAAATTCAGTTCTAGTTTTTATTCCCCTTGATTTTTCAGAAGATGTCATGTAGCTTCACGACAAAACAGGCCTGTCATTTTTTTATGCCTGCCATTTTTTGAGGCTTTTATTTCATTGATAACGAACCTTGAATCGGATCCATTAAAAAACACAGATCACTAAATTTTAAACTATGTAAAAGTCTAGATAAGACTTCTCAAGAGGTTACATACAAATCAAATAACATTTTCCTTAAAACGTATTTTAATATTTTTCCTTCTCCCACAGAAATCTATCTAGGACTTGATACAGATAAGGTTCATTTGGTTGGTTTCTAACACGAAAGAAACTCACACATTACCTGGCCATTCTAACGTCTTTTTCTACCATCGCCTTGGCCAGCTCCACATGAATATCCATGGGCTGCAATACATGCAGAGTGGATGGATGCTGAAATCGACACTTTTTCCAGTTCTCCTCTTTAAAAACAGAATTTAAAATAAATAACTTCTACCACGTTATCAAGTATTTTGCAGAAAACTGCTTAGTAGAAAATAGTGAAGGAGGGGGGCTGGGGATTTAGCTCAATGGCAAAAGCGCCTGCCTGGCAACCGCAAGGTCGTGAGTTCAGTTCCCGGTACCGGAGAAAAACCAAAAAAAAAAAAAAAAAAAGGATAGAATAGAAAATAGTGAAGGGGCTGAGTCAGTAAATAACCATTTTTATTTCTTTCAGCATACAAGATCTTTTTGCAGTACTGGGGCTCAAACTGAGGATCTCATACATGTTAGACAAGCACTCTACCACTGAGCTACAATCACCTGTATTTTTAATATAGATTGACAGTAGTCGGAGACTGATACAAAGATAATTCTATATAGTTTGAAAATGTCTGTATGACAACTCTTGCATTTCAAAGCAAGCAGGAAAAAAACAAGAATCACCTCAATTCCAGAGTTACTGATCAAGATGGGTGGTTATGGTGAAAAGCAGGACGAGGGCAGAAAAGAAGGGGCGAGGTTCATGGACTTCCTAAGAGCAATAATTATACTTGCTTCATACGTGACGACAAAGCAAAAATGAGTTTTGTCAAGCAAGACTTTAACATAAAAATGTGTAATGATCACTTTTTCCAAAAAAAAATCTTGAAGATACATTTCCCAGTAGCTGACAGTCCTGCACTGGTGGTTCAGCGGTAGAATTCTCGCCTGCCAACGGTTCACAGTCTTGTACACATCTTCACTGACGGCAGTGATGGAGCAGGTTCTGTCACGTGTAATTCAATTATTTGTAAATACATGCCCAAAAAAGGCTTTTTCTTTTTTTGGTACCAGGATTCAAACTAAGGGCCTTATGAATGCCAGGCAGGCGCTTGTACCACTGAGCTATATCCCCGGGAAAAAAGGTAGTTTTAACGGTTTGTGTATTGGCCTTCAAGGAATTAAAAGGCCCTTAATATACAAAAAACAATACTTTATCTTCACATTTTAATAAAAATGCACTTACTACATTAGAACCTATACTCAGTTTCTGCCTGTGCTTTTCTCCAATGACCTACCACAAAATGTATCTAAAGATATTTAATAAATACTTACTGCTTTTAAAACTAGAAAAAGTACAAATAAGCAAAGCCTTTACTTATGCAATAGAGAATGAACCATGTCTTTGGAGAAATTATGATTTTAAGACTTTATCCACAGGTTAAGTATTCTTTATTCACAATGTGTAGGACCAAAAGTACGTCAGATTTTGGATTATTTTGGAACATCTGAATATAAATAATGGCTCACCTTGGGGATGAGACTCAAGTATAAACACAAAAGGCACTGATATGTCATATCCACCTTATGAGTCAGAAGATAATTGTATATAATATTTTCAGTGCACCTGTGCTTTGACTATGACCTAGCACATGAGATCACATGTGGAATTTTCCATGTATGGCATTATGTTAGCATTCAAAAAATTTTGGACTGAGGAGAATTTTGGGTTTAGGATTTTTGGATTAGTGATGCTAATGTTATTTTGAAGACACATATTTCTCAGATATCTACAGAAGTAGAAGATGCGATACTGCTGCACTAGACAAGGGTAACATGGTGAAATATTGAATAACGAAGGCAACAAAGAAAAACAACCTCAAAACATCCCAAAAGCATTAGGACAGAGGAACTCGAACCAACCGCAGCTTCCATTTTGTGCTCTGAACTGTTTTATAGTTACAAAAAGAAAGCTCATGAATGGACTGCGGTTCAAACACCTAATATGTTTGCCCGAGATGACCAGGCAAATATTGTTTCAGCTTATAACTGTGGCAGTGATTTGCACTAGTATGTTCCTACATGGTTTTCTTAAGTGCCAACAGGGTTATTTTTGCAAAATCATTGTCAGGGCTGATATACATACACAAACATATGCATATATTTAACCTAAGCTATTCTAACATATTCTAAAAGCTGACCAGTGCTATACCTGCTCTTGCAAAGAGTAGCTGTACACTCTTTATTTCAACATCGAACTTGTCATATGCTTTATCCATTATTTCTTCCAGGGATGAATTAGTAGTCTTCTGTAGAGCTTGATTTTTACTGTTAAGCTAAAATGAAGAAAACATTTTTGATTTTTCACACAACAGAATGTAAACAAATCAACATACTTTAGTTGCGTTTTCTCAAAACCTAATTAAATGAGACTGTCCTTAAGGAATTCAGAATTTGCTTCATTTATTGGTAATTTTTACAAATACTTATTAGCCATGTAATACTTCAAAATACATCTCTATTATGTTTAGGTAATAAATGCTGAGCACATCTTCATTAATTATATCAGCTACACAGCTGTCTGCCTCAAATAACCCATCTTCCTCCCGGCTCTCAGGAGGTGGCTCTGCACCCCTCCCACCACCCTGCACCTCTCCCACCACCCTGCACCTACATGGCTTTCCTTCTCCCATTGTTTCGTGACAGCAATTAGGCCATGCGAAATCAGTGCCCAGTCCTATTCCTCCCCTTCCTTCCCAGCGGAAGCAAAGGCCAGCTCAGGCCTGTATTTCTGAAAGCTTCACCTTTCTTCCAGAGGCTGAGATTCCACGAGAGACAGAACCCAAAATCTAGGGGTTCTTTTGTTCTACTTAGTTACTGGCAGCAATTAAACAAATATATGCATACAGTCTCCTGTAAGCAAAATACATAAGCAACATGCAACACTGTATAACTGATCTCAGAAACCATGAAAACTAAAACTATTTCTCCCCAATTAGGAAAAGACAAAAGCAATTCCATCCTCAATGTGAAATCATCAACTATTAGGGAAACTCCAGAATACTTCTGTTTAATAGTTATATAATATATATTGAGTAATCTAGACAAGCATTTTACCAGGGAGGTACAACCGTACTCTTATATGGAGTAAGCTAAGCTAAGCTTGACAAATGCTAAGAAAAAGTCTTAGTTTAGTGTAAGTAAACTCTGAAGGAGTTTCACTTTTTGTGGAGGAAAGTTGTCTGTGGAACTATCAGATAGGAAGGCTTTAGATTTATACTTAAATCAAGGACTTTTCCAGTCTCAATAATATGTGTTAAGTCCTGAAGGAAAAAAAAATGGAAGATGAAATGGTTAGGCTGAAATATGAAATAAAATATGTAAAAAAGAACAAGCTATCAGATAGCAAGCTACGTATGAACCTTGTCAAAGACGGGCAGACAAAAATGCGTATGTACCTACCTGAAATGTACCAAAATCTAAAATGAGAAGATTTGACTTTTCATGGTGGAAACCTGTCTGTGGAACTATCAGGTAAGAAGGCTTTAGATTTATCTTTAAATCAAGGACTTTTCGAGTCTCAATAATATGTGTAAGTCCTGAAGAAAAAAAAAGAAGATGAAATGGTTAGGCTGAAATACATAATCGTACCATTAACTAGACTAAGAAATTTACTTGAAAGGCATTAAGGCAGACTGCTAGCTCTCATAAATCGATTCTCAGTTGAGGTGAAAATGGCATAGAGTCAATGGACAATCACATGCCAGCATAGTAAACTCAGCACGCCTATAATACTAGTGTTTCATACCGAGAGCATTACCAGGTAATACAGTTGGCTTGAGTTCAGAGGCCACGTTACACAGAAGCACCTATCTTTAAAACTACAGAATCATAAACAGCATGGAAAGCAGCTTCCCCAGAGCAGAAGGAGGGGTGTTTCCACCTCAAACTCATTCTGGGGCACAGGTCCTTGAATATAATGCAGACAGAGTCATCTGCACCCCACATCATTCTCTTTCTCGCCCAGCTTAGAAAGTGTATTTGAGTTGCCTTGGGGTTTTTCTGTCTTTTCTGTTTTTTTTAATTTTTTGGTGTTGGGTGCTGAATCCAAAACCTCCCACCTGCTAGACATGCGTTGTACCACCGACCTAACTCCCCCAGCTCTACACTTCAGTTTGAGTACTGAGTCCATTCAGTCCACACAGATGAAGGAACCTACACTGATTTAAATACACTGACACAAGAACACACACTTTTTCCAGTAGACACTCAAAATTCTTTACCTGTAGCTGTTCTCTCTTTAATTTCTTCCAGCTTCATCAAAGTAGCTGATGTTATCTGCTCAAGATCCAGTCCCCTATTTGACTGAAAGAAATCAACCACTGCATTGATGGTTTTCTGTAAAAGAATTTAAAAATACAACCAAGTTATACCCACCTCTTTCTATATTATAACTTTTTAAGACTTCACCTCATTCTAAAACAGCTATGGCTTTGAAATGAGAAATTCAAAGATATTCTGTTCTACTTCATCTCCCACTGGAGAAAGAACAGCCAAGGAAGCTTACTGGGGAGGCCACCAACATCTGCATATCACTACCACGTCAACCGCATGAACACCGAAGGCAAAGAGGAGTAGGAAAGCGGCGTGTCCCCAGCCAGCAGCAGCTGGCACGGTGAACACACTGCTCTTTAAATGTACTAGGGTTTTTAAAGTCAACATAAGCAGAGGTAAATAAACCTCAGGCAGAAAAGCAGCAACAGCATATGAGAAATTAAAACTGACTGCTAAATATGTACTGCTTCTGAAACAAGAAAAACTTCACAAATGCACTTGTTAATGAATGTAAAATACGACCGAAGAGAAATGAGCCAACACTGAATGCAAGGCAGCTTCAGCAAGGAGCCCATCCTCCCTGTACCTACAGCATCGTAGATGACCTCCACGGGCTGCGACTGGACAGTCAGCGTCTGGTCGGCAGGGCTGTTCTCTGGATTGGTTTCAAATTCAATTTTAAGCAAGGATGATGCGGTGTCACCAATTGAAGCCACAAGGGATGGTACAACGTCTTGCTGTCTCAGACCTGTGATATACCAGTGTTCTAACTTTGCTTCTACCCTGCAGTCCAAAGCAGAATAAGAAAGTCCTAAGAGCCTTTGTAATTTAGTGGGTTGAAATACAACAATCTTCCAAGAATCGGGCGCCAGCCCATTATTCAAAAGTGAAATTCAACTTCCTTACCCTGCTTTCATTCACCCACACCATCCGTTTTTGCTGCTGCTGGTACTGTAGTAACTTTTATTAACTAATCATCCACAGGAAAAGCTCACTTTAGCCAACCCTGGGAGCTACAGCAGTTCTGATCACTGTTTCATGAATAAAAACTCATGCGAAACAGAGGAGTTCATCTGCCTATTCCCATGCCAGCCTCACCACCTTTCACCTCTTCCCTGCTTCTCCTTGTGCCCTTTCCTGGTAGCCAGCCTAGGCCTTCTCAGGCTCAGCCTCTTACACACCTGAGCCTGTGCAGCAGTAACTAGGAGGCACTTAATTTTAAAGCATCATCTCACTTTGAATCACCTAATGTTACACCGTTCCTGAATTATTAGTTTTTTGTGTATTTCACCAACTACAACTTACACTTCTTGCAAACAAAAACTCAAGGTGCCCACACACAGCTTCCACAGCATGGGGCCCACGGTACCCGATGTTTGTGAAGAGAAGGAGCGAGATGAAGTAAGTGATGAGCTCCCTCTGCAGTTCCACAGTAAACCACACACAAAGTGACTCTCTTAGCACACAAAGAAACGAAACGTAAAAAATACTGCTCTCTCTTCTATGTTGAATAACACTTCATATTTTTTGGCCTACAGTCATTATTAAACACTGAAATACGTTTTTAAAAACTTACTTAAGGGCTTGTGCCCCTGGTCGCTGAGATACGTGGGTGCCCAGGCCAATTACCTGGATTTTTAGTATTTCTGGAACATTTCTGTTTTCTCTGATTACAACAGAAGTGCTTACTAACTTCAGGGTCATTATATAGGCAACGTACTGAAGATAAAAAAGAATGAAAATTGTTAGAAGTTTACATAACCTTTAGTAGTTTCTTCTCAAATAAATGTGCTGAATTATGAAGTGACCTAGCAACATGGAGGTTCTGGCATGCACATAATTACCACAAATGAAGAATAGCAGAATAGCCAATGAAATTTCCTCTCAGATATTTATAAAAGATCCGAAAGTTCATTTTTTTTAAGTTTTAAAGGCAGAAACAATGACATATAACAAGACGCCTTTTAGCTGAGCAAAAAAAGAATCCTAACAATAAGAAACATCCACTTGACGGCTGCAGGAAGTTAACAAGACACTAAAAACAATCCAATGGTTACTGAGCCACGACCAGACGCAGGGCAGAGAACCGCCAGGGAGATCAGCCTGGATCTGAGAATGTGACTCGGACAGACGTGCTCAAAAACCGAGCAAGGGAGGCAAAGAGCAGGAAGCTAGACTGGAGGACCCAAACCGGAAACGAGGCCCCAGCAGGGGGCGAGGGCACCCACAGGGCTCTCCCACTTCGGCCAGGACCCTGCAGGGCTACAACCCAGGGCCACAGGTGAGCAATAAGTAAGCAGACTCCCAGGGTCTACAGCACAGCAGCAAATCACATCAACCCCCTAAAAAGGACTGAGGGACCCCACATAATGGTGCTACATACAGCACGGAGAAACACAAGCTCTCTGAAATGAGAATCTGCCTCTTACAGGGTACTGTTTCCCTACAGTTCTAAAACACAAAAATATTGTCATTTGCAAAATCAGTATCTACTATACTGGATACACTTATAAATATGCTCCTGGGATCCAGAATATGTTCAAACAAACTCAGCAAAAACAACAGAAAGTATAAACATTCAGGGGGGCTCTAGACATCAAATCTTACACCCACAGAAGTATAAGCTTAGATGTACACTATGGTGCTCACTATACTCCAAGAGGTGAAAGACAAAACTGAGTTCGTAAAGAATTTTGAAGTTATTTTTTTAAAAAGAGAAACAGAACCAAACAGAAACTCAAGAATTGAAAAACAAAGAATGAGAAATTCAATGAATGAATTTAACAGTAATAAACAACCAGCTCAAGAGAGAAGAAGAAGAAATGATTCAAAAGAAGAAATTAAGAACTTGGAAATACAGAATAAAGAAGACACATGTGACATATGAAATAATCCAAGGAAGGATATTAGAAATCCTAAAAAGACAAGAGAAAGAGAATGAAGGGGAAAAAACAAAATCTGTACTGATTTCCCATAAGAGTTCAAGATGGCCTAAAAAATTCAAACAATCAGCAATTTTTTTTTTTTTTTTTTTTTGGTCTTTTTGAGACAGGGTCTTGCTATGCAGGCTGGCCTTGAGCTCACTTTGTAGCTCAGGCTGGTCTTGAACTCGCAGGGATCCTCCTGCCTCAGCCTCTCAAGTGCTGGGATTACAGGCGTGCACTACCATGCCCAGGCACAATCTGTAATTCTATATACAGAAAAAAGAATCCTTCAAGGAAAAAAAGGCAAACAGATACATTTTTAGAAAACTAATTATCAGAAGACCAGCATTAAAAGAAATAATATATAGTAATGGGCACTCTTTGGGCAGAAATAAAGTAATAGCACATAAATGATCAGAGAGATAGGAAGGAATTAAGTGACTGGAACATTCAATTTGCTGATGTCACCATTCTCCCCCAAATAACCCACATATTCAGCGCAATCTTCAACAAACTGGCAGCATGTACTTTTGAAAACATATAAGCACAAATGTTCTAGAATAACCAAGCGTCCCTTACGAAAAGATCAAGCCAGCATGGTGGTGCAATCCGGCCTTCCCAACACTCAGGAAGCTAAAGGAGGAGGGTAACAAGTTCAAGACCAATCTATGCTATACAGGGAGAACTTGTTTGAAAAAAAAATTGGAACTTAATGAAATACTGCGGGATACCTAACATTGACAATGGCTGAAACTTAAAACACTTATGCCAAGTATTGGTGAAGATGCAGAATCCTCATATCAGCTGATGGAAATGTTTTCCATATTGCAAAACTATTTCCTAGACTACAATATTACATACACTCATATCCTAAGACCCAGCAGTTTTACTAAGTAGATACTATGCATGAAATCTTAGATATGCACACTATAAAAATACTTATAAAAAGTTCATGGCAGCATTACTCATATAACCAAACAGAACAACCCAAATGTTCATCAGCAGAAGCAGAAATAAGTAACTCGTGGTATTTTTCTCAAATGATGGAATCCTACGAAGAAACAAAACTCAGCAAAATATATGCAGTACAACAACAGGATGGGCCTAAACATGAACATGTATCTTATGACTGATTTACAGAAAGATAAAAGTGCACAAGATAAAATCAGTGCTTATAGTATAAAACAAAAATTAAAAAAAAATTACTACCATCAAAACAGGTCATCAGTTGTCTCTGAAAAGCAAGAGTGGGAGGATGTACGAGGGCTCTACAATGCCGGCAATACTCCAAATCTTGGCCCTGACAGTAATTATATACTTGCTTCATTCTGATCAATCAAGGGAGCAAGGCATTTCAGTTTCTTTCACTCTTACATGAGTCACATTCCACAATAAAAAAAAGTTTTAAAGATTGAATTTAAACTATAGCAAGTGTTTTTTATCAGATTATTATTACATTCACTAAACCAAATAAATCTAAAGTTGAAAGGATAATTTTAATTGGTAAGGCCCAACTGGAAGCATTTGACAACTGAAGAATAAAGTAGAAACTACTAATAACTTATGTCCAATAGTTAAAAAGTCGTAACTTGTTTAATCCAATACAAGATAATAGAGTAAAATGAATCAAAATACCTCTTAAACCGCCTATGTAATTACCTGCTTGGGTAAAGTCAAGTTATGGGTGCTTTCGCTATAACCAATGGCAGTGAAGAGTTTATCTTTCTCCTCTGGGGTCATAAGATCATCAATAGCTACAAGGAAAACACAGTAATTTAAGAAACTAATTTCTTCAGTTTTACGTATAATCAAAAAGTCAAAACAAATGTCCTAAAATCAACAGACACAAATGATGAAACAAACAGCAAGGTAAACTCCTCTAATATTCCAGTACAACTAAGACAAGCACCCTGTGTTTGCCTGCCTCTGTAGAGGCAAAGAACCATATAAAGGAGATTCTGTTCTCAAAACGATTTTGTATTCCCTACGAATCTTACAACTTAAGTCAAACTTCTCATTAAATACTCATGTAAAAGGTAACAGTAAGAAGTGTTAAATGTTGAAACCCTAAATTTAAACATTTTAAATTTCTTACAATTTTTAAGAAAGTTTTATTTTAGATAAATGTACTTATGTTTAGTATACTGAGCTGATTTTTTTTTTCTTTTTTTATTATAAAGAGAATTTTAAAATAATAAAATACCAACAACACAGACAAAAACAAAACAGCAAAAACAAGAAAAATGATACAGGGTTTCAAAACAAAATGACAGGAATTAACAGTGGTTATTACATTATATATTGTTATCTTCAACAGCACTGCTCAGATTACCAGATGTAAGAACACAAGACTGATCAAACCATTGAGAATAAAAAATAATTTTAAAAAATTAGAAATTCAACCCAGCTATTCCCCTTCTGGGTATTTTCCCAGAAGATCTGAAAACATCCTATCACAGCGATATATGTGCACCCATGTTTACAGCAGCGCAATTTGTAATTGCTAAATTGTGGAAGCAACCCAAATGTCTATCCACTGAGGATTGGATAAAAAAATTGTGGTGCTTTTATATAATGGCATATTACTCAGCTATAAGGAAATATAAACTTGAGGCTTTTACAGGTAAATGGTCACAACTAGAGACCAAACTCAGTAAGTGAAATAAACCAGACCTGCATGTGTAAGCAACGTATTGTCTCACTAGTGTGAGAAACTGAAAGAGTGAATAAAAATTAGGAGGTATGACAGACATTGTGAAACGAAAGGAAAATGCTCAGAAGTAAAGAGCAACTGGGGTGAGGGAAAAGAGAAAAGAAAGAAGGGGAAATTATGCAAGTATGTATATACAGGACAGCTAACATAGTTGTATTACTGCCTTCTATTGCTCTACAGAAAGGAACAGTTAATGATTACTTATTTGATCAGTCTTGCATGTCTCTATTTGTTTTCCTGAGAAACCACTTTGAAGATATCAATACGTAATACAACAACCATTGTGAATTTCCTACCACTTCGTAATTCAGTACTGCCTGTATTGTTTTTATGCTATTTTGTAAATGGATGTCTGTTTGTTAATATGTTTTCTTCCTTTTACTTTTAAAATAAATTTTAAAAAATAAAATAAAAAATGATACAGAGCTTCAGTAAAAAGATGGTAAGAATTCAACAATGGTTGTTATACTGCACATTACTGTCCTCAAATTAGTTGTTCATTTCAAAATAAAACCATTTTGAAATAAAATTCAATGAAAAGACTAAGGTACAATTTACTTCATTTTTCCTCATGAATGTACAGTAAACTATTGGACTTGAACTTACTTTCAGGAATCAATGATTCTTCCTCTTTTTTCTTAGATTCCTTCTTACCCCAAAACCCACTAAACCAGCCTCCCCGTTTCTCCCCCGTGTCTGTAGATTTTTTCCTTAGTTTCTGCCCAGATCGAATCACCTAGAAAATTAAAATTTAAAAATTAATTGAAAAATAAATTCTTGCTTCATTTGAAGTATTTACTATGCTCAACCCAACAGGCTGAAAAGCCAGGTCCTTCTTAAATGATGCTCACAGTACGACTCGGTAAACACAGCCCCGCCCCCCCCCACCTCCTTGCTGTATCTATGGGAAGCATCTTGATAAGACTGCATTTTATCCGCAACATAGTTGGTTTCAAGTAAAACTGTTCTGGGGATTGTGATCCAGCATTGCAGGTTTATAAGTGAAGAGTTCCACAAAAAGAAGATGCTCTCATACCCAAAATGTGTTAGTGCAAAGCAATCGCATTTCAGAATTCACATCCACTGCTGGCTGGCTAACTAAGGGTACGGTAGGTGATGAGAGCTACAGAGGGCACCCGAGTCACAGACCAGCCTCTTTCCTCAACCGATCTCTCATTTGTCTCTGAGACTCCCCCTCCTTGTCCACTTACCAGATGAACCAAAACACTGAACACAGGCAAAGAGAATGAAGGCAAAAATTAGTGTAGACTTTACCCCGAAGTAGTAAATTTCAGTAATGTTCCCACTTCAAACATAAAATATTCTAAATTGATAGGGAAGCAGTAACTCCACAGCAGAGAGAACAGGTTCAGTTAGTGAGTTATAAAGACTAAGCATGGGGAAAATGTTAGACATCTGCCATACGCCTAGGATGAGTGCGGCCATGAAAAGCTTGTTTGCATTTGCAAGTTGCAAGGGAAGGCCAGCGCAGCCACCGCAGACCCCCCAGCTCAGGGCACTCAGTCCTTCCTGCGTCCGTGCACCAGCAGGGAGTTTAAGAAAACCCTCACTGTCCAACCCCACCCCAATCAAACCCATGTTCAGGTGTGGGGCTCCAGGCATCCGTGCGGTATGAAAATAACCCAGGTGACTCGAATGTACACCAGGGTTCCAGACCACAGTGAAGGAGTTTCCTCCAACAACAGCAGAGATCAAAGCACAGGGGTTTAGCTGCTCCAACCCTTTCCCAGTGGGTGAAACCGAGCTACTCCGGAGAACATGCCAACTAAAAGCCCCTCATCTGGGCTTCTGAAGGTCAGATTACAGTACCGCTGGTCCTCCTAGGAAAACGCAGCCAGAGACTGCAACCCGGAACCCCTCTGGTATACTTGCCCTTCATATATAAACAGATTTATGAGGAGTTCTTCATAAACCTAAATGCCGAAAAAGCGGCAAGGCATCTGAACACTAAAATCTTTTTCAGTAAACTGATCACTTTTAAAGGGCAGGCACTAAATTTTTAAAAATTATAACCATCTTTTTAGTCTTCATAAAAATCTCCTTTATGATAATAAATAACATGTATTTTAAGGAAATACATTTTTATTCAGAATATGAATTAACTAAAACTAATCATTAGAAGACTGAAATAAATACCCTGACAAGAGACATCAAATAAAGGGGCAACACATGGTAACATTCACCTTTCTCCTTTCTAAATCTCTATTTAAGTATCTTTTTTAAAAAGTGTTAGGGCTGGGGAC
The DNA here is from genome assembly GCF_000276665.1 of Chinchilla lanigera. Classification (NCBI taxonomy): domain Eukaryota; kingdom Metazoa; phylum Chordata; class Mammalia; order Rodentia; family Chinchillidae; genus Chinchilla; species Chinchilla lanigera. The sequence continues at coordinate 13,059,291 of NW_004955450.1, read as the reverse complement.
GTAGTGCAACACCTGCCTGGCAAGCATAAGGTCCTGAGTTCAATTCCCAGTACAAACAACAAAAACACTTTTTTAATGAAGATAAATTATTAAAGCTGAAATCTTAGGTATGTGATCAGCATGTTAAAATTTTCAAGGAGTATTCAAAATAAACTCAAAAGTAAAAAGATCATTAGGCAAAGTGGTGCACACTTATAATCCCAACCAGTACTAGGGAGCTGAGGCAGGACAACCAAAAGTTTGCTCATACACACACCCAAAACTTAGCAACATTCTGTCTCAAAAGAAAAAACACTAACCTCAATGACAAAGACTATGAAGAAAATAAATAGAATAAAGAGTATTTTTAAAAAGCTTTCCTTTGTTTTGATGATTACCATTTTAAAACTTCAAGAATTAACATTCAAAAGCACAATAGCTACTAACATAAACTACACCCAAACAGTACCAATTTCAAATCTTAGTTTTGATACTGTGTTAAAATTTATGTAAGATATAATCACTGCAGGAAACTGAGTAAAAGATACACAGGACTTCTGTGAAGCCCTTAAGATATAATGACTTAAGATACAATGACTTATTAGATATAATGGCTTAAGATATAATGACTATAATGATTTCAAAGTTTAAAAATTTTATACACACACACACACACACACACACACACACACACATTTTACGTGTCTGGGCAGAAATAAAAATGCACATATAAACAACCAATAGCAACACAGATCCAGCGCAGCCTCTCACTTATTCTCACACATCCCTGTTAGCCACACCCTTCCCCTCCCTGACTCACTAAGGGACCATCGTTAAGTAAAACTTCAATCCTGATTTAAACTCTCAGGTCCAGCCTGGGCTACAAAGTGAGCTCAAGGCCAGCCTGAACTGCAGAGTGAGACCCTGTCTCAAAAAAGACCAAAAAAAAAGAAAAAAAAAAAAACCTCTCAGGCCCTACAGTGAAAAACTACCAACCTTAAATAAACTGCACTGCCACCATGCTCAATTTATCCACCCTTCTCTGTCCACTGCGGCCAATAATTCATCCTCCTTAATTTTTGAGCAACTGCAAGTGGGACTAAAAACACAAACTCAAATGACTCAAGGAGGCCTGAAACTATCCATTTCCTCGTGATTCATTTGTTTCCCTAGAACAATCCACCAATGGCAAACACCTTTTAAAATATTCACACTCTCTGATCCAATAAGTACACACTGAGAAATCTGTCCTTATAAAATGAGAGATACTGGAGAGAGAGACAAGGCTACCCACTGTAGTGTCACAACTGAATACAACCAATGGAAAACAGCAATACATATTCTGATAGCTGCACAGAATGGAAAGCTATCCAGTTGTTTAAATGATGCTGGACAAGTAATTATAGTGGCACTCAACTCCAATAACTTTAAAGAAAAAAAAAAGGAACGAACAACAATCAAGTAACGGGCTGGGGATTTAGCTCAGTGGCATAGCGCCTGCCTGGCGAGCGCAAGGTCGTGAGTTTGATTCCTGGTGGTGGGGGTGGTGGCGGGGCGGACAAGCAAGTAACAAAACCTCTGGACACCCCACCTCCCATGAGCACTGCACTTATCTGTCCTCCTTTCAGCAAGGAATCACACTGTCTGCACTTCCTGCCTCCAATTCCTAATCATCCACTCTCTCATTCCTATCAAGTTTCCGCCTGCACCATTCTACTGAAAAATGCTCTTTATTACCAAATCCAACAGTGATGTTTCGATTCCACAGTGGCATTAGCCCTTCCTCTCCACTGATTAAAACTAAAAATTCCAAACATGTTTAAAAAAACACTGACCAGAGCTTCAAGTAGGCAAAGCAGACAGATGGTGGAAAGGGATCCAAACACGGAGAACCAACACGCACAAGAGTGTTTCCAAGTCTTCTACTTTTCTCAAATGGTGCGCCCCATGATCTCTTGTTCTTGACATTCTTGTCCTTGGGTAAACTCCCACCCGTGAGTGGGGGCATGCCTTCTAACTTGTTTCTGACCAACAGAACGTGCACAAGTGGTGTGGAGCACTCACTCCGTGTGAAGTGTGTGTGCTGTGACGGGCACAGTACTGCAGCAGCCCTCCTGGTGGAGTCTCCTCCTCGCTTTGAAGAAGCAAGCTGCCAAGTTATGGAAAGTGCATGACTCACGAGGCAAGAAACAGAACATGACATTTACGAATAAGCTGGAAGAAGCCTGTAGTCAGCAGGCAACAGAAAAACAGTATTCCACCCTAAGCCGCAAGAAGGTAAATCCACAGTAAATTCTTCCAATAGTGGAGCCTATCAGCCACACTTCCACTGACACTACAGTCCCAGGCAACGTCCTGCAGTATTCTGATCGCTTCAGCAGAAATCTCAGCTAAGCCTACACTGCCCACCCACAGAAACTCGGAGGCAGCCAACTTGTGCTGTTTTAACCCTAAGCTCCTACAGAGCCACAGAAAAGTGCTACGCGTGGCTCCACCCCAGGGGAGGGGCCTCAATCAAGGCGCTGCAAGAAATACACGCAGCACAGTTGTGCAGGCAGCTACAACCCTGAGAGAAACTCCACATTTCTGACAAAACAACCAGAGAATAGACTCCATACTGGCCAGAGTATATAAGGAGAAATCCCAAGGGGAGCAGAGCAAGAAAGAGACGATCCCTTAATTCTGCGTATGAATTTGTCTACAATCCAGCTTAATCCAAGCTTCATATATATGAAACTGATGAAAACCAAAGTGATAAAGGTTTAGAGACCCGAACTGAGACATAAACCATCCACCCAAATCTCAAATTAACCCCTGTACAATTCGTGTGCGTAACAGATCGAAACCTACATGCCAAAGGGGTAAGGAGCTCAATTCAGACTTACGTCACCATTACAGAAGGCAGCACACAACTTAGGACCAGAACCTAACCAGGTTTTGTAATAACACAAAACAACCACATTTGCAAATAAGTGTAACAGGATCTAAAGACTACAAGCTACAATAATCCCAATGTCAAAAATACAATCCATAATCACTTGACATAAAAAAAAAACCAGGAGAAAAAACAGGGAAATGCGATGGGAGTTTCTCAACATTAAAAAAAAAAAAAAAACCAGAAGAAAAAACAGGGAAATGCAATGAGTTTCTCAACATAAAAGGTAAGTAACAGATGCCAACAGTCAGATAACCTAATGTCTGAGATTAAAGTCTCACAGGATGAGCTCAATAGCAAAACGGAGATAACAGAAGAGTGAACTTCAAAACAGAATAGAAATTATCCAATTTTAAAAATATAGAGAAAAGATTGGGGAAGAAAAAAATCAGTGGTCACAGACCTACACTGCAATATCAAAAGAGCTAAATATATAACAATATAAGTATATAGTAGTATCATATTCACCCAACAGGAACATATAAAACAAAAATACCACAAATAGAAACAAAAGAGAAAAAACAGAAATATGTGGCCAGTTCTCAACAGAAAAAAGATAACAGATGTCCACAGTCAAGTAACAATATATTTACGCCTGTGTAAGAATATCATTTTTAGATATGTGTATGTATATGTATGGTACTCTCACCATTGTCTTTACAGATGTATTTGTGTAGGTTGTAAGAGAATCAAAGATGACTTTCAAGGTTTTTAATTTAATATTTCTCAGTCCCATCTCAAATGACACACCAGGCGCATCTGTCCTAGATCACTGTCTTCCCTGCATTGTTTCTCTACTCAGATTCGCACACACTGCGCTCACACAGCTTCTCTCCTTTCCCAGCAACCCCTTCGTGGTCGCCTTTGCTGGGTTTTGCCCCTCTCACTGGCCATAACAACAGAACACTTTACATCCTCAGTACCATCCTCTTCTCCAGCTACTCTAAGTTGCTCAGGGATCTCATCCAATCTCATGGCTGTAAATGCAACCTACGGCTGACCCCTCCCAAATGTACACACCAGTACAGATTTCTCTTCTAAACCCCACATTCACGTACCCAGTCGCCTGCTCAACTCCTGATCTCCTACCTCACGCACACTTGTTATACTCAGTCTTCCTCATCTCAAGAAATACTAACGTCCTTCCAATTGCACTCAAAAAGAAAACCCGTAAAATTATCTTCACACTCTCTTACATACACATCTAATCAGCAGGAAATACTGGCTCTACCCTTATAATACATCTTGAAGAAGATCCTTTTTCACAGTCGCTGCAACCTTCCCCAGGCAAGTTACCACCACCCTGCCCTCTACTATCTCAACCACACCCAAGGAGTCTCCCTTCCCTCCCCCTTGCCTCCCTCTTACAGCCTGTTTTCAAAGCAGCCAGAGTTCTAAAACCACTACATCATGTCGTCCTGTTCTCAAAACCCACACACGGCTTCTGAATCAGAATACAAGTGAAAGTCTCCACTTCAGTTTGTAAGATCCTGCAGAATCCGACATCCTGCTTCCCACAGCATCCCTCCCACCCCTCCTTCCTTACTCCTGACTCCTTAGCCACCACTCTCCCCTCAGTAGACTCCAGTTAGTGCCTCCAAGGAGCGAGACATTTGCGCAGCCCAAGAGCTCTGGGCTGGCTATACTTCACTCTTTCCGCTGGGATAAACCTTCCCCTTAGACACCTTTCCGGCTGATGCCCGCACCTTCATCCGGTCTTTGCTCAAGCATCTCCCTTGGAGATTTTCTCTAACTACTGTTTAAGACAGCAACAACTATCAATTGCCCAGCCCCAACACTCTCCCCAGCCATTCCTACTTGCTTCATGTAAGTATATGCTTATTGTTCTTCTCTCCTACTAGAATGTAAGTAAGAAAGTCACGTCTGTTTTGTTCATCTCCTTATGCTTTGCAAATAATGATGAAGGAAAGAAAAAACACTTAGTAATTACTACGTGCCAGTCACCCAGTAATCTAGTTACCTTACAGGGATTATCTATACTCCTTACAATAACCCTATCATATAGGTACTAACAATTAATTCCATTTTTCAAAAATAAGGCAAGGAGAAATTAAACAGCCTAAAATCACACAATTAGTAGATAGCAAAGCTGGGATTATTACCCAGATGCTCTGATTCTCAACTCAAACAGCAACTGTTAAATAAATGAAAAATTGTACATTCTCTAATCTCATTTTTAAAATGAGTTTGGGTATGGAAAACTTACAACTACGGAAAGGACTAACAGTATATACATAAAAGCGTTAACATTAGTGACCCCTTTTTCTAACTTTTCTATAATGAGTTCTACTGTTTGCAAATTAGCACTGAAAAATTCAATAGAATCATAAAAATTACATGGAACAAGGCACACAGGGTACAATAAGTAAGCAATTATGAACAATTATGAACATACTGATTCCAATTTGTAAAGGAAACTAAAAGAGGGAAGAAGAAAGAGATATGAGAGAAGGGAGAGGAAACAGGAAAAAGGAAAGAAAAGTTCTTTAAAATGAGAGAGAAAAAAATAAGTAGATAAGCATGAAAGATAAACTGGAATCCTATATATCAAACGGTTAACAAAAGCGTTCTAAGTTGCTGAAATGATGGCTGATTTCCATTTGCTTTCTTTTCCATGTATTTCAAATTTGGAATTATAAATGTTCAAAGTTTTTTACCCTTAGTGGCTGTAGCTTCCTTCCAGAACTCCAATTTACTTTCTTCTGACACTAAATTAATCAGTGAAAACGTAATCTCTATTCTCTTTTAGGTAAATCTGAATTAACTTCCCGTGAAACTTAAGACTTCCTGATCCTAGGTTTAAAAGAGCTGTGCTAACATGTTTAAAACATGAAATGAACTAGTAAAAATGATTACCTCGACTTGTGCTTGTTGCCTTGCTAAAATTATGTTAAAAACATCTAAAGTCTTCTCCAAGTCCTACAAAACAAAGAGACACTTGTAAACAAGAGAAATAATCATTAGATTAGAATTTTTTCTCCTAAGATTTCTAGGCTTATCTAGTCCATTACCAATACTTGTGATCAAATCAAACTGGAACATACACTAAACTTTTAAATCTTTTAATTTTTACAATAAGAAATAAATGTTTTCTAAGGAAGCATATCCTATTTAAACACCGTAAGAAAATAAGAATTTCTCTGTGAAATCATTGAAAATCACAGATAGTTATACACGTACATGGCAACAAAAATACTGAGGAAGAGGTGTTATCCTTTAGGTGTTATCCTTACCTTTTACTCTCCCCTTTCCACCTATTTCGTAACTACTGCACTAAAGGGACCCCAGTAAAGCACAAATTTTAAGAATATGAAATTCTGTGAGTCCTAAGTAGGCTAAAGTAGAAATCAAGTTTCAGAATTTATAATAAAAGTATATAGAAAGAGTTTAACACTTCCTGGGTGACTTGTGTTCCAGGTCCTTATGCATTATATCATGCAATTCTCACAACCCTGCAAGGCAGGTACTGTTTCTACTTTCTGCCTGAGAGTAACAGACCTGAAGAACTCATGTCCATGATCAGAACACTTCGCAGATATGCAAGTCCTAAGCCCAGATCCATCTGACTGCAATACCTAGGCTGGTTCTAATATATTACGCTGATGAAGGTTATATATTTCAGAATACCAAGAATTCAACTTCCTCTTCACATTAGCAATGAGTGGCAGACAGAGTTCTATAACCTGTATCCTATGACATTAAGCAAACTATATATTCAGTACGTTTTCTTTTATAAGAATAGACTCTGTCGTTTTCCAAGACTAAAAAAAAAAAAAAAAAAGTAATATTTTTTTAAAAAATAATAATACCTTAAACTCTTTTAACAAAAAGCCATGACCACATAAACATGGAACTTTTAATAAAAAACAAGTAAAATATACCTAACTAATAAATATTTAAGTAGCCCTATTAATTTTTTAAATATTATTACAAAAACCAGAAACATTCCCCAAAAGTGTTTGCAGTAGCCTTATTTTATGTGCTATCAGAACAGGAAAAAAAAAATTGAGAAAAAATACTCTGAAATTTCCCATAAAATCTTCTCAGAAAGGGGTGAACTGCATTCTAAAATTGCATTTTAATTCAAATAAATGAAGAAATAACATTAAAAGGTGGCCAGACAGTTAAGAGCTCTCACAACTGTGCACAAGGTATACCTGAATTTCTTTCTGTACTTCTTCTGAGACTTTCGTCTGAGTTAGCTTATTTCTGTAGGCCACTTTATAACTCTTGAGTAACTCTCTATGTTTCTTTATGTTACACCATGACCACATCTGTGTACATCTCCTTACGTGAACTTCAAGAACAGAATCGATGGCATATTTCCACCTGAAAATCAAAACTTTTTAATGCATATGTGAATACATTTAGGAAAAAGCATGGAAAATACATTTGACTTTCAATTTTACACTGTTAAGTATCTTCCAGTAGAAGTTCCACTGTAACACTGCAAGTCTGCATTGTAATTCTCTGGCTTAGATACATTCAGTAAGAAACCCTCCAGGAAGAAAGTATTCCAAAGCACAACAACTCTTTGGTACCCAACAGACCACATATACCATGGCGGTCCCATCAGATTATACTCCTCTTGCCCCCACACCTGTACTGGTTCAGCAAGTTCACTAAGTAAGAGCACAGTAAAATCCCCTACAGACACATTTCTTGGAAGTTCTCCCCACTGTTAAGCAACACATGACTATATTCCAGTGTGGTCAGAACATGAAGTCCCTGTAGGTGACTAAAGAGTAATAAGGATTTTTTAAAATGTTGAAAATCTTAAATACTAAGTTAAAAAAATTGGGCCCTTAGGCACAAAAATACAGGAGGCTGTGCTTATGGAAAAAATTACCATAGCCATATAAAAGATATCCCTCCTGGCCTTTTTTTGGGGTGGAGGGATCCTATGTACCTTTTTTCTAAGTGGGTACACTACATGGTTAAAAGGTCTCTCAGTTCTGACAGCACCTAACTGTACAATTACATGTTTCTCATAAAATAAGCAAAGCAGCTCAAACTTACCATTGTCTACAATTGGTATGGAGTGGTACATTAGGCTTGTATTTCCTGTAAGGGGCATTTCTAACCATATAATCCACTGATTCCAAAAGGTCAATCATACTTAAGTACTAGTAAAACAAAAACAAAATCAGCTTAATCATATTGCACGCATTTTCAAAGAAATCATATTTTATTCTATGTTCTACTCTAATAAGACACCACCCTCCCAGAGCTACTTCTTTTGACTTATTTTTAACAACTGATTTCCACTTATTTCTGAACGAGTTTATTTCTAAAATTATCTGCATTTCTTCTGGATCGCAACTTCACCAGCAGCTGTCTATGTGTTAACTCTCAAACCGCTCCAGGAAACCACCGTGGAACTGCAGAGGGTAAAACCACTTAACCACCCATCCTACCACCGCCATGGCAAGTCTGTGCGGATCTGATAAACAGCGCAAATGGCGGAGACACACACAGAGCTGACACGAGCGCAGGCAAGTCCAGCTCCCGCCTTGCTGATTTTCTTAAACTCAAGAGTTAGCTACAATGTGACAATCAGCACTCGTGTTTAGCCTGAATTTACATGTATTTTAAGTAAAAATATATCCTGCATTTCAAAGACTGAAGGGGGAGGGAAAAGGTTAAATATTTCATTAGGACTTTTATGTTAATGGCAATTGCAATGGTAAGATTTTGGAAATATTAAGTTAAATAAAATAGGTCATTACAGTTAGTTTCATCTTTTTACTTTGCAAATGTAGCTACCAGGAAATCTAACTGCAGAAATGCCTTCTAGTTAACGAGACAGCACTGGGCTCACGTCTCCTGCCCAGCTCTCGCATCCCGGTCTCCAGCTCTGCGACTCAAACTGAAGCAAAAACCCTGACCCTGACCTAACAGCAGCCACTTGTTCAGTAAAGCTGCAGTCGTTCTGTTCTGTTCTCTGCCACTGAACTCACCTAAATCACTTGATCTGTCATCACACCGCAACGACTGTGAATGTGCTACGAACAACTATGCTCACTGCAAGACACCCACTGTACCATAACTTCAGCAGAAGTTTATCTCATTCTTGTAACTTCTGTTTGCCTCAAGGTAAATAAGACAAGCTCTCTGTCATCAACACCTCACAGAGTACTCCTCCGGGCTCCGTTAGGGTCAATAAAATTTCCTTTTTTCTCCTGAGTTCCTGGTTACTGTTGACTCAATTTTTCCTCAACAAAACTAGCCATGCAACTACACTTAGGAAACAAATGGAGGAAAAAGGCTGCCAAGATAGCTGTTTTACAAAATAAAGAAACCACAGTTAATGTGAAGGCCTACTGTTAAAAACTAAGGAAAAATCTCATTAAAATTTCCCACCAGAAGTTATTAAATGGAAATATTATTCACTGAAGTTTGTACATCATTTAAAATCAGATAAAATGGGAAAAAAATTTGTTTGAAATTTTTTTTTTTTCCAAAGAAAAAGATCATTTGAAAAGTCAAATCTCCATAAAACAAATGAAGAGAACCACCAGACTTCACAAGGAATAATAAGAAAAGACAAAAGTGGCCAAGATTCAAGGCGAAACAAAGCTACAGATGTCCCCCTGCGTCTTACCTGAGGCTTGGTCAGCTCGATGGCAATATTCTGCACTTCTATGCTCCAATCTAGTTTGGGTGTTCTGAGCTCTGCTTCCGCGTAAGGGTTCATGTAGAGTTTTGCAGAGGCTGATACTGGCTGGAAAACTGACATCACACGGGAAGACGTGAGGTACGCTTATATGCGCTCACATGTGAACATGAATAATTATGAGAAGACATGAGGTATGCTTATATGCGCTCACACGTGAACATGAATAATTATGAGAACTAGCACTCCGAAAGTGATCAAAAATATGCAAAACAAAATCACTACCAAAAAAATATGTAAAGCAACCATTCCTCTTCATACTGCCGGTAATCGGACTGGAGTCCTGTCCTAGGTAAGAAATGTACAAAACACAATCTACCTTTGGCTATTCACAGTCTGTATAAACTATACATAAGGGGAGGTTTCTTAACTTAATAATTTTATTACTTATTAAAAAAACTAGTAACAGGAAATGAAATTAGTTTTTATTTAATTATTGCTAGAATTTAGGAAAGGAATCATGTCTAAAATTAATTCCCAACAAATGATCACTACTTTTATGATTTTTAAAATGATCATGACACATGTAATCTTACAGTGAACTAAATAATATAATTTTAAGGCTGAGGAAAAGTGTGCATTAGAAAAGATGATAGGGCGAAGCAAGGTGGTAAGTTTTAATTGTGAATATAATTTCAATTACATAAATTACGGTACTTTATAATTTTCATAAAATTATAAAAACTTTACATATCTGTAAGTTATATAAATGGAAAAGCCCTAAGCATGAAGTTGTAGTGTTCTTACATTAGTCTATTCATCAACAAAACTAAGCGCCCTCACAAACAGCACTTGAAAGCTACCATCGTTAAGTAGAGGAGTCTATGAGCATGATAGAAAGTGACAAGTACCATCCAACAGCACAAGAACATAAGCAAGAGGCAGAAGTAAACCAGACTAATACGGAATATTTAAGAGCACAGGTGCGAAAGCTGAACACAATCACAAAGGGACACAAGGAGCAAAAGCAAACCAACAGCTTCTTTAGAAAGACACAGAAATGGAAAACACAGATGGGATAGACAGCTTTCTTAGGGATCTTTTATTTTTTTTTTATTTTAAAGAGAGAAAAACAAAAATAATGATGCAGAATTTCAAACAAGACAGTAGGAAATTAACAACGGTTAATATATTGCATATTGTTGCCTTCAAAGTAGTTGCTCAGATTGTAAGACACAGGTATGCCAAACTAATCAAACAATGTAAGCACAAACTAACGATCTACTTTAAAATAAAGGTGAGGCAGCAAAACACAGGAAAGCTCACTTTAAAAATGTCAAGTGGCTGGCTTACCTTGCATGAGTAATAGTGGCATAGAGGAGTAATGCTTAATACCCAGATCCCAGAGATATGGTTATTTTTTAAAAAGAAAACAAAAACCTAAGTCCCAAAATGAATACAATAAAAAGGTACAAAGACAATATGGAGGCTAAAGGAGGTTGGCTACAAAGAGCAAACTCCCTCATTCCCCAGCAGAGGTGCCTTAGGTCTATTCCCAAGCAACGCTCTACCAATGACTTTAATGAGGTACAGTAAAATATTCCATTCCAACTTTCTTCCTCTAACATGAGATAAACTTACTGGTACTTACTGTATTGGTGGTTTGGGGGTCTATTTCTACTTGTGAGAATTTCATTTTTCAGTTGATCCTAAAGAAAACATTAAAATTTTATGAGACCAGAAAAAAAACTGCAGGGGCTGGGGATACAGGTCAGCAGCACAAGCACCTGCCTTGCATGCACAAGGTCCTGAGTTTGATTCCTGGTACCAAAAAAGAAAAGAAATTGCAAAAACATTCAGCCACATATACAGAAAAAAAAAATTGGTTCTTACATCAATATTTTTATTCCTCTCTTTGTAACTTATTAGTCCATAGAAAAAATACACTAGTATCATTTATAAGTGTATTTCTTTAGCGTACTAAAGACATAGAAACTGATAATTTTTTAAAATATTAAATATTTATAAACACTGTAATATCATCTTTCTCTCTTTTTGTGGGGGACGGGTTCACACTATGTAGCTCAGGCTAGTCTTGAGCTCACCATGTACCCCTAAGCTGGCTTTAAACTCACAGTGATTCTCCTGCCTCAGCCTCCCAAGTACTGGGATTACAGGCGTGCACCACAACACTGGCCTTCTCTCTGACTTTAATAGAAATCCATATACACATATACTTCTACAAATTTCTACTCAAAAGTAAACTATTTGCTGCTATGAACATTGTACAAATATGTTTGATTCCTACATTCAATCTTTTTTGAATGTATACTCAGAAATAAAACTCCTGGACCACAAGTTTGGTCATTTTTTTCACTCTAAGATCCTTTTGTTTTAAGGCACAATACAATGCACATACTTAACCAGGTGTGGTGGTGCACACCCGCAATGCCAGCACTCAGGAGACTGAGGCAGGAAGACTGCCCTAAGTTCGGGCCTAGCCTGGACCACATGGATAGTTCAAGGCTAGGCTGGAGTACATAGTAAACCTGTCTCGAAAAACACATACACATTTAACGTGGACAGTCTGACACACAGTGACACCGAGCGTAGTCATGAAATCCTGCTGCGCTAGGTAATGAATACACCCACCACCCCGAGTTTCTTTTTGTCCCTTTATAGGCCCCAGTCCCTCCCTACCACTGTCTTCCAGGCAACCACTGGCTGACTTTTTGTTCTATACATTATTTGCATTCTCTATGCTTGTTTTTACAAGCAGTCTGGCTTCTTTCAGTCAACGTAATTATTTTAACACTGATCCAAACTGGGGGGGGGGGGCGGTACCGGGAATTGAACTCAGGACCTTGCGCTTGCCAGGCAGGTGCTGTACCCATAAGCTATCTCCCCAGCCCTGATCTGTATTATTGTATGAGTAATTCTTTCCCTTTAACTTAATGTAATACATTACTCATCTACTAATAGACACTTGGGTTGTTTACAATTTGTACTCTTAGAAGGAAAGTACCCCAAACATCTGTCTGTGTTTATGTGGATACAATTCTCTTCTCTTGTGAATACTTAGGAAGGCAAACGTTTAGTTTAATACTGGTTCCAAGAAACTGCCAGACCATTTTACAAAGTGATTTTACAAATTTGGCATTCACACCAGCTATGTATGAAAATTCCAGGGGATTATAGCATATCCCATTTGGGTTTCCGTTTGTATTTCCCTACAGAGTCAAGATGTTTGCACATCTTTTCATATGTTTGTGTGCCTAGGGAATTTCCTTGGTGATGTATTTGTTCAAATCTCTTCCCTATTTTCTTGATGGACTGTTTTATTAAATTATAAGAATGCTTTACATATTTTAGATACAGGTCCTTTGCTGACTATATCCCACAAATATTTTCCCTCAATCTACAACTTGCCTTTTTATTTTCCTAAGTATCTTTTTCATTTTTAAAAATTTTAAATAAATTATATTATGAAGCAGTATACTAAAAAAAAACTTTATCACAGTACTCTTCTGAGAAATGTGATAGAATTTCAAAATTTATCCAATTCAGAAAATTCTTTCTCCTTGAAGTAAATAAACGTGACTAAGAATGTAAATGAGCACATTAGCACACACTAATTCCATAGGGAAAATAAACGCATGAAAGATGTGTAAACAACTTGAGTCTACAGGGAAACACAAACTGAAACCAAAACGAGACACTGTTATAACCCACTAACACGGCTAAAGGATATTTCAAGCTCAATTAATCTTCCACTCTTCAGGCAATCATCATCACAAATGCTTAAAACTTTTGCCAAAGGTACATACTTTGCATCTGAAAGGTAGTGTCTTTCTTTACAACACTCGTAATCATTCTCAAATAAAATGCTATAATGTAACAAGAGTGCTACCAAAATTGGTATAAAAGACAAAACATGAAGTTCTTCAGTTTTTATAGGTTCTTATGTCACTGTCTAGTGAATGATTTCACAAAACGTTCAAATCCAAAACTGTCCTGAAGACATACAGATTTCAAAACTGTTTTTCACACTTCAAATTCAGTGACACACAAGTTAAACAAAGGACTATGGCCTGTCTTACTGAGGGCCTCTGACATAAAACATAGGGAGGAATGGAGCTGGCTTTTCCAAAATTACCAAGATCTGTTCCCGGGAGCCCTGGTAGGACAGGCGGCAGTTCACATTCCAGTAAGCACTGAGACTGTCAAGTCGTATAAGCTACAAAAGAAAAGGAAAAAGGTCAAGCAATAAACAAATACGAAGGATAAAGCAAAACTATGCTAAAAGGCTCATCTCGTGTTTATTACCCAAGCGCCATTTTGAACTTGTAAAGAAAATAATGCAAAATTAAAGGAAAATATCGCCACAGACTTTATTACTAAGTTTAGTATTTGCTAAATTGTGTGTCCAGGAATACAATTTCTAAGAGATTCAAGAGATTCACTCATTCAACTATCAAACTGTGAACTTAGCATTTAACAGATCCAGTAAATGTTTTGCTGGGTAGAGAAGAAATGATCCCTCTGGCAGTGGGATCCCTCTCCCAGTGGCTGTTTGTTTTCAGGGGAGGGAAAGCATTCTCTGACCAACAAGGTGAGGAAAGCAAATACTAAGTAAACATTCCAGTGGGAGATTCACTGTATTTATTAGCACATTTAAAGTACCATGAAGCCCTGTAGCTTCCAAGGAAATGAAACATACCTGTTTAATTACAGAGAGCTTACTACTTAAAATTAGCAGCCTTACTTGACCAAAGAATATTTTTTCTACAAAATCTAATAGTAGCTCAGTTACCGGATACTTCATAAAATACCATTTGGAAAATAGTCCATCCTATTTCTTTACTTGATAGGTGAACAACCTACACTTCAGAGTCGCAGAGCCAGGGCTAGACTTTGGACTCTCAACTCACACCAAGAGCATATTCTGCTCCACCGTTTCTTCAAGAAAATACAGGGCTGGGGATACAGCTCAGGAGTACAGTACTTGCCTGACAAGCACAAGGTCCTGAGTTCAATATCAGGTCCCCTCCCCGCCCCCCGACCAAAAAAAAGAACTGAAGTGGGGATACAGCTCAGCGGCACAAGTGCCCGCCTGGCAGGTGCAAGGTCCTGAGCTGATTCCCAGTACCAAAAAGAAAAAAGTACAGTAAGCACTTGGACCTAGGAAACTAACAAAAAAACTCGACTCTAATAATAATAGCACAATACCTTGTATATAATTTTTTCTGCTTCATTTAACACACACGGAGTCCAGTGCTCATTCGTAGTCTAAAAGAAACAGGAGAGTAACTGGGAAATGTGGTATGTACAGTGTATCATACAACAATGCTGTAGTGTTTGCAAGCAGGGACAGAGTAACGCACAAAGGAAACACAGCTCCTGTTGGGTAATGTTACCTGGGTCTTCGTATACCTGCATGGCAAAATCAAAGGGACAATGAAACAATACAACCTGAGTTCACTCATTCAGGAAACTGCTGAGCTAACCTGTGACAGTAGAAAGAAGTGGGTACGAGCAGAAACAGAGAGCCTGCGTGTACTCTACGGAAGGTCACACACACTTTTAAAAATAGTAATTTTTCTAACGCAGAAAGTAGAGTACAGCAAAGACAGCAGGGCCAACAATGCTGTGTAAAACCCACGGAACAGCCGGCGCATCACGGATGAACTCGCTGAGGACAAGAGCACAACGGCGGGGAGCAAGTGGGAGCTGGGGAACGAAGGAGAGCGCGGCTAGAAAACCCTCGAAAAGGCTGGCTGCGTAAAAGAGGGGAGGCAGCCGTCTCAGGGCCTGAGAGGGAAGGAGGACGGTAAGGACAGGTTTCTCAGCTGTGCTGCAGGAGGAGGCATGTGTATGTTCAAATGCTTGGAGGGGTGAAGATTTGGGAGAGGGAGGCTGATGCAAAGACGAAAGGGATGTTCGGGAGGGGGAAGAGGTTTTTGAGGACAATGAGAACCTGCTCAGAGGTGGGAAGAGGACTTCAGCTTCAAAGGTAGACTGTAATTGAAAAGGAGGAAAAAGGAACGGACTGGACACAAAAGATACGAGGTTTGCTGTTACGTTACTGTAACAGCCTCTGCAGTAGCAGAAGCAGGAAATAACTGCGCCAGACAATGTGCCCAGCGCTTTACACAGACTCCCACTCAATACAAGAACTCTAGGAGGTGGCTGCGACTCTATCAGTGAACAGGCACTGTTTAGACAGGGGACCAACGCGCTAACCAGCGCACCCTTTACAGCCATAGCGCCCTAAACACGCCTCCTCTCCTCTGATAACCATGCACCAGAGGGTTACAGGTCTTCGGTAAGGCTTCCCAGGGAACCTGAAGGAGAGAATGGGACCACGATGCAGCGCGGTGACAGAGCACGTGCCCGGCATGCGTGGGGCCCTGGGTTCAATGCCCAGTATGGGAAAGAAAACCAAAACAAGAAAGAGGGGAAAAAGGGAATGATAAATTCTATAAGGAAAGTAAAAAAGTGGGCGAGAATGAAAAAGACAAGGTAAGCCAGATGGGGTGGTGCACACCTATAGCCCCAGCACTCAGGACGCTGAGGCAGGAGGATTGTTGCAATTCGAGACCAGCCTGGGCTACAAAGTGAGCTCAAGGCCAGTCTGAACTACACAGCGAGTAGTTCTGTCTCAAAAAGACCAAAAAAAAAAAAAAAAAAAAAAAAAAGAAAAGAAAGAAAGAAAGAAAAGACAAGGTAGTGTCTCAAATAAACACATTCAAATTTAAGTAGAACTACCAGGCAGACCAAGGGAAGAGCATAACACAGGTAAGCCAAACAGTACAGTGTCTAAAAAATTCAGAGGCTCCAACAAGAGCACCCACCAAGGAAACTACACCTGCTTACGAACCAGCGCGCCTCTCCAGACCACAGAAACTACACGGCTCCTGTACCCTGTGTTGTTTATTAGGCGCTCCAGGCGGGTCTGAGATTTCTGGAACAATTTTCTCTACCCTTCAGAACCCGGATTCTGGTCTCCTGAAATGTGTTAGCGTTAATGTACACTTTTTTATCAAATCTACTTCAAATGCACTTCGGAAACAGGCTCACACAGAAAGCCCGTATGCATGCACTACCTTCCGGTTCCCGGTCCCTGGTTTCTCCGCTCCCTCCTTCGCTGTTCCTGCTTTGCTCTCCGACGACACACACACATACATCTCCACTTCTCTGTATGCCTCATTGTCAAGATTTCTCCGTAACTGAGTCCGTTTCTCTGCCAGTAACACCCTGTCCCTGCTTGTACCTCTTCTTCCCGAGGTCCTCTCCACAGAGCCAATCATGAGGCAGAGTCCCCGGTACGACTTACTGTTCACAGCCCTTCACTGTCAGTGTACACGCAGTATCTTTTTCTCCGCAGCAACGCCTAATGTAGCTATTTTTCTTCATTTATATGCCCCCACAAATGTTTTCTACCACTAAGTTGCCCTAAACAGAAAAAAATCCAACCTGGATATATACAACTCTGTATTCTCTAGCAAGGAAACACACTGATTTATAAAATAACTAATCAAAATGAATTACTTTATACACCTCCCAATGTAACAGACCTACATAACTATATACACATATACAAACTACTTAGCAAATCCACTTGCCTGAATCAAGTAGAAGCATTGTACATGTATGTACACTTTACTAGCTATCACCTACTTTTCACACATACTTAAGATACAGTTTTTATTCCTGTCAGACTGCCTGATATTTAGATATACTTGTATAATTAAAGTTTAAAATTTAGTATTTTGAATTAAATAAATTTTAAAACTAGTATTTAGATCTACTTGTGGTAAGACACACAAACATGAGAGAATGTAATGTAATAGCAGCGCTAAAAATGCTCGTATCTACAAAACTATAGCAAGACAACATGTAAAAAAAATGTATTAGCTACTTGCAGATAGCTGATTTTAGGCAATTCAGCTTATGGTTTCACAGTAACACTTTAGAGGTTCCACCGAAATATTAACTAAGGCATCATTACCAGCAGACTAAGCTCCCCCAGTGTAACACCAAAGGAAAGCGGCCGCTCCGGATCCGTGACCTGTCAAAGGAAAGGGACATCAGAATGTACTGAAAGTGAGGGCGAACCCCGCCCCACCCCTCCCAACAGGTGGCAGAGGAAAACACAGGTACAAGGAGGTCACACAGCCCAAGTGCTGAAGACAAGGCCAGGAAGAAGCAGCACGGCCAGCAGGGTCCGGGAATGCTGAGGACCACACTTCATGACCTGACGCGCTTCTCCCGTTTAAGAAGACTCAGTAACTGTGCTCAACAGATGCCTCTAAGGAATGAAGACAGCAGATAGCACTGCCACTAAGTCACTTTTATAGCATTTACACTTTCCACACTTAGAAACACAAACTGTCTCTTTAGGCCTTTGCTTTTCTTGACAATGCTTTCTTAAAGCATTTCTACAATGTTTTGTTAAGAAAAACTAGATTCTTAATATTTAATTTCCTGTCTTTTCACCCAAAACCTGCCAAAGTTAAACTTCTGTTCTATTTCTGAACTTCAATACCTAAGCTACATTTACACACAGTGTTTAGACCATCCCACCGGACATGCAGTGTCCCTATCTGAGCCGTCCTGGAGAAAGTCAAGTCATCGAGAGTCACTTGACGAGGCCGGGGATGTAGCTCAGCAGTGCAGCGCCCGCCTGCTAAGCACAGGGCCCGACTTCGATTCCCGGCACCAAAAAAACAATCACTTGATCATGGTAGAAATGAGGCAAAGCAGGAAGTAGTATAACATTCTAAGTAATCCAAGACCCCAGAGTTTTGTCACACGGACCCTTCTCCAACAGGAAAAATGCATACATGCTCTGGTATAGTTGAAAAGCACTATTAGCTTTATTTGTAATTAATGCAAATAATGATTTACAGCAAAACGTTTTCCTACTTCCCTGCACTCATCTTTTTGTACCCACAGATAACTAATTCAAAATAACTTGCAGCTATTTCAGAAGGAACTTCAATAAAACACAACTGCACAATTGCTACTACCCTGCCCACAAACTACTACAGTTAGCCAGTGAGTATGTTTATGATGAACTGCATTTCCCCACTTATTTTTCCTTTGTTTTATGAGACAAAAGTCTCACTATAGTTCAGGCGGACCTCAAACTCACGTCAACCCTCCTGCCTCAGCTTCCCAGTGCTGGAATTACACACATGTGCCACCATCCAGGCTATTCCCACGTCTTACATTCTGTATTTCTCATAGCTTCCGAGCTACAAGAACTCTTTGTGCTTTTTAATGTTCTTTAGATATTTTTAGTACATTTTTGTCACTGATACCAATTTAAGCATGACTGGTGCTACTTATCCTATTCCTGTGTATCTCCTTCATACCAGAAGAAGAGAAATAATGTACCTTTCTAACTGTACTGCATCAGCAGAAAGCTTAGTTTAGTTCAAGCTGAGGCTTTCATCCAGTACTATGTCAGGGTTATTTTTTGCTATTTTTCAAACTGACAGTGCATACATTTGTGAAAGTACGATGTGTATGCTTCAGAAAAATGTATGTACATGGTGGAAGGATCAAATCAGGGTCACTAGTGTATTTACCCCTTGCGTTTCCCACCACTTTGTAATAAGAGTATTTACAACCCACTTGGCAATCTCCACACAGGCATTAGTAGTCATACACTTCACCAGCTATCACCACCGCGCCGCTTCTCCCTCCTCACTGAAACCCCGCGGCCAGCCTCTGCTCTTCCTGCACCCAACCGCCGGCACCAGCTTTACAGCCCCTGGCCTCCGAGTTCCACTTTTTTGAATTCCCACCTATAAGTGACACCACGCAGTAGTCGTCTTCCGGTGCCAGGCTTACTCCACTTAGCGCGCTGTCGTCTACTCTCATTTGTCCTGCTGTCAATGACAGAACCACACCCCCAAGCTAAACACTGTGTAGACGGGCCACATTTTCTTCACCCATCCACTCTTTTTATATCCTGGCTAATGCGAATAACGCCATGATAACATGAGTTGCAGGTATCTCTTTAAAAAAACTGATTCCAATGTCTTTGGATATATATCCAGAAGTGGGACTGCTGGGTGATATGGTAATCCTATTTGTGGTTGTTGTTTACTTTTACCAGCAGTGATCCATCAGCATACAACCTGAGGCATCTCTTTGAGGAGATTCTGAGTACAGATATCCGATTCCGGGTCGGGGATATAGCTCAGTGGCATAGCGCCTGCCTGGCAAGCAAGAGGTCCTGAGTTCAATTCCCAGTACAAAAAAAAAAAAAATAAGATATCCAACTCCAAGCCCACATATTTGATTCCTTTCAAATGATGTGCTTTTCAACAGTCTTTCCTCTTAATAGTTCATTTCTTATCGTCAGGGAATTTGGTCTTCATTTATACATTTCCAGTAAGGAACTTACTTAGCCACGGTCAGTACCTGAGGGTTCTCATTTCTTCACATAGTTTTAACAAAGATCTTTCACTCTCATGTGTTAAGTACATTTTCTTTTTCTAAGTTTGTTAGAAACATGATCTTTAATAACATGAGTTTTATAAAACATTTAGTTTTTAACAAATTCATTTTAATAATTCCATAAAGCCGGAATATAAAGCTACTATTAGAGATCTTTTCTGAAAAGCTGCAAGTGTGTCTTATACAGTATTATGCTACAGAGAACTATATATTGTCAGTACTGTTTTCATTTAATTCAAACGAGGTAAATCCAGAATGAAAAAGAATGCAAATTTTAGAAAAGATGGATGGAATAAGACTTTCACTTTCCTGAGCAAATAATAAAATTTAAGGTTTCTAACACAAGAGCACTCTTACCACTAAATTACACTCTCAGCCTTTTTTTAATCTTATATGGACACAGGATTTCGCTAAGTTGCGCAGGCTGACCTCAAACTTAAAATCCTCCTGCCCCAGCCTCCCAAGGGATTTCTGCAGTGGGCCCTGCACCTGGTTTGTTTCAAGCTTTTAAACACAAGGAAACATACACAATTCAAGATACCAGGTACATTTTAAATCAAGTGGATAGTTCTTAATCAACTAATGTTAAGTTTCTGGTCATAAGGGAAGTTCTTGGTTTCTAAGTATACTGTCACATACTGTGAACAGTTGTGGGTGGTTCAATCCACTGGGGAGAAGAGAAAGAGAATGGTACCACACTCAAATAGCCACAATGTTATTACCCTTTCTGCGGACTACCACGACCACCGGTTATTTAATCAACTCTAGGAACTAACTGCTCTGCCACTGTAACAAGAAAACTAGTTCCTTGAAGTTATCAGTCTTAACACATAGTTTTAAAAAACAGAGGCCAACACATAGTGGTTTTATGTTACATTTACACACATGGATACTCAATGAAAGAAGCCTAACACAGAAAACGATATGGCCCTGTACGTGTAAGAACAACATCAATCTCAGATTCAAGGTAAGTACAGGAATCAGGCACAAAAGCAAATGCCTATAATCCCTGCTCTGAGGGAGGCCAAAGCAGGAGGATCACAAGTTCAAATCCTGCTTCAGCAACTTAACGAAATTCTCTCGAAAAATTCTTAAAAGGGCTAAGGATGCAATTCAGAAGTAGAGTAACTGGGTTGGATCTGCAATACTGCAAAAAATAAAAAATAAATCAAGCCGGGCGTGGTGGCTGTAATCCCAGTCTGTAATCTCAGCACTCGGGAGGTTGAGGCAGGAGGATCATTGTAATTCGAGACCAGCCTGGGCTACAAAGTGAGCTCAAGGCCAGCCTGAACTGCATAGCGAGACCCTGTCTCAAAAACACCAAAAAAAATAAAGAAATATAAATAAATAAATAAATAAAATCGGGTACAGATGAACCATATATTGACAAACCAGAAGTATTATACAATATACATTTAATTACTAACTTAAACCAAATGAACTGAAATTACTTACATCATCTTCATATTTAATGTGAATGTCTGTGATTTTTACTTGTACATTTTTTATTACTTGAGTTGCCAATTTTTCCAAAAATGTATCCTTTTTGGCTTCTTTAGGCTTATCTATAAAAAACAGAAAATACAAGCTCAAGACATGCAGTTCTCACAGCACCTCATCATGAATGACCGAAGGAGAGGCAGGGAACTACTCAATGGAAATTACACCCGTTCTAGCATCATTACTCTTTTTAGATGTCGTTCAGGTTTTAATGTGAATTTCCAACTGGAAACATATTTGAAATTAAATTATAATCTAACATTCATTCTACCTTCCAAGCTAGGAATCAAGCGGCAATGTGTATAAACAACACATGGCAGAAAAACTACTTTTACCTACCTTTTGAGCGATCAAGACCTTTAAAACGTTTCTTAAAATGTTTTTTGTGCTTTTTACGCTTACGTCCTTCTCAGTGGAAGCATATCAGTGAGAAAAGGATAAAAGTCAAGTTAGCAGACAAGAGGACAGAAAAGAAAATAAGAGAATTCTTCCTAAAAGCAAACTCTGGTATGATTCACCTGACCTTACTCTAAACTACCTGCATTTTGATACAAACACAAATTCACAAACCTCCTTTAATCTACAACAGCATTTTTTAAAGACTAACCCTCCTTAATCTAGACAATAACTTGAAAGGTGCAATTATACAAAGATGGGATAAAATATCCACCTGCAACATTCTTTACACATGATTTAGGACTTGATAAAGTTTCCCTTCAATTTCAATGCTACCAAAATATTGGAAATGTAACAATGACAACACTTTCAGAGAAAGGTTTGCAGAAATGTGTGGCAGGAACACAAATGAAATGAATGGGCAGGGTGCCAACAGAGGACTTTCGCTGCATGACGCACTTCACAAACAAAACGGACGAGTTAAGGATGCGAAGAATGCAGGAACGGCATGAAGTTCACTGAACCGCACATGGCACTGCCTTAGGAATCCCCTTTTGCCTCCTCTGTTACTTAGCAGGGACTCGGCGAGCGCTGGCCTGACCCACACCTGCCCCGCCCAACTTCCACATCCTCACTCAGCCGCCTGCTCAGCCTCCGCGCAGCTTCCTGCTTCTAGCCTCCTTCCCATCTGCCTACTAAAGGTCTCAGTTTTCTGAACTAGGACCCACAGTCTGTCTGTCAACTCCTTGTTCAAAACTATTTAAAGGTTCTCTGCAGCCCGCTGGGTAAAATTACCTTGTGTTTCCATGACAAAAAAAGGACTCTTTTGTGATACAACCCCCCCACTTCCCTGTCTTTTTCTATCTTCTGCTGCTCATCTTTGCACCAGAAATGACAGAAATACTATTCGTAATTTCCAAAATAAGCTGTATTTTCCAGGGCCCAATGCCTAAAATATCACTCCCTAAACTTGGGCTGCCCTCCTGGAAATTCCCTACTAGCAAACCTGTCGGAGACGTGGAGAGCTCGGGCCCGGCACCGCTGCCTGTGTGTAGCCTTACTGAACTCCTGCAGGCACTCTGGGGTCTGAGCCTCACTCGGAATTCTGGCAACATCCCTTACACTGCCTTTACCGCATCTGCACAAGTCTCTTGCCCCGAGGCAGGAGGTTTCATCAGGCAGTCTGCTTGTTTTAGAGGACAGGGAGTAAGGTCTGGGCACTGTTAAAAAGATTTTTAAAAATCCACACGTGAACATTACAACAAAATACATAAAGTCTATGGATAACACTGACTTGTTGATTGCTTGTACTGTTATACATTGTGTTATGCATTCATTTTAGCATATATTTGAAATTTAGCTTGAAGTATACATTTTCTTGATACTTATAAACTGTTATGCTATAAAATTAACCACCAAATTCTGACTATAAGACTAAAACCCAAATTTTAAGAAAAAAGTATTTACCAAGCTATGTAATAGAATCTGAGTAGCACTAATAATAGTATTTCTAGTCACAGTGATATTTCTTGGCTCTATTTCATTCATAAATTAAAAATATATGTTGGGAGTGGTGGTATACTCCTGTAATCTCAGCACTCGGGAGGCTGAAGCAGGAGAATCACCACAAGTTTAAGGCCACCCTGGACTACACAATGAGTTCAAGGCCAGGCTGAACTACATTGGGAGACCCTGTGTGAAAAACAAAACAAAACCAAAATATTAAAAATAAAAAGACTGAGTTCTCAAATACCATATAGAAAAAAAACAAGTTAAGAAAGGTAAAGTAGCTCTGAAAAAATTCTACTTGGCTAGAACAGCTTTCATAGATGGGTACAAATTCTCTTCATACCTGACCTGTTCTCTTTGTAGTTTCAATTTTGTTCTAGCCCTTTGTTGGGTCTTTGAACTCAATTTCAGATATACCACATTACACCTCTCCACGCAGTTTCATATCTGAGTACTACACAGTCCCTTAGAGAAAGTTTCTAATTAATCTGATGAATAATAAATCTATTATTCGCAATCATGCTCTAAAGCAATTCTCAAACATTTTGGTTTCAGGAGCCTTGGACACACTGAAAACTTGAGGGTTAGAAAGAGCTTTTTATGCCTTGTAGGTTATAACTACTGATATTTATTATGCTGGAAATCTAAAGCAGAATTTTTGAAATATTTTTAATTCCCTAAAAAAATAAACTATTACATATGTAGATTACACGGAGAGCATATATAGTTAAGAAGACAACTATTTATTCCTAAACAAAAACTTGCACTGAGAAGAGTCACAGGGTTACCAACCCTTTTAATGGTTGGCTCAGGACACAGCCGGATTCACACAGCTGCCTCTGATTCAATCTGTTGGGATATGTTGTTCTGACTGAGGTATACGGCAAAACTTTCATTTCACTACAAATGTGCAATTTTCAAGATCACAATTTTCAAGATTTTCAAGATCTTTCCAAGTAATTATGGATACTACACTCCAATTCAAGTGGTAGTTTCTTCAAGGTAGTTGTCTCATGGAATCTAAAACATTATCAATGAATTTTTCACTGGAATTAAAATCGACTGGTTTGCCTTACACTTTTTTTTTTTGGTTTTTTTCCCGTACCGGGAACCAAACTCACAACCCCACACTTGCCAGGCAGGTGCTGTGCCGCTGAGCTAAATCCCCAGCCCCTTGCCTTACACTTTAACCTTTTCAAAATGCATGATTTTTTACCATTCATTGGTAATATATGTGGAAATGCTTATTAACTGAATTGTACAAAATCGTCCTATGTCGGGACGTTTCATTATTTAATATCAAAAGTCACATCTGCTATCACCACCAGCCTCATCAGAAGTCTTTAAGTGGTGAGAACCTCAGTCAAGCTCAAGGTCACAAGTGTAAGTGTGGGGAGCAGCTGAAGCTGGGGACGGATCACAAGTACAGGACTAAGACAAAGCTGGTCCTGAGAACAGGGAGAGTCCAAGGCAAGCCAGGTAAACAAGCTGTTCCAGCTGGTCAACAAGTTGCTGGGGAGAGAGGTTGAAATTGACAACAACCTCCAGAATGTACAAATAAATGCTCTGCAGTCTTTGGCTAGCTTCCTTTCCTCCCATCTGGAGAGAGAAGGCTCCACCTGACCTCAGATTCTGTCTCTTTATTTCTCAATCCTCTCAGCCTTTTCCCTTAGTAACAGCTAAAGTTGCGTGGGACCATAAACAGGGGACTGATGGGGGTGGAAAAACACTGGGTGAGAGTGCATTTCTCGTGGTGCGTGCAGTGGGGGGACAGTGCATTGTTAGCGTCAGTATTCACAACTGGTGCGCACTGTCCATCAGGTGTAAAACTTGGGGCAAAGAAGTTCACAAGGGCCTGGAAAAAAAAAAAAGCTTAAAAAGCCAACGGGATAAAGGTGTATTGATTGACCAGCTGTTATCAGGCAGACAGAGAATCACAGGTGTGTATGTATGTAGAAGTGCTTGTTGTACGCTTCGGTCCTGTATTTACCTTCCTTTTGTGGATTTTGGTTAGAGGGGCTTTACAGAGGATTTGGCTCGCAGCACTACTTTAGACTCAAGGGAGGCAGGGGAGGGGTGTAGGCCCTACCCATAGAGCTTAAACCCTCTGGCTTCCTCAATCAAGGAAGAAACCACAGGAGACAAAAAAGGGAATTTTTTGAGCTGCGCACGGCTGGCTTGGCGCGATACCACAGTGGCGCCGGCCAGTGTAGGCGGGGCCCGAGCTGTGGTCCTGGACGGACACTACTGCGCTTTCCCAGCCACCTGTGCGCCCGCGCGCCCTGCCCAGCCGCAGCCGCAGCCCGCGCCGCCAACCACAAGCCTGGGGCCGGGGCCCGGGTAGACAGGACAAGACCCCGGCGTGGCCCAGCTCTCCCGCTGACTGCGTGCACGCCTGCACCAGAAGTTTACATGGCACCGGCAGCACCTGCACTCAGAGTCCTGGCAGCAGCGCGGCCTCCAGCGGCCAAAGCGCGAGCAGCGGTCCGCATACCCAGGGCCTGGCATCTGCCAGCCGCAACAGGCAACAACGGCTGCAGCCTTCTGCCCACCTACCCAGTTCCCTGCCGGACTTCTTGGGTTCAAGCCCCAGGCGGCGCGGCCATGCCCGCGTGCCTCACCCTGTGCGCAGCTCGGATGGGACCCACAGAAGCGATAGGGGCCCAGGTCAGAGGAGGAGGAAGCCAGGAGAAGAATCTGCCAGCCCTTGTTGCAGAGGCGGCGACTTCCGCGGCCTCTGGGGAAGGGGCGCAGGCCACAGAGCCCACCCCAGGCAGCGAGGCAGTCAATAGAGCTGCTGCCAGCAGGGAAGTTCGCCCAGCCCTGGGGCGAAAAGCAAAAGCCCCAACCAGAGGCAGAAGCCCAAATGCAAAAAAAAATGAAAACAAGGTTATGATTCAACGTTCTCAAAACACTGCTCAAATCACCCCAGCCTCTCTTATCGCTCAATCGGTCATTCTTCCCTTGCCAAAAATTTTAAAAATCTATAAATAAGGTAAGGGGGTCTAAGGATTTCGGGTCTTATACGTACTGGGTTCAAAGATGGAACTGATTATTTAAGGAAAAACTCTGGGGCTGGGGATGTAGCTCAGCGGCACAGCATCTGCCTGGCAAGTGTGAGGTTGTGAGTTTGATTCCCAGTACCAGAAAAAAAACAAAACCAACAACAAAAAAAAAAAGAAAGAAAGAAAGAAAGAACGAACGAACGAACGAACGAACACTTTAAAGGGCTTTTAGACGCAGGTGTGCATGGCCTCCAGGTGTGGGTAGTATTTTTCACCCTAGCGGAAGTGCTAAGTTGCTAACCTGGAGGGACACAAAAGGCCATTCTGCATGCTTCTCACCTTATGCACTGCCCCATGTACCAATCAATCTTTGGGGTCATGACATACTGCAGGATATGGGGACATTCAGGCTTAGTCCTAACTCCTTGGTGACTCATCAGACGTTGGAGCAATGTGTCATTCCCACTCAAGGGCTTGATAAAAATGACCAGCGAAGGAAAGAGCCTCTTCCAGCCATTCCCAAATGGGACGGCTGTGGCACAGGTCACTCGCCCTCACTCAGGGGACGCCTGCGGCACCGTGCGCTGGTTTGCACACAGGCAGTAGTGGGGCACCCGGAGAACTCCAGTGGCCTTGGAGGACCCCAATTTTCGTAATAAAAAGATGCCTTTATGTTTTTCCCTCAAAGTGATTGATTTAAAAGACTTTTTTAACTATCCCTCTCCACCCTCAAGACAAAAAACATTTTGTCTTTAGTTAAAAAAAATCGTATTTCCAAAGATTTACACTAATGGAGGTATTTTAAAAGATTACTTAAAAGAACATATTTTCCAATGGAAACTTTGCCCCTTGTTGCAAGAAATATATATTTCAGTGATAACTTTGATCATTTAGAGTTACAGTCAAAAATATCCTCATTTTTAATTATACAGCTAATAAGACTGTCTTGCTTTAATTACAGTTTTCTTCTTAACATCATATAGAGGATATGCTACTGATGTAAGAAGTTTTTATAAGTCCTTACTGTTCTCTTGATTCCTATAAATGTTGACTGCCTGTTTTACTTTAAACAGTTGTTTAATTTTAGCATTATATTTAAATAATGGCAGGCCTAGTGGTGGTCTCCAAAAGGATGCAAACTATGACACCTTTTCACATTTGGGTCACCTTATCCAACAAAGATATATTATGCCCCAAACTGTTCAGATCAACCCTTCCTGATTTTCAGACTTTATTTGGTCATATTAATTGGTTTTGCCCAGCTCTTACGCTAACTACTTATGATTTAGGTCCTCTCTTTGACATTCTCAAGGGGGGCCTGGCCCTTACCTTTCTAAGAGCACTTATACCAGAGGCTAAAACTGCCTTAGATAAAGTTACTCTGGCTCTTTCTAATGCTCAGCTCTCTAGAGTTGACCTGTCTCTGCCAATGTTTTTAATTGTTTTCCCCATTCAGCATATGCCCACTAGGGGCCTTTACAATGGCTACATAGCCTACACGCTCCACATAAAGCTATGACTCCCTTTCATGATGCTGTGGCAGGAATGACTGCACGTAGGCGGATGCATGCTATTTAGCTCTTTGGTCAAGAAGTGCAAACTCACTATTCCCTTTTCTTCAGCTCAACAACAGTGGTTATGGCAATTTTCGTCCTCTTGGCAATCTCACTGGCTAACTCACTGACTGTCATTATCCTTCAGACGAATTAATTCAATTTGCTTCCGTTTTCACAGACGCATCATCTTAGGGGAGGGGAGGGGAGGTTATATGACAGCTTCCTCTTCCAGAATACAGGATACCGGTTTCTCTTCTGCACAAAAGACTAAATTACAAGCTGTCATATGGGCCTTGCAAGATTCTGTTTTGTCAGTCATTGATGTTCCAATTCCCAGTTGCCAGAGCACTCAAATTCCCAAGTGTGGCTATTCACACAGGGCCCACATTTCAGTGGACACTTCCTCCGGATTCACTTTTGCTTCTGCCTGCACTGGTGAAGCGGCTAAACACGTCACTGCTCACTGCCTGGATGTCCTTAGTACAGCATATACAAGGGCTGCTTTCCAAATGTTTCGTTAAACTTTTCATATTTCCCATACTACGGGAATTTATTATAACCCTCAAGGTCTAAAAACTGTAAAACATGCTCACCGTATGCTGAAAATTCAATTACAAAAACAAAACAGGGAATGAATCCCTTCCATCTCACTTGGTAGTACATACTATTACAATGCAATCACGTAAAGCAAAAAAGCTAATGTGGGGTCCAGGGTATGCTTATTTTTTTCCAGAGAATGCTGATCAACCTGTCTGGGTACTAGAGCATGCTGTCCAGCTGTATCAAGAACCCAAATCTGGAGAAGTTGACTCTACCTTTCAAAAAACTGGTGCACAGTCCTGTGACAGAGATGCCTTGGAGACAGCTCTACAGCTGACAGACAAGGACGGGACTAGGCCTGACCCGGGACCACCCACAGGAATTTACCCAGAATGCCCAGGGGGTGGTAACAGAAGTGGGAATCACAGGTCTGAGCAGGTGACAGAGCATATACAGCTTTTATCTCTTATCTTTATTTCTCAATCCTCTCACGTTTTTTTTTCCCCTGGAAACACCAAGAGCTGCCCAGACACAGCAGGTACGTTTTTCAAAACTCTACGTTTTCCTTAAAAGTTCAAATTTTATCACTGGCAACAAACAACGCCAGTTACTTCGTTCTGCTGAAGTGCACAACACTCCCAAATCTGAATGATGTTAATCTGTCAGTTATTTTTTCAGTTAAAAATGATTTTCCATGAAAAAGCAACCCAACTGTGGGAACACATTTTTTAGACCTGTTTTATGTACACTTGCTCTTCTGTTCCCCATGACATTACACAGACATGTGATCAAGAGTTGAAGTTTACCAAAATTAAAGTTTTCCTACTGCAAGAAGAGTTTAAGTAACTGGTATTTTATTTTATACTGAAAATGCAAGGTGGTAAAGCACACAGCAACTACCAACACAGTGTAGCGCCCTGCCTTGAACCACGCTAAGGAGCCAGCAATTTACTAACCACTGCATCGGTCCCAAAAGGGCAAATATCTGACATTTTGCCAACCCACACTATGTCTTAGCATGATGATGAAAATAGTTTTTGACTTTGAGGAACCACGGCCCCAGAATTGAGAAAAAAAGAAAACTGACACCAGCGAGGAAAGAACATATGCTCAGAAACTGAAAAGAAACAACCGTGAGGCGCACGTGAACTCCAGGTAAGCGAATGGTGGCATCATCAACAAAACTAACTACTCTCATTTCAGAATCATCAACATTCTGGACCTCAGTTTTCACCCAAGGTAATGCACCTTAAAAAACAGGAAAACCAAGTCAATCCATGTTCCTTTACAATGACCTCTGTGCTGCTTTTAACTACAGCACCCAGCAATTTTGTGAGATATCTGAATGAGCCACTGGAATTCATTTGTAGGTTAAGGGTACGTCACTCCTAGAAGGATCAGAAAACGCTGCACAGCAGATTACAGAAGCCACAGCCTACTAAACTGGCCAGAGAGCCATAACTATCTCCATGCTATCTTTTACATTAAAGTAGCAAAGACAAATTAACATAGCTAGCCAACTGAAAGGGTAGATCTGTTACAAGGGAAAATGCTTTCTAGGTAATTTCACTTAATGCTGTGAGTTTGCCATGCAAAATCTTCTTGCAATGTCATAATGGAGCTACATAATAAAGAAGTTTCTAGGTGGAGAAATAATTCTAGCACAATGCTTTTTGTTTAAAATATGAGTTACAGAGCCTGCTTGCCATTTTATCAAGCCAAACTTTAAGTGTAACATACCAAACTCCTTATAAAGTATAAAATGCAATAAATCAAATTATATTAAAATTATTACTGCATTTGATAGATTCCTTTAGGATTTACAATACGGAAGAATAGTGTTGTAAATCCTAAAGTAAACAGCCTTCAATCGCCCTGGTGAAGCTTCAAGTATCAGTGCGCTCAGCAGTCTAGAGATGCCCCCAGAATTAAGTCCAAAGTCAAACAGACCAGGGAGAGTATCAGAAGAAACGCTGAAAGGATATCTTCTATCAAAGTTCTGAATACGGTATTGCTCCTGCCTGCCCCCAAAAAATCCATTTTGTTTCTTTTTATAAGCTTGAAAACCAAGGCTACAGGACAGAGGAAGTACTTAAATGAGAAACTGTACTATTGTGCTACAAAGCTAAAGTCCCAAAGGCAGTACAAATTTCACAGTAATCAACAGATTAAACTGTGAATTTCACAAGGGCAGTGAACTGTGCCTGTTTATCCTTGAACACTGGGCACCCAGCATCATGCTTGCCACAAATAATCCAATGTTTAGTGAATGAATGAATGGCTGGAGAAGCGGGAAGAGGAAATGATGGCAAAGGGGAAAGCAGGAATTACATTTCCATATTTTTTGAAAGGATGGCACACCATCAAACGGACTCCACTAAAAGCACAAGCTCTGTAACTCTGTATAGTCGGAAATAATGAACCATGCATACCCACCGGGCTTGACGTCCTTGTAAACCAAGTTTTCCAAGCCATATATGAACTCGCCTGAGTGTGCGCCTGTGTCCACATGGCAGCGACAACCAAAACGCAAAGCATGTAAAAGACACCTTTAATTTCATACGTAAAACACACCTCAACTTGATTTCAGAAATCAGAGACCTTGTAATAGGACAACTGAAATTCAGTGACACCAAATCATCTATTTTTTAAGAAATACTTATAGTGATACCATTTTTATTCTTTCAACATACAAACTGTATTTTCATAATACTAAAATAAAAATTCTTAAAACTGTGACAATCAAATTAAACAAGGCAGGCAAATACTGATCATAGCTAATGTCTCACTGAAATACTTTACACATTTTTAAATGGAACAAAAGCATCTATTCCTTTGGTTCTTTTTGCCTGCCATTCTCAGAATAGTGATATTCAACGTTAATTTTAGAGTCGGCTGAAACGCCCTCATTTTACATTGGCAGGATCTGCTTCTTTTAAACACACTGTCTGAATCCTTAAGTCTGCTCAGTCCCTTCTTGGATTTTTAAATAAAGAAAAAGTAGAATTTAGCTTCCCACTGGCTAGATTAAAGTTCCCTATTAAGAATACAGAATCTAGAGTCTGACTAGATTCAAATTCTAGCTCTACCATTTTCTCACTGTGTCATACAGGACACATTATTCAACGTGCAGCTTCCTCAACTGTAAAACAGAAGAGTAACCAAACCTGTATCACAGGGTGGGAACTACTAAATGAATTGAGTTAACTCATATAAAGCATTTTGAAGAGTGACTGGCAAACAGTAAGCACTCAATAATGTCAGCGATCACTATCATTACCATCATTAGGGCATTCCAATTTCTTAAGATGAACCCGAATTTAGCTTTCCAACCTTACATCCAACCACACTGTATGAAACCACAACTACCCACAGGCAGTGCATACCTTCCCGCCTCCACCGTCCCTTCCCTCCAGAATGCCTTTTACCCTTCGGCACTCTCCTCATCCAGCTGAACTAACGTGACACTGTCTGCCCCGATCTCTTTGGCTGAACATGATACATTTGTTCTGAACTCCCAAAACACCCGTGCCTTTTAATCAGGACACAACACACTGTCTTGCTTCTCTTTATACAAATGTCTTTCTGTCCAAATCAAACGTAAGGCCTTTGACAAAAAGGTATAAGGATTTTCTTAAGTTTCATGTTTGTAAGAAGGTGCAGAGCAGACTGGTTCCCTGGCCTTTTTTCTCCTTTTGCTTTCTCATACTCTATTTTTGTTGCGTTGTTCTTAAGAGGTGGAGGATCAAGAGATGGGTAAAGGTAAGTGGAAAATAATTTCCATACACATGTAATGGACATGACATGTAACCAATTTACATGTAACATGAAAATATTTAAAGTATACAGAAGATCAGGCAAATAAACAAGCATTTACAATTCAAGAAGAACGACTACAGAAGGAAACGAACACAGCACACCATTTGACCTGTGCAGTGAACGTTGTCGTAGGGATGTAAACACTAACCAGAAACTGGCCAACGTTATGATATATACGTATCACAAGACAAGAGGAACAAAGTGGAAGGGAATCCAGGTTGGAAGGAGACAGGAACACATGTAAACTCCTTGACTCTACACCACAGTCCCAGCCAACGCCTTGTATTACTAAGCTGCATAACAACAGAATATTTATACTGCTAAAACTGTGATTCCCTCTCAGGAGTAGATTTGAAGAATTGCAAAATGTAGAAAAAGCAAAGTGGCGTTTTTTGCAAGTCTTTTTGACAAAGCTGGTTGATTTTTAAGTGTGTATGTATGTTACTTTGACAAAATTAACATTTTAAATACAGAATCTAAAATTTAGGAATCTTTTGATCTTACTAGGAATTTAATATCTCCTTTTATTTTTTTGATATCCTTCACTGAAGTATCAAAAAGATTATTTTTACAATGAAGCCAATTCTGTAGAAATAAAATCAAAAAAAAAATTTTTTTAATGTGAGAATGAGCAACACTCTAGCAAAACAGATTTTAAAAAAAAACATACTTTGTGGAGCAGATCAGCATAAGAATTTTTTTCATTTTTATCACCGACTGCCTCAGGCTTAATCACCTGCTATTCTCCTTACCCTCCGAGTCCTTTATACATGTGCAATGGTGCTTTCACAATTTTAGAAACTAAGAAAGCAATGGAAAAATAGTATGTCTACGAATGTATAACTAATAATAATTAATGATGGTAAAATGTAAAGCATGCGAAGGGCAGGATTTCAGTCACACGAAAAACATTACATGAAGATCTAAATCATCCACAGAAACTATAAAAAAAATTTATATTTAGTTAAGATAATTAAATGTGTTTCTTCACATGTAAGGAAAAGTAATTTCTCCTAATTCCTCAATTCATCTCTCTTCCACACATTTTTTGATAAATCTAACATACTATATTAAAGGCAGGTTTTACTTTCTCAATTTCAATTTCACCCCACCAAACCTAAATTTTATGATTCAAGAGGCCACAATGCAATTATTATAAATTATACAGACTTCATAAACCTATTTACACAAAATTGTAATTAATACAAATGTTCACCTTCTACCTATAAATCCAATCATAATGTCTCCACCAAACCCAAGCACATCAGTGTGGAGCTTTGCGTTAAAAGATTCAGGGGCTGACATTTCATAGGTGCTCCGTATAAAAAGTACGGCAAGCTACCATTTGGTAATTAAGCAGTCCGCTGCTAAACCAGTGAAACTGTACACATGCCTTTTATGCACGTCACTGGAAACACTAAAACACTTTCTAAGCAATCACAAGTTACCTCCACCCAAAAAAAGAAAAGAAAAAAAGGAGTTTGGAATTTATTCCTCGTATAATTATGTGTGAAATATATTTTATATAATTATATGTTCTATCAATATATCTGATTATGTCATTATGCCCATTGATGAATATGCAATTACATGTGTTAAAAATATATATTTAACCTATACCATCTTCCAGTATGGTAGCCTCTGTATTCTGAGTATATTAACAAATTTTTATGAAAGAATCAGAACCTCTGCATACCTACTTGTGACTAAAAGAATTAAAATCAGTGACAATGCACTTTAATAAGTGAGCTATTTTTACGTTTTTGTTTTTTTTTTTTTTTGATTGTTGTTTTTTATGGAGAGGGGGTATCATCATTACCCAGTCTGGCTGCAAACTCCTAACCTCAAACCATCCTCCCACCTCAGCCTCCCAAGTAACTAGGACTACAGACACATGCCACCATATTCAGGTGAGCAAATTATTTTTAAGACATTTTTCTACTGATTAAGTAAGGCAGCACATAAGCTGAAAAAAGAAATCTTGTTGCATCTAAACAATTTGTCATTTGTAACTTAATATGTGCTTTACCTTTTTTTGGTGGTGGTGGGGTAAGGGGAACTAAACTCAGAACCTCATGCTTGCCAGGCAGGCACTGTGCCAGTGAGCTAAATCCCCAGACCCTGCCTTATCTTTTAAGAAAAAACACCTTCCTTCATACAAGTATGTACCAAATGACAAATGCCAATAATAACATAAAAATGATGCAAAATATTAATTTTTATACCCTGACCAGCAACCGGGATAGGATTTGACTTAGGAGACAGAAACCGGATGTCTGGAGAAGCCCTTCAAATCACTGCTCTATTGACAACTGTTTTCATCTTAATCTTGTTTTTGTTGTTCAATGAACCAAAAATCACTTTAAACCAGTAAGTCATCTGAGTTATGTTTAGTTGACAATAATAAAGAAAGATGTTGAAATGCTGAACCCTGAAGAATAAAACTTTTCTAAATTTCTGACACAAGCCAAGTGTGGTGGCACACACCTGCAATCCCAGCATGAGAGAGGCTGAGGTGGGAGGATCACAATCAGGTACGAGGTCAGCCTGAAAAACTCCGTGAGATTCTGTCTCAGAAACTAAAATAATATCCTATACAACATGAAGAGAAATGGCTAGAAACTACAACTATAGCAGCATGTCCTTCTAAGCATGATTTCATGATAGTAATATGTTCAACCTCATTGTGTTACAAATATGCAGATAAAAATGCACACAAAAAATCTCTTAACATTTGGCCAAGACAAACAGGCCTGTGGGAACTTACAGAATTTGAAAGTTTCCAGAGGTAGCACAGTGAAAACATTTAACCAAAGTGGGAAAGTCAAACCCGCAGTGAGCTAAAACAATGACAGAAAAAGGCAACCTGACCTCCATGTGAGGCATTAAAATATTCACACCAGCATTCTGAGATAGGACTTTAAAAGATCTCTCCGTGGAACTGCAGTTTAAAAAGGCCTATGAAAGTATCCTCTTTAATTTAGAGAACATTAAATATATCTGAAGACACAGGACATTTGAATGATCTAAAACATAAGCTCACTTACCCTTCTCTGCTGCTTTTTGAAGGGCTTCTTCAATTCGGGAAAGCTCCTTCTGTTTAACATCATGCAAGGATTTTTCTTCTTTCTCAGCATCATACTGAATACCTGAAAACATGCAGTTATCACACGAAAGAAACGGAACCAGTAAGCGTGAAAAGCTCAGTACAACATGTGTATGTATAACATATTTTTTAAATTCAAAACCACTTCTGCATTCTTTAGCTCCTCCAGATATTTAAATATAAGTGACTTCCACTGATTTATTAAACATAATCAAGAAACAAAGCGGGGAGAACTACAAAGAGAAACAAAGATGAAACAAGGAAAGGAGGAAGAAGGTTGTGCAGATACACAAAAACAGGAACGGAAGGCAGACACAAACGCCTGAGCAGACTGGCGACGACACCACTTCATACTGGGAAGTATTTTCAGTAACTGCAAAAATGACTTAAATCTAACACCACCTGACATCAATGTACATGGGTAAAAAGGCTTTCAAAATTAATTCAGGAATATGTATCAACAATCACAAAAATATATCCCCTTTTTATCCAGTAAATCTCAGTTCTGATGATGTATCTTAAGAAAATAACATAAAAGAACACATGAAAAGATTTGTAAAGAAGGGTATCTATTATTTTTAAGACATTTTTTAAGACATTTATTTTTAAGACATCTTAAGAAAATAACATAAAAGAACATATGAAGGGTATCTATTACTTTTAAGCCATTTTTCTACTGATTCAGTAAAGCAGCACATAAGCTGAAAAAAGAAATCTTGTTGCATTCACTATAATGGCAATAAAACAGTAGGCAGGCCACAAAGGAACACAGTATGGCCTTTCAAAATTGTCACTATTACTAGAAAAACTATGAAACAAAAATTTCATATATCAAGCAAGAAAGACAGGTCAATGCTGCATATATAACAGGATAACTTATACTTGAAGGGCTATAATGTATATGGTAAAAATTTATAAGCAAAATACAAAACTGAAAATTGTATTTGTACTATGCTTGGAAAAAGAATTTTTTTTTTTTTTTGGTACCAGGACTCAAACTCAGGACCTTGCACTTGCCAGGTAGGCACTGTGCCACTGAGCTGGCCCCAGCCCCTATGCCTGGAAAATTATTGCAAGTAATTTTTCCCTAAAACATCCAAATTTTTCTTATCACACTGTCCAAGTGAAAAAAAAAAACAAAAAAAAAAACTAAAGGTATTATTTAAACTACAGTATTTCAAAAAACATTCACTAAAATTAAAATAATATAATTTCCTTAAAAATTTACCTCAGTTGACACAAATTTTTGAAAGAACATTCACTTAAAATCAGAAGCAATGAAACAAGATAAAAAAATAAATTTTCCTATCTTGAAATCAATACAAACACAACGGTACACTTTTAACAGTTTATTTCATTTCATTCCCTAATAATGTATATGCCTAATGCACCTCAACAGAAAGCTTAGATGCAAAATAATTACTCATAGAGAATAAATTTGAAACACTGTATTTATTGTTTATAATAATGAGATATTTTATATACAATGTAGCTATGTATGTGTATATGTTTGTATCTTACTAAATACGTTAGATACTTAACCCAGGCAACAATTTAATATCACTATGATGTTACCAAATTAGTATAACTTAAAGTAACATACTTGCTCCAGGGACAACAAGCAGGTATAATCCCTCTAGAGTCGCAACAACTGCTTCTCCGTAAAGGTTTTTCCAAGGAATCTTCAAAGCTAATTTACCTAAAGAAACATAATTTCAATCTTAAACCCTACTTCACTGCTCAATAGGAGAAAAACTTCTTTCTTTTCATTAAAAGGATCATCAAAATGCATACAGTAATATGGCATACATACTCAATGCATACGGTAAATACATCACTCAGAAAAAATCCCATCACCAGAATTTAAAAGTTGTTTTCCATATAATTACGAGTAGAAATAAACATTCTCATTATGCTCTATATTTGTCAAACTTGTTGATAAATCTTACTGAATATTCTAAAACAGTAAGAGAAATGAAGCAGCTATTACTTCAATTTTTAATAGAGGAAACTCTGTCTTAGAGAGGTTAAATTGTCTTCAATCCACACAGCCCATCAATGAGCACCCAGAACTCCGCAGATGGGCCCATGCTCGTCCACCCGCACCAACTAAATCTCCACGGGACAAGTGTAAAACAGTATCTGTGCAAGAGCCCAGGAACTGAAGCAGCAACACAGGGAGGAGTCCCAAGGGACAGAACTGCCACAATGAGAAGAGGCCAGCTCGAAAGACAAGATAAACGCTTTACGAATAGTGTTACGATATGTTAATAGTGGCACTCAACCCAGACCAGTTTTATTCCTAACTTGTGTTGTAGGCCACTCGGAAGCAGAATACCTGTTCTCTGTTAGACACAATGTTATTAATGTCAGGTCCTTCGAGAGGAGACCACAAAAACTTTCACTCACAATGCAGGTGAACTATGGCCGTAACATTATTAATCCCCTGGGATTCCACAGGGGAAAGGTATCCAGGGCAAGAGGAAGAAAGCTAAAGTCTGAAATGGACAGAATCTGCTTTGGGTATTTGCTCTCATCTCCTCCTTCATCCTTTTCCCATCTCTGGTATCCATCTGCCCAGGTCTCCAGGCAGCTAATGGCCCCCTCTCCCCTGAACAGTATTAACAGCAATTCTGCTCAGGTCTTTCCTACCCCTGATGTTTCCCATGTTCCAAAAATAAAACACCTTCCTTCTTCACAATTTTTTTAAAAATAATGATATTGTAAAATCTGTAGTTCTCTCAGTGTTACTGATCAAGACTTTCAGGAGAAAAGAATCTTTCAACTCACACTAAACCACAGTACAAGAATCAATGGCATTTGTAACTGAAGGTGTCCAAAGCTCAAAGAACTGAAAAAGAGCATAATAACCTTAAGAGGGAATAAAACACTATCTGTAAGGGAGGCTAACCTGCTCACCTAAGGAGCTCCACGGGCAAGCCAACATTCCCTGAGAATCTAATCCTGGCGTTAAAATGCTCAACTTATTTCTCCATTTCTCTCCAGCTTTAAACATGCTGAGTTTCTAAATGGCTGTGAGGTCGGGGGATCTGGTGGTAATACCGTTATGCTTCTAGGTCACTTTCTATCATACTTTTTTACAGTGAGTGTCAGATATATATATAGACAGGCATACATATAGATACAGATATATACTACTACTATATGAATACTACTGTGTGAAATAATACTGTATATATCTATGAAACACTACTTGCAGTTATCTCATACTCTTGTAACAAAATGTACTTGACTGCCTTCCTAGTGTAAGACTGTCAGACTGGGACATGTCCCTCTGCCATACCAAAAAAGGACTGCTTGTCCTCTAAACCTTTTCTTCTCTCTGTTTGTCCTAACTCATTAGCTCTCATCACTCAAGAAGGTCCTGGAATTCAGTTAGTTATATTATCCCTCCTTTCACAGATAAGAACTTTTTTCTAATTTAAGTACAGGGTAACCCAGGTTCACTCACATATATGATTAGCTCTTAGACAGTCAAATCATCTTTGAGTTTACTTAGCTACACTGACTCTACAGGTTAGGTGCAGTATTTTCACCTGAGTAGAAATGTAGTAACTTATATAAATGCTCCATAAATCAAGAAAAAGAATAAAAATAAAATATGCTTTATATCCTAATATGTAATGGTCCTCTAAATACTCAATGAATAATCCTGGAAAAGGTATTAAGTCCTCATGACACTTTAAAATCAAACAGAACAAATTGTGAACCATTGGAAAACTTCCTCCAAAATACAAATCTATTCAAGTGTAAGAACACTTGAATGACATAAAGTTTCTTTAGTCAACTATAACTCATCCACTATATTAGAAACGCAATTTCAACTTCTGTCCCAATTTTAGATCTCCGTAACTTCCTTGAAGGCAGATACCATATTCACCCTGGCCTCTCCCACAACTGATTAGTTTTAGATACAGCACACGCATTTAAATACGTCAAAGGTAAAAGGATAAGTACATGGCTCTAACTTCTACACGCTGGATTTCAATCAAGCATGCAGAGTCCAACAACACCTCTTGAGTATTGCTAAAGACCACAACAATAGTCAGCACTACTTAACATACAAACAAAAAAGGTGTCACATGTCCTCAAGACGCTTGCAAAATAAGGGAGTATCTCTTATTTCCAATGACAAAAACACGAAAATGTTCCTTTGTATTAATAGGACAGAAAAGTGATAAAATGGGCCCACCAGGTAAGTAATTGCAAAGGCACTGGAGCAGTGAAGGACAAAGCCCTCTTACACTGTGAATACTGAATGAGGAGGAGAAGCAATGTGATACACTCCTGGGATACAGAAGGATTCAGCAAGGCTGGGCATGGAGGCACACCCCTCTAATCTCAGCACTAGGGAAGCTGAGGCAGGAGAATTGTTGCAAGTTCAAGGCTAGCCTAGGCTACACAGTGAGTTCAAGGCCAGCCGGAAAAGCATAGCGGGACTCTGTCTCAAAAAGAAGGATATGGCACAAGTAAAAATTCCACAGCATGAGTAAGGCACCCATGGGTAGGTAGGTAGATAGACAGTTAGATATCTTAGGCAATGTGGATTAGTTGGGAGAACTTTGTAGATTAAATTTCCTACTGAAAATTTTCTTAAGCAAAGACATATGCTTAGTTGTATATGGTCTTAGTGTAAGAATTTAGCCACAAAGAAAAAGACTTTTTACTTACCAAAACGTATCATCCATACCACATTGCTGCATAATACAGCAAGTGAAAATGGTTGAACAAAACATGAGGGAAATAAGCTACATTTAAAGTTTATTTAATGGAGGGGCTGGGGATTTAGCTCAGCAGCAAAAGTGCCTGCCTGGCAAGCACAAGGTCGTGAGTTCGGTTCCCGGTACCAGAGAAAAAAAAAAAAAAAACAAATAAAGTTTATTTAATGGAGTTTGCAAATTATACTACTTTCACATATAAAAACATACAAAATGTGGGTGTCTGTTACCAAGCTGACGATGTATTTTGTACAGTGGAACCAATCCTGAAGAACATGAATGCAGGTTAAATGTCCCTTCATCTTAGTAATTTTCTACCCGTTAGCCAAAACATTCAGGTAGATATTATATATTATATATATTAAGTTCGGAACTCTACAAGCTGTAATGTAAGCCAAAAATTTCTCACACTTTTAGTCAAGCTGAAAAAGATTTCTTAGATTAAGTAACAGAAAAAAATAAAAAACAGAAAGGAATAATTCATATGAAAAATTAAGTACTTACCAATTTGCCCAGCCTTGACTTTAAAAGGAACGTCCAATCCACTCTTCAGGAAAAAGAAATTAAAAGACATCGTACATTATTAAGCCCCCAAAAGTTACTCCACTGTGATGTAAATACAGAAATACAGATAATAGCCCCACATAAAGAACAGATTTTCTATACTGGAGTAATTCAGAAAAGGACTTATGGTTTAAAAGGGGGTGAGGGTAGAGATACAGCTCAGTGGCACAGCACCTGCCTGTCAAGCGCAAGGTCCTGAGTTCAATTCCTAGTACTAAAAAAAACCCTTACTAAACTTTGACAATGCACAAAACATTCACAAGGAAAACTATTAACAAGAAAAATTTAAAGAGCTTGTAGTTTAAAAAATCTAGGTGAATAAACTGGTTGTTTTAATAAATCAAATCAAACATAATTCCATTAACTTAAACAGAGGGACACAGTTTCTGTGAAATGCCAGAACAAGAGAAGGAACAGCACCTCACATACAGCAGCTGAAAACAGTAACTGGGCAATTTTCTCCTAATATTTAGTAAATGAATAAATCAATTTTAAAAGAAAAGGTAGATTCTTCAAATTAGGCTAAGAGTTTAATTTGTTTTCTAAGTATGTTAAATATCTAACCAATCCTTGTAGCCTGCCTGGCAAGCGCAAGGTCGAGAGTTCGATTCCCGGTACAGGAAAAAAAAAAAAAAAAAACCTAACCAATCCTTGTAATTCTACTTATATTCTTATAAAATATTGTCATAAACTGAGAAAAATAAGCTTTATTCCAATCTGTACCAATAGAACAAAAAGTACTAAATTTTTGGATAAAATTTAAAAGTTGTTACATACCTTACAAACACAGGAAAAATGATTTAAGTACTTTGGTTTTTTTTGTTTTGTTTTTTTTTCCTGGTACCAGGGATCGAACTCAGGACCTTGCACTTGCTAGGCAGGCGCTTATGCCACTGAGCTATATCCCCAGCCCCCGATTTAAGTACTTTGAAGACCTACAGTTTTCCGGCTCACTTTTCATCTTATTCAAGCCAAAAACACACAGACACTTTATTGCTATAAATTAATTCTACTTTAAAGATGATTAAACTGATGCAGGAAGACATCATAAATTAAATATTAGGAATCTGGAAATTGGAGGAATAAACCTTAAGCAACTTCATAAATGCAAATTTAACCCAACAAGACAAACAGAAGTCAAACAGGGGTAGGAGAATTGTTTGCTCCACGGTAGATGACATAAATGACTTTCTGGAGCCAGTGTAAAAAAAAAAAATCCTTTTTATTTCTTATTATTACCATATGATAAGGCTAGACTACAACTATTAGATAGTTGTAAAAAATCAAGCCCTTATTTTGCTGAAAAATGTGTAAAGATAATTCTGAAGAAAAATATTTCTGTAAGAAAAATGTAGATTACAAAGCAACTTCCATTTTCCAAAACATACTATCTTGATCATTAGGGGATATTTTCTTCTTTATTTTTTAACTGAGGTTCCCAATGGAAAATCATTAAGTCGTTAAATAAAGTGATTCAATCACTTTATCTGGTACCTGGTACCAGATGCCCAGGAACCAAATTAACTGAGTCATTAGCATAGTTTAAAAAAGACTTACCAGAGCATTTTCTTTTATCTGTAGATTATCTAAAGCTACATTGCCTTTAAAGAGAAAGGAGAAAAAAATGACATTAATACAACAACTATTATAACCTATCATAATGCAGACCAAACCCTAATACAATGTTAAAAGCTAAAAACACGGGGCACACGCTCTACCTAAAAACAGCTGTCAGTAATGAGGCATCTACATTACAGAGCAGAAAAAAAGTAGAAAAACGTAAGAAAATATGCACAGAATATTTTTTAAAAGATTAACAAATGCCCAGATGACCCAACTTCAAAAGCATACTATACACAATGATGTATGCATAGCGCAGATAAACCAAAAGACAATATACCATAAAGCTCACTTCTCTATAATACATTTTCCAGGTATATGTAGTTTTCAAATTTTCTAAAATAAGCTGTTGAAAACCATTACAAAACAAAAGAAGGAGGTAAGAAACATCACACATGGGCAGAAAATACTGCAGTTTTACAATAGAATGGAAAGGAAAGAACATAGGCAACAGGTCAGCACCTATAATACCATGGAGAAATTGAAACTTAAAGTAAGGCAGGAACTTCAGAGTCAAAGGCCCAGACCCACAGCAGAGTGACTTCGGAGTCAGAACTGACAGGCTGTCATCAATGCACAATTCTGGACTGAAAAAGCAGCCGCAAAAGCCTGGCATGTGCATGGCAGTGGGGGAAAAATCCTTAAATCATAGTAAACACAACTAGGAATTCTATTCAAACCAACAGAAGGGATGTGCATAGCACCAGC
Source organism: Chinchilla lanigera (assembly GCF_000276665.1). Lineage (NCBI taxonomy): Eukaryota > Metazoa > Chordata > Mammalia > Rodentia > Chinchillidae > Chinchilla > Chinchilla lanigera. The sequence continues at coordinate 13,016,205 of NW_004955450.1, read as the reverse complement.
ACGTAACTGAGGCCACGCAAACTACAGTAATATCTGAGGTGCACGTGGAGACTCTCACACTGCCCACAAGGTCCACCCAGAGTCAAGCACCACCAGCAGTGCTAGCAAGGCATCCGCATTAGAGATGAAGTATTTGTAACAACTGCTAAGGCACTAACATAACAGGCGTTAAAAAAAAATGCCCTTACAGAATGAAGGTTGTTTCTACCGCAGTACATTTTGGCTCTTTGACGAAGTAGCAGGTGGCACTGAGGTTGTGAAACACTGAAACAGCACCATACGCCTAACAAAGTTGAACACGTATATTTAGAAAGACCAGTAGAGTTCATAAGAGATTATAACTGGGGTAGGATTAAGGATGGTTTTTTTATTATTGTTTTTCAGTACTTTCTACTTGGATAATCAGATATTTTATCAACTTACCATACAAATTTAAGGGAAATGGGGAAATAAAAATAAATCCTAATGTCAATATGACTTTTATGTCATTTCCTCCTGTATCTTCTATGCTACCTGCAGACATTAAAAACAACAGAAATATCTATCTCTGCTATCCAGAATCTAACAAATGCGTACTTCCACTGTGAATGTTATTTAACAAACTGTAACTATAACAACATCATTCTGTATGTTATTTGCACTAGAGGAGGAGCCATGAGCCCTAACACAAAGAGAAGGGAGCAGTCACAGCAGCTTGCAGATTAGCAGGGCCAGGTAAACGGGTGAAAGGACTTGCACGACTGGAAGCAGCAGCTGTGGTCACCGCCTCAGGAGACCCTAGGAGTCTCCTCAGCAGACCATAAAGGCTGCGCGTCAGCACACAGCCCTGGAGTTACACACAAAATTTCAAAGCCAAGCTTGGAGACTTTAAATAGCAACCTAAAAGGATAAATCTTCAATCCAAATTCATCTAATAACCTTCACTCACAAACGTGAAGACAGAAACGGAACTAAATCCATTAAAACTGGCAAAAGGCACCAAGCACTAGAGTCATCTTAAAAAAAAAAAAAGTGCCTGCTAAATTACAGAAAAACAACTAAATTAGTCTATTTGTGAAAAAAACTCAAATGGCAATGGGATAATATGGAACAAGCCCACTTAAGTATAAGAATAGCTTTTAAAATACATAATGATCTACAAAATAAATACAGAAATTATAATGCTGATGTTAAATACCTCCAACCTGAAATTACCGCCCCAAACTTTCACCGAAGTTTATGCTGTACCTTCTTCATGATATTTAACCCTTTATATAAACCCCCAACCTAACCATGAACTCCTGACTTTCCGCAGAGTAGGAACTCCACAAATACCGAGGTCATCAATTTAGAACACATACCATTCTGGGGTAGAAAAAACTCCAGTACAGACATAAACTTTTATTTTTAGAAAATACTTTCAGATCTACAACATCACTGGATCCTCGCAGCCCTGTAGGCAGAAGGACACACTAAGAAAGTATACAGATATTCCAAGGTTTAATGGGAGGTTAAAGGACTGGCCTAAAAATACCAGAGCAACCTGTAAGTGGCAGAGCCAACATTCACATCTTACACACTCAGTGCAGGGTTCAGGGCACCACTCTTCACCGCAGCAGAGCGAAAGCGGTGCAAGGTTTTAATTCAGAAGGTAAATCTACTTCCTTTGAGGGGGAAAAGAAAATGCTACACAAGACCAGACTCAGTATTAAGAAGCCTGTGTACTTGTGGGCCCTGCTTTCATTCTGTGTTTTAGGAGATATGGAACAAATCCAAAACAAAAAGGGTAATTAAAATTAGTACAGCAGGGCGAGAGGACAGGCCGCACACAGCCAAGGGATATTGTTAGCAGCAGCACAGAAGGAAGGACAAGGGTGCTGGAAAAACACACACGCAGGAAAAGGCAGGAAGAAAGGCTTGCATCTTTAAAAATCTACTTTTTTTCTCAAAAAAAGACCGAAATTCCCAAGCTATGCTTTAGAACCACCCCAGACCATACAGATCTTTAAATCTAATCCTCCCTCATTATTTATACACGAAGAAAATAAAGTATAAGGACATGAGGAGGTTGATCCAAGGTTACCCAGTATTTTTACGGTAGCATTAAGAATAGAAACGATGTCTCCTGACTCCTTGGTCAACGTTCATATAAAAGGAGATATTCGTCAAAAACTGTGATTAAAAACCAAAGCAACCACTGTCCAAAAACATCATACCCTAATCCAAGAAACTAATGTTTCATAAAGTAAAAACGGTGGAAAAAAGAACACACAGTGCGACATACTTGTTTTTTAAGATTTCTTTTATGCACCTGTGACATAAGCATTCTCTACTGGTTTGAAAGTATAATAAAACGGGTAAAGTATGTAAAAGTAGGTATCAAATTACTTTAACGACATGTTTCAGGAAACATAAAGAAAATATTGTAGCAATTCATGAACAAATTTCAAATGAGCCTAGCTACTGACTCCTCATTAACCAATGGACACTGCTTTTGACAGTTCACAGAGACTGCTGCGAGCAGCAAGGGAAGAGCAGAGAAAAGCTTCCACGGAAAGGGAAGTTTCCGCAAAGAAAGTCAAAAGCTGCACAGTACTCCCCTGAACTTTCTCCCTTCCCAGGCGCGGCAGGGATCTTATGACAGTGAGTAGCACTCTCACTTCCTAGCAGGATGGTCACAAAGGACTGACTCATTTTGTAATTACTAATGCTACTTAAGCAAGTGAAAAGGTGTTTCCACTTTAAGCCTTTAAGCACTGCTTTAACTGACACTGTATATTACACTCCAGCAAGAACTTTCTGTGGTTTATTTTATACACTACAGGATGAATGCATGGGAAACTAGTCCCTCAGTTACACCAGGTATTGGCCTGGAGGAACGGACTTTTCAACAGGCTTAAAAACATCTGGGTACTGAGACTTTAAAAAAAACATTGAGGGAAGGAAAAAAAATCTTATTTTACTTTCATTCCCACATTGCCCCACAGCTCCCTGTTAAGACAATGCAGCGTAATAGACTGGATTTGCAGTTCTCAGCGCAGCTCCCCAGCAGGGAGCAAGAACACGGGACAGCAGCGGCCTTGTCTGCGCACTTCTCGCCACGCAGCAGAGGCAGCCGCAGTGCTGCTCACCCAGGAGGGGCTCAGGCTGCCCCAGGTCTGTTCCAATGAGGGAAGACAAGGCCTGGCCCAACTCTCTGATTTACAGGTAGGACACAAATGGCCACTGCTGAGTGACACAGTTAGAGTCAGAACCTGGGGTCCCTCACTCCTGGTGCTGCTTCAAGTGCTTTCTCCTTCCCAGTGCGGCTCTGCTCCAACACAGCAGGCAGCATCCCTAACGCAAAATCCAGAACGCTGCAAAATCCCAAAGCTTCGCAATGCTGACTATTGCCACGTGAAGCATCACAGTCAAAACATGTTACACTAAAAATCTGTACACAGTGACACTCAGGCTATGTGTGTACGATGTATAAGGGATATGTAAAATATAAATGAGTATTCTTTAGACTTGGATTCCACCCCCAAAAAAATCCAAACTCCGAAAGAGTTCTGGCCCCAAGGATTTCAAAAAAAGGAACACTCGGCGGCAGCGGCGGCAAAGCCCGGCACATGCGTCAGGTTCCCCACCACGGCTGTGTGTGCACTGACAAGCAGCAGGGGTCGGTGAAGGACAGAACAATAACACCGAAGTGCAGCCTGTGCCCAGAGCTGAGTGCGCCCTCCTCGCTCCCGTTTCTGGCCACCTGTGCTGTCCCCTCCAACCCACATTTCACGCGCACCTGTGTATTCCACTCAGCTGATCCAAGCTGGGAACCAAAGGTCTCACTAGAGGATGTTCCTGCTCCTCCGCACTAAATCACCGTGAAAATCAAATTGGCAGAGACCGGGACCCACGTTGCAAAAGACCCGGGTTTCAACATACTTTCCGAGTACATGCCACCCATAAAACAATTACGGCCTGGAAGCACCCCAGATTGCTCAGGGCTGTGCAATTTATCTGGTGGTGCCAGGTTGCAGGGAACAAAAACCTAGAAAATCCTATCTGCACCGGCAGCACATGTCCACCAGGCACTCCTCGGAAGCTTCGCAAATCTGAATTACACACGAGCGGGCAGAAGTGTAAATGCAAATGCAGTTAGACTTTTTAAGAAATTTGTTTGGAAAATGAGAAGTGTTTAAATATCTGTTAGCTCTACCTTCTACCAGAGGTCTGAATTTAAAAGAAACATGAAAATAAATAAAACAATATAAGCTACTTTCCGTCACTCAGCCAGGCTTCTTATCACTATTCCTGTCAGTACTAACAATCACAAAAGACTTTCATGTCATTTATGGACCACACCCACTTTATGGATTAGGAAACTGAGAATTAAGAGAATTAAAATGTATTGCGCCCAGGGTCCTACAACTAGTAAATAATTAAGGCCCCATTTTTCCACAACAGCAATTTTTAAAAGGGTATTCTGTCTAAATCCATTTAAAAATACATGAGAATTGCCTGATATTAATAAAAACTTTAGGATAAAACCCAAAGGAAAAATAGTAAATTCAGTTATTTGTTGGGTTTTGTTTGCAGGGGCTGCTTCTGTAATTCAAAAGCAATACCCACAGCACACATTGTGATTCTTGACATTCCAGTAATTCTCCCAACCCTTTTATTATTACTTATTAAAATTTAAATTTACCTGTTTTTATTTATTAAATTTTTTATTTATTATGGATTTCACTGAGTGCCTATATATGAAAAAATTCATATACAACACAACCCTCTTTAAATCATGCAAACACAGTATTCTGAATCTTCAAACGACTTCCTGAGATCCACAAATTATGCAACATGATAACTTTCAGTCCCTTTCTTTAAAAGACATCTGTCGCTCTCCACTTTAAATCCTCTTCCAACTCCTTCCTAAAATGTGCACCACCCTGTACATCTCCTATACATGCAGGAGACAACTTTAGTATTCTCTTTAGACCACGGTTTCTCAACTAACACTTGAGGGTGTATACTTCTTAATGGCAGAACACTACCAAGTATCTCCCCTAGGGACCAAAGTCACTTGCTCACTGAAAAAACTGCCTTAAACTAGTCAAATACTACCATTAAGAAGTAGCAACATAGCTATTTCCAAACAATTATAAGATCATGTATGCGAATTCCTCCCTACTGGAAGACTTGCAAACTCAACAAGAAAAAAACTGAAAAACCCAATGCTGTGAACATGTAAACCTAATTTGCTAACGCAAATAGTTTTCCATTGGACCATACAAAATTTTCAATCTTTGCAACATGGCAATACCACAATGTCGTAAATACCAGCTACTTCATTAAGCTAATATTCCCATTTGTGTATTCCAAAATGTTTAAGACAAATTTCTTTAGCAAGATTTTCTAAAAACAGAAATAATCAACTCAGACACTCCGCTTTCTATTCTACTGAACAGTAACTGCAAATCCAAGTGTCCAACTTCTAACTTTCTTTGTAGTAACCATGAATTAGGAAGCAAAACTATAAAATCAGAGATGTGGACTGATAAAGCTGAAGGAATATTCAAGTGCACATTCACTCGACACAATCTGTGAAAGAAATAAACATGCTGTCCAAGCCTATTATACAGTTAATGCAGGCGCCTGGCCGAACACTTTATTCAAAAAACAGTACCAGGCTGTGCGTGTACACAGCACCATCTGTGTACGCACAAGGCTCTGGGGCTTGATCCCCAGCAATAAGAAATAAACACAAAAAACAGAATGGAAGAGAATCCAATCTCTTCCTAAATTTCACCAAAACAAAACAGATGGGGGGCTGGGCGGCATAAAATTATGGCACTTTAATTTCGGTTGTGAAAAGTCCAAAATCTTCAGACCATATACTCGAATGTCGCAGCAGAAACATTTACTCTTGGAATCAGAGAAGCTGACACTTAGGAGCACCATCAGATAGGATCTCGTCCAACCCTTATTAAAAAAAGAGAGGAGATTTGGTGGTGGAAAACCTTCAATTACTTATGGACATTGAAGAAAAAAAGCCAGCTGTAAACACAGCGCAATACTACCCCATTATAATCCGGGTAATAGTTACAGGGAAAGATCCTATTGTCAGATATGATTTAAAATTTTCAGAATATAAAAATGCTTTTGCTGAGAAGCTGAAGAAGAAACTAAGGCCTAGTAAAGATTCTGTCTCGGCCAACACAGCACACAGGCCCAGAACAGAGGACTTTCCAGCTCTTATTTGCTAACTCAATGCTTTTTTAAATTTCAAACGCTATCAGCTGGCCGGTTAGCTCAACTGCTTAGACCGTGGTGCTAATAAATTTCAAATGCTGACAACCTACAGGAATAACTGGTATTACTGTCAGCACCCTCAAAAAAACATCTCTGCAAGAAACACGAGACATTTATTTTTTCTTCCCCTTCTTTATCATATTTGGAGGAGGGGTAAACAAAGTATGTACTTACGCACACACCACAGTAAAGGAATCAAATGATCAGTAACCTATAAAAAACAGGCTCCTCCACAATCCAGAGCCGTTCTCCTGGTTTATAACAGCTTTACCCAATATAAATAAGTGGTGCACACACATAATTATAAATTTCAGGGGCCAGGTTTGAAAAAAGAAAAGCTGGGAGTAGCAACGCACTCCCGTAATCCCAGCACTTGAGTAGCTGAGGCAGGAGGGTCGCCGTGAATTCGAGGCCAGCCTGGGCTACACAAGTGAGTTCAAGGCCAGCTGAACTACAGAGCGAGAGACCCTGTCTCAAAAAAGCCAAACAAAAGAAAAAAAAAAAAAAGAAAAAAAGAAACAGAGAAATAAAATTTAGTAGTATTTAATTTAGTCCAATATAGTCAAATATCATTATTCAATACATAATCAAGATTAAAAATGACCGAAAAGTACATTTTCCTCCTGCTGCATTACGAAAAATGCTCACATTCCAAAGCCAGTGTTTATGTTATACTCCGTTCGCACGATCAACAGCTACCTTCGCGGCCGCGGCCCTTTCGGAGCAGGTCCCAACCTATTCCTTAGTAACAGGGCCATCCATTCGCGTGGTTTTCTGGGTTTCCCACCGAAGCTCACAAAATCCCCGTTATCTTCCAGGGAAGAGAAAGCATTCATTCCCAGGACCCCCAGGGCTTAACACGAAATTCTGGCAACAGAAAGCTGTCCTCCGGGGCGCTCGGGCCGGAACCCGGGCCTCGGGCACGCCCCGGCCCCCGCCCCGAGCAGCTCCGACTTGGGGGCGCGCTGCACGCCGTC
>NW_004955450.1:13001455-13008427 GCF_000276665.1 Chinchilla lanigera | reverse complement strand
CGCCGCCGCCGGGGCGTGGGCCGTGCGTGCGCGGGGCTGGCGCGAGGGGCCGAGCCAGGGCAGGAGAGGAAACCTCGGCGGGCGGGGAGCACGGGCAGCTCGCTGCCTCTTCTTCCCTGAGCACGGCCTTTCGGGATTTAAAAGCGCGAAGGGGACCAACGCGCCTCGAGATGACAGAGTGGGACCCGACTGCGCCCTGGGCTGCAAACCCCTCCTCCCCGCGCTGCGATCACTCTGCCTTAATTCATCACCCGCTTCCTAGCTGTCCGCCGCCCTACAGGGCACAGATCCAAGCCGAACGCTCCCTTTCCCCCTCCTCGTGTGACTGCGGGTCAGCGGTTCGCAGAGCCTTTGCTCGCTTGCTGTCTTTGTGCCGTGCCTCGACCGCAAGACGGGGATGAAATTTATACTGTACAGGCTTTCAACCTAGTGAAATTCAGCTGCCCGCGGGGAAACCACTTCTCTGTAGAGGGTAAACCGCTGATAAACCAGCTCTCTGTAAAAAGCTGTTGGAACCGGGTAGATAGAAACCTGAGACGTGCCGGGTGCTTGTAGTCACAAGCATTTGTTGAATGCTTTGCTACAAGGTAGATGTAATCGCTGAAGGACTGTATACGTATTGCTCTTAACGTAAGCTTGTAAAGGATGCAAAAGAAGCATTTCTCAAATGCCATGTCCTTTAGAAATAAGAAAAAGTAGCCGGCTGTGGTGGCGCAGGCCTGGAATCCCAACACTTGGGAGGCTGAGGCAGGAGGATCGTTGCGAGTGAGGCCAGCCTGAACTGCATAGCAAGACCCTGTCTCAAAAAGACAAAAAGAAAGAAAGGAAAAAGTAAAAACAGCCACAGTCAGTGTTTTGTAAAAAGGAAAGCACAAAGAAAACATATTACCCAATACTCTCTATCTTCCACTTCTGCCACAGAAAATAAATCTTTAAGCATTTGCTTCTCCTTGCTGTCTCAAAATGCCCGCGAGGCACTTTGGGCTTCTCTCTCTCTGACCAGGCACAATTAGTAGCCAACCCCATCAATTTTGCTTCTGCCATAGTTCCTAAGTGCTTAAACTCCCAGGGACCGTGCAATGGCCCCCTAACTGGCCTCCTACATCAGACCTTCCCAAAGCACAAGTGACCTCAGGTTCGCCACCTGCTGAACAGTATTTAGTAACTTCCGTTGTATAGAACACCTTCTTGAACTTGTCCCCGAGTCCTCTAGTCATACCCCGGACAATCCCCCCCATGTACACTCGCACTGACTACAGACGAAGGCGAATGTAAAGAAACAGTACATGTTCCAGTTGGGGCAAGGTATGCACCATAAAAAAAGAAAGAAACCAATTCAAGGCTACATCAGTAAAGTGTGTGAGGACAAAAAAGACGTCACAGGCAGCACAGCAAGGTCAGGTGAGTGGAACAGAGGGTACAACCTAACCAGAGAAACAAATGATAATAACAATGCCTTGCATATTCATTCCTCATACTTCTATATAAAATCTTGAAAGAGGAATGTGTAAATGTGCTCTTCTGCGTTCATTCCATTTTATCACATTTTAGTTACACCTCATCAACTCCCATGTCCTTTATGCCAAGGTAGGCATTTTCATATAATCTTCACAAAAGATTTGTGTATGAATCAGCTCTCCTGTAGCTGGACACAGTATTCAACACCCACGAGTTCAAGGAAGACAGGCTGGATTTGATTCATATTGTAAGAGGATTCACTCCACGGTCATCTGGCTCCAAAGAACATCACAGCAAATGAGCTTCGTGGAGCGAGGCTGTCTAGTTCCTGGCACCTGGTAAGCACAGCAGGGGAACAGTGCCAGAGAGGAAGGGGACAGGGACCAGATAGAGACCCCAAAGGTCACACCCACACACATCCGGAAGTGTGCTCCAGCACCCCCCCCCCAGAGAGCAAGCCGGTGTAACCCTCCCACACTGTCACAGCTGGTGAGATAAGTAAGTCAGGTAGTAGTATTGTCCGCACATTATAGAAAAATGAATGATGGAGGCCTGTAATATGAAGTGATTTACTTAAAATCCTACAGCATGTATTACATTCCTTTACTTCCCTGAGTACCAGCCATTTTCTCTGTCAACAGTTATAAAGTTTAATCACCACTGGGCCATTAGTAATTTGCAGAGATCTTATTTTGAAAAAATAATGCCAGAAGAAAAACCTGAAAGTGGAAACTTCCGCTCAAACCTTTTACTACAAATAATGCTACCCTATAATAGTGAAAACATTTTACTAGCCTCCATTTTCAACTTTTTTTGAAAAACTGCTATGGGCCTCAAACCCACTGTAATGCCCCAAATCTTCTGTATTTTTAAGAAGTCAGAAATGTACAATCTCAGTTTAAAACAAGCATAGCTAATGTCAAGAAACACCACCAGTATCCCTCCAGGATAGCCCTTTACCAGAAACTGCATACAGAGATGAACTGAAGAAAATAAACATCCTCATAATTATAATTCTTACCTTCATTCTGGCTTATTGGCAATAAGGACAACAAAAGCAACCACAAAACCAAACTACAGTGAAGGACTGAGTTATAAAAACCAGCAAAATATTTCTGTGAAACACAAGTCAAATTGTGGCAACACTTTGGGAACATCAACAACTCTAAATTTTTGTTAAATTCTAACTTTAAACCACCTGATACCCACACCTCAAGCCCCAACCCAAGAGTTTTTGGAGAAAAACAAGAAGGACTTGGGAACAAAGAAAGAGGCTGAAAAAGCCGGAGCATAAGCCACTACACCAGGAACTGTGAAAATTTAGGAAGGTGAGCCTGGAGGAAGCACAGTATTAGCACCAAAGGGAAATTTAAAGATCATCTGATTGAACCAGGTGAGGTAGCACACACTTGTAATCCCAGCACTCCGGAGGCTGAGGCAGGAGGATCATTGCAAGTTTGAGACCATCCTGGGCTACAAAGTGAGCCCGAGGCCAGCCTGCACTGCATAATGAGACCCTGTCTCAAAAAAAAAAAAAAAAAAAGAAAGAAAGAAAAAGATCATCTGATTAATCCAAGCCCTTCCCAGACAGCTGGAGACACAGAGCTCCACAGAGAACTAAGGGACACTTGTCCAGCGCCCAAGTCAGTGATTGTCAGAGGTAAAACTCGCGTGTCCTGACTCCTTGGCCTTGTCCTTTCTAGCACTCCACATTCTATCAGATTGAATAAGATGCACAGGTCAGAAAACCAGTATTTTACTGGTTTTAAGCTCTCCTCTTGCTTTCCTTGATATCCATTATTTTTGTGAGTCTGCTTTTTTAAATTACTTACCTTTAATTGACACATCATTATACTTTGTGAAGTACAATGTAATGTTTTGATTCATGTATAATGATCTAATCAGGATAATTAGCATATTGATCACCTTATACATTTTTATCATTTCTTTATGGTGAGTACAGAGTCTCTTCTAGGTATTTTGGGATCTACAGTGCATCGTTGCTATTTCACCCATCTGTGCCACAGACCAGCAGAACTTACACCTCATCTCACACTGGTCCCTTTGCCTGTTCTCTCCCTAGCCTCCCTCCCAATTCTGCTTTAAATGTTCAGTTTCCTTTCACTCTGCGAGCACCGCCAGCCTCAGTGACATGTAATCTGTTTATGTTCACATCACAGAATTAATTTCCAGCTCTATTAGTGGTTGTTCCTATGGCTACAGCTGTGAGCTCAGGATGACCACAGTATTCCTCTGAGTAAGTCTGTGTGTTCCAGGCCCATGAGCTGACCCTGTCACACCGTCCTCCCAAGTCCTGGCTAGCTCATGCTTCCAAGTTAAGTAAAAATAAGGCTTAACGTGGTCACAGGGCCCCAGGCACTAGAGGGCACATTTCTTCTGATCTCAAGAAGTGTTGTACAGGATATGCTTCTAGGGTGTTACTGATGATGAATCATTAGTTTAAAAAACACACCAAACCTTTGTTTGGCTATGCAGAGAAAACGTTTTAAAGGAATCTGTGTGAATCAGCTACTTCCGGGGCAAGGAAACATGCATAATAATAACAATAATAATAATAATAACAGCTGTTAATGAGCGCTTGGTGCCTGCCAACCATCTTTTTTTTTTTTTTTTTATTTCTGCCAACCATCTTTGAGGTGTCGTTTTAATCTGTACAGCAGTCTGACATCTTATGTGGTAGACAGTCCTACCCGCATTTTACAACTTGGGCTGCAACAGATCAATGACCCTGATTAACACTCTCTCAGCCAGCTTCTCAGACTGTCCTCATCGTCATTTTAACCAAAGGTTCTCTGTGCTCTTGCAGGGCTAACAACGTCTTGTTTCTAAAGAAAAGCTGAGTTAGAACATATGCTCCTGGCCTTCACGTGTATACTTTGGTAACTATCCTCCCATAGACTTGGCCTCCACGCAAGAATTTGCACCAGGAATAAAGGTGGTATGAAGACAGAAAAGAACTGACCCTAGAATAAACCCAGGGACCCTTCAACCTTACCTCTCAAACTAAATGCATACATGGTGTTCAAAAGTCTCTTCTGCCTCAGAAGGTAGAATTCAAATATTTCATCTTCATTATTTAATTCTTCTGACCCATGAACATAACTGATATGATCTATGATCTAGTACAGCCTGAACCCACCTGCCAAGCACTGGTGGCAGGGACCCAGAGAGTATTCAATAAATACTGCTTCGAATGAATGAAAGAATGAACGAACAAATCAGCATTTCTTTTCTCCTATAATAATAAATATCTGACATGTGCGTGTCAAGCTCTATGCGAAAGAGTTCACATGCATCATCTTACTTTATAGCACGACAACGCTATAGGTAAACACTATTAGCAATTCTACATCTGATACGGAAGCTCAGAAAGGTGAAGTAACTCGCTTGCAGTGAGCTACCACTCCAGAATCAAAATCAGCTCTGAGTTCAGACCCAATTTTCTCAACTATGATGCAATACTCCTACTATCTTTATCAATAATAATAACCGCTGCTCCTACATATTTAGCATGGGCCATATTCCACATTTTACATTATTACAAGTTTCTGAATTTAATCCCCAAAACGTTCACTACCCATTAGCGGGTATTATCGCCACCCTCTCTCATCAGTTTGTGACCACGGATAAGTTATTTGACCTCTGAAACTCAGTTTTTCATCTATGAAACAAGGATTGTCAGAACTCAGGGGGTGTCTGTGACAGTTCTAGAGACTATATAAATCATCCAGGTCAGCAACTGTGTGCTCTGAAAACAATACACACGCCCTATTCTGAAGACACCTTTGCATGAATGCTGTTTAATTCACTCAATATTATCGGGAGGAGCAATTTTCAAGGTAACAGGTTAGAAATATCATACACCAGGCCCTGAACAAAATGCCTCAACTCTCTATCTGCCTGAGCTAGGCGGAAGCAAGTCTCTTACTGAATGAACCCAAGTTAGTTTTCAAAAGAAAAGGGTCTCTGGTTAGCTAGATACGGTCATAGTGCCTCCAAAGGGGGTTCCAGCAGTCCAGATGTATGCAGGAATACATTTTCCTAAGCAAAAAAATCACACAGGGCTCAAGAAGTAGGTTAAAGAAGTAGGTTAAAGAAGTAGGTTATGGGGGCTGGGGATTTAGCTCAGCGGCAAAGCACTTGCCTGGCAAGCGCAAGGTCCTGAGTTCGGTTCCTGGTACCGGAGAAAAAAAAAAAAAAAAAAAAAGAAGTAGGTTATGTTTTTTTTTTTTAAATTGAAGTATAACCTACATACAATAAAGGACCCTAATCTTAAGTGTACATTAGATGATTATTTTATATATGGTTACACCCACTTCACCCAGCCAGGCCAAGATATGGAAATTTTCCAGCACCCCATAAAATTCCTTCTAACCCAGAGTGATTTAAATTCAACAAAGCCCATCTAAAATAAAAACTGAAAATCAGAAAGCAAGCAGACAACTTAAAAAGCTGAGCAACGGGAAGATTGGATTTCGGGAAGGGCATTAAGCAAAACAAACCCTATTTTTGTCTTCTTCTAAAAGGTGGGAGCAGAGTGCTTCCGCGAATTCACCTCTCTTGGGTGTTTTGATCCTCAAAACTGACCAGGTCTATAGTCAGTTTAATCCTCCTCAGCACGACAGGAAACAAACAAGCTCAGGATTTGGAGAATACCTTCACCCAAAGCAGGAGAGCAAACCGGTTCCGGAGTCTGCCCTGCAAATCCCGCAACGTGGCAGAGAGACAGGGCAGGGCCTGGCGTCAGGTTACCAGGCAGCGCAGCTAACGCCAGCTGGTATAAAAGCTGGGGCCAGCTGTCCCGGACACCGGTGCTGAACCTGCGGCGCGCGCTTTGAATTTCCGCGAAGCTGCGTGCCTCTCCCGGTGGGCAACCCAGGCAGAACAGGACGAAGTCATCTGGCATTGCTTGAAGAAGCAATTTACAAGGTAACATCGGGCACAGAGGGAGCCCAGGGGCGTGCTCAGTTCTCAGGGAAGGAGGAGGGCTCTTCTGAAGCTCTCTGAGTGTAAAAGGGGAGAACAAGCCACCTTCCTGGAGATAAAATGTATTTTAATTCTGGCTGGGGGCTGGCGTGCAAGCGTTCCTTACAGATACAGAGGACGAATGCACAAAACCAAGCGCCTCTTGGCACCAATTACAGGGCGATCAAAATTAGAGGCCAGCACTTAGAGTCTGTGCTTTAGGTCAGCGAAGGCAGGTGGAGCATGAAGCTACACGTCCCGCAGCGTGCGCGACAACGAAACTGAGACAGGCCAGGAGAAAAACAATGTTCAATCACTGAAACAGTTTACAATAGTGCGTTGCAGCTGGCCCTGTCCGAGGGAGACAAGCGAAATAGAAGCACGCGAGCTCTGCGGGGCTCGCTGACGGCCGGCCCGGTGCGTCTGTGTGTTGCAGGCAGGCTGACTCCAGCAGCGGCGCCCCGTCCCCGCACCTGCCTCCGATGTGGTGTCTGGAGCGGCTCCTGTGGGCCCGGGACCGGATCCTCA
>NW_004955450.1:12991160-13000585 GCF_000276665.1 Chinchilla lanigera | reverse complement strand
GCCGCCGCCGAGGGCCCGGGCCGCCCGCGGGGCCGGGGCTCCCCGCTGCTGCTGCTGCTCTGAGGACTCTCGCACACTCACAGCCGCTCCGGACAAAGTAAAGGTGTTTTTAATAGCCAGGCCTCTATCCAGTGTTAGAGATGCTACTGGACTGACAGTCACAGTAAGAGATTGTGTGTGTGTGTGTGCGCGCGTACCTACTTTGAAAACTCTTATCAAACAGAATGATGCTCTGCAGTATTTCCCAATGGAGATAACCAACTGGCGTTCCTATGTATCACGCTCTAGACATAAATCAATGCAGTGTTCGAATGTCTTCATTGTAAACTTTGTTCATTCCACAACACCCACTGGGACCACTTCAGAGCCTTCTTTACTTTTTAAGCATAAAGACCCTGGATAAGAAAGCAAAGCCAAGAAATGTGAAATGGCTTGTCTGAGGTCAATAGTGAATTATTAGTGGGAATTCTGATCTGACGCTCACACTACATCTTGCGTGAAAACCATAAATCATCTTACTATTCTGCATTAAGAAATAATAGTTTCACAAGTGCGTACTTGTGAAGGTCCCAGTCAACCCTAAGTAGTAGGCGCTGCTATCCCCGTTTTAGGGAGGAGGATACTGAGCCACAGAATAAGAACAGAGCCAGGATTTGATCCTAGGCCACCAGCACTTCACTCACTACTCTGATGTAAGTCTCACCGCAGTGAACTAACGCGCTCACCTCGTGAAAATGGCGAGCGTCTTCAACTTCTCCGAGCGTGGTGTCTACGCAGCTGAAATGAGTAATTTATGCTATAGCAACCTCAGAGACCGAGTTGCGCTGCAGGGTCTGAGACTTTGAGAGGAAGCTAAGAGGCCTCGGAACCCCAGAACCCGGGTCGCCTCGGCGACTGGCACCAAAGGAAGCGGCCCGCCCGGGCGGGCAGTACGGAGTGTGCTTGTGACTGCCCCACGCTGGCTCCGGTAGCGATAGGTCACTGTGTTGTCCTTCATCCTTCATAGTCACCTCTGACCAGGCATACTTGTTCCTTTTCAGTGCATACAAGAGGGAAATGTGTCCTGCGTGAGAGATGAAAAGGTTAAAATGTGCGGCCCGGGGTTAACTCCGGCAGCATGATCCCTCTCCATTCAGACGTGGGTTCAGCTCTCATTAGACTTCTGGACGGCTTTGGCCACAGGTGCTCAGGAAAAGGGCTGTTTAGAAAAGTGTTTCAGTTTCTGTCACAGCTGAGGCATAAACACTGTGGGCTTCTGTATGGGTATTTAGAGTGGTGACCACTGACTGTCGTGGAAATCAACCACCTCAAGAAGCTTGCAGTGGTGACCAGTAAGTGACGACGTGGTCCACAGCTCACCTGTCCTTTTACCTACTCAAGGCCAGTGTTTCCTTGTCCCACAAGCCAGGAGTTATTTTTAAAATGTATCACCTTCTTCATGATTTCAGAATTTTGGTAAGGTCACGAATACTGAGGTTATGTACATCATACTTTAAAAGGAAAATGCATGGAGAATGAGAAAAAAGTAGCCATGTATAATATTGTGAGCTTTTCTTCTTCTGTTTTTAAAAATAAAAAGACTATACTGATGATTTAAACAGCAAGCCTCTATTCCAGAAAATAGTGCAGTCACTGCTGTACCTAGATTATACGCATGTCATTTTATCGAGTAGATTTATCACGTAAATTTCCCCAAGAAGATGAGTCAACACATTTCAGGGACCTAAATTTTCCGTGTGATAATGATGGCTATTTCCAAACAAAATTTCCATTACTGTAATGCCAAGTTATGGTTGATCAAATAATCTTAAGAGGCTAATGAAAGAGTTCAAAAGGATTAAAATGGAATCACAAATCAGAAAATCACGGAATTTGAGTTGAAAAGGACTTTAAGAATCATATTTTGCATGTTTATGTACAAAATGTGTCAGATGGTAAATTTTAGAGTATTCCCAATCATTTCACATTAGTGAAAGTACTGGGAAACAATTCTGTCCTCATTTTGTTTTCAGCCTAATGAGGTACTTATACATATTTTACTTTACATCAGTGAATTAAACTGAGTGATCATATTTAGGAAATCTTACTTGTAATAAGAAATGTTTGTGATACCAGTTTTTCTAGAGGCAAATTTCAATCTGTTTTATACTTGCTGCCCCCTAGTGGACCTGCCAGGTATCTTTTCAGAGGCCTGTCGTGTGTGCGTGCGTCTTTATCAGACCATCTCAACTAAAGGCAACCCATTGTTATGCCACAACCCAATTTCTTGAAGATGCTGGCTATTAGTAGACTGAAAATTCTCATACCAAAATAACTAATATAGCTGAGAAGACAAAATGCAAGAAATGGATCTAAAAAAGAGATAAACTTTTCCTCCTACAGTAAACCCTCAGTATCCTCATAAGATTAGTTCTAGGCACCCACATCAGAGCAAGCTCAAGTCCTTGATATAAATGTGGCATAATGTTTGCAGATGAGCTATAAACACCCCTAGACACATTAAAACATCCCTAGATTACTTATCACACCCAATATAACGAAAATGCTACATAAGTAGTCACTTGGGCCGGAGATGTAGCTCAGTGGCACAGCACCTGCCTGCCAAGAGTGAGGTTGTGAGTTTGATTCCTGGTACCAAAAAAAAAAAAGCAGACACTAAACTGTGTTGTTTAGGGAATGGTGATCAAAAAAGTCTGTACATAGTCAATAAAATATGTCTGCAAATTTTAAAAAATGGTTTTGACCCTGAGTTGGTAGAATGTGTTGGTGGGGAACCCACAGACACAGAGACCTGGCTAAAATAATAAAGCTGGGAGTGTGTCGTAGACTGGTCACAGAAAGTCACTTTAGGAGTTCTCAGATTTCTCACTGGACTTTAGGGGCCCACATCACCACCAACGGTATGGCACAATATTGCCCCTTTATGGCTTAAATAGCAGAACACAGTCAAAGACAAAACCTGCACAACAAATGGAATATGCCAATTTAAATACCATGCGTTGAGTAAAATTTTAAAAATTACTGCTTTGTCACTTATTGGCAGTTTTACAAAGACAATACATTCTACATCTAAAGTGCTAGCTTCAGGATGGCATGAATATGCTTAGACAAGTATTTCTTTAAATCTGATTTTTTACACAGATTTCAACAGTTTCACAAACATGCTACCTGTATCCATTCCCAGGACTTAAATCAAAATGCTACTTTGGTCAAAGACATTTGAATGGAACAGCAAGAAACAGGCATTGTGTGATTTCTCTGATCTTGCTTTAAGACAAGAAAGATATGTAAGTGATAAAAAGCCATTCAAAATGTTCCTCTATGTCTGCTATGGGGCCAGCACTGTTCAGACACTGGACTGATAGCTGTAAGTAGGATTCAAAAGATCTCTGATCTACTGGAATTAAGTTTTTGTTTTGCTTCTGTGTGATTTTTGGAATGCTGAGAACTGAATGTAGGACCTCATGAATGCTGGGCAAACACTCCGCCACTGCGCTACACCCTAGCCTTGGAATTAATTCTAAAAGGCAAAGGAGGAAAGAGACAAGCAACGATTGCAGTAATGTTTCAAGAGACACGACGTGATAACGAGAAACAGAGTGACGAGGTGAGGGCACACTCAGACTGGGCAGTAAGAAAGGCGTCTCCGAGGACCTGGCACCAAGCCTCTTCTCCAGGCTCGACTACGTGTGGCTGCTGTCTGTCAATTCAGTGTGCTGATCTGGGTTTTCCTGCTGTGGTGGCCAACTTGTAACACCCAGCTGAACTGAATCAGCATGGTGCTGCGTGTGGAAGCCTCAGAGGATTGTTGCCAACAGCATAAAAGGAAATCTGGAGGGGAAGACGGTGTGCTATTGATTCTCCTGGAGAAGCTTGTTACACTGGTTTTCCTCATATGAAGCCGGCTGTTCTCATCATCAGAGGAGCTCAGGTCCTCGCTGTTGCTGATGATGGCTTCGTTGTTCTTTCAGAGAGCTCTGGTTCCTTGAATAGCGCTTCCTGGCTCCACTGCAGATCATTCAGCCTGCTATCACAGGCCCTTCATCCCACTGGCACAGATTTTCTAGCTCCCACCACTGGCCTTTGGGGTTTCCCAGCGCAGATCCTTGATACAGACTCACATGAGACATTGTGGTGGGCTCTAGGCCTCCAGCTAGACTCGTGTGCTCTAGGTCTTCAACTGGACTTGTGCAGGACATCATCATGGGATCCAGGCCCTCATCCGGTTTCTTTCTGTCTTTAGTGTATGAACAGATCTCTTGCACTCTTCTACATTTTACTTTCTGGGTGAATATAATTAAATAATGCCATAAATTATGTGTCCTATATTAAATCTATTCCCTTGAAAACTTTGCTACAACACCTGGGCTCCCAGAGTCACCTGGTAAGTGCTTCCCTAGAAGCCTGCTAATCACACCACCCGTGGGAGGTACACTCTGGTGTTCCAGATGCTCCTCCGCCTCCAGATTTGTGAGTTCTACCGGTGAAACACTCACAAGGCTTCCTGTGACGTTCACTGTATTATACACCTACACAGCAAGAGGTCATTGGTAAGAATTTTATAATGGGCCTCGTCTGTTCAGCTTTCCTGTTGCTGGGACAAATTACCTGACACTCGAACTTGAAGGGGCACGGGTTTAATTTGGCTTATGGCTTCAGAGGTTCCGGTCTGTGCTCAGTTGGCTCTAAGGTAAACGCCAAAGGTAAAGGAAGGTTGTTCAACCCACGGCATCTGAGAACCAGAGAGCAGGGGAAGAGGCCCTGAGGAAGAGGCCAGGGGCCGGATATGGTTCCCAAGGTTGTGCCCCTATGACCCACTTCCTCAAGTGGGCCTCACTTCCTGTTAGCCTGTTCATCTATGAAGCCATCCATGGATTGACCCATTCATGAGGAAGTGCCCTCCCAATCCAGCACCTCTTCAGGAGATTCCTATTCTAGTCAGTTCATCAATTAGGTTACCTGGCCTATAATGGCTTACAATGGCAGTGGTATTAATTCAAGATGACGCCAAAGTCAGCTCAAACTCGGCTTCCAAGACATCAGCAGGCAAGGAAATCTTGACTTCTCTTCTTGTCTTTTCTTCCTTTTTTCATTGTATGGTTTCCACAACACAGCTGTACCCTTCATGTCCTTACACTTCTCAATTACTGTGTGGGCCAGTGGCTTTCCCTATACCGAGGTAGACACTGTGGGTTGGCTCCTTCAAAACACAGTGCGAGCAGGCAATAGCCTAGACATCAGCTGATGGTGCCTCTTCTCCTTCCTCCTCTGCCTGTTGGAATAGAGAAGTTGTTTGGGTTTGAACTTTAGACTTCTGAGTTGAAACTGAAACAAGCTAAGATGTGGGGGGCCACTGGGATGGAGTACATTTTACATGTGAGGACGTGAATTTGGGGAGCCAGGGATGAATAAAATGGACTGAATTTTTATGGACCCCCAAATATGTATGTTGAAATTCATTCCCCAAGTTGATAGTATTAGGAGGTATGACCTTGGCAGAGCTCTCATGAAAGGGATTAATGCCCTCATACACTAGAGGGATCTCTCACCACTTTGACATGTGAGGATACTCAGACAAGGCAACTGATCATGAGGAAGTGGGCTTGCCTGAGAATCAGCGCCTTGACCTTGAACTTCCCAGCTCCAAAATGCAAGAAAGAAATTTGTGTAGGAGCTACCTAGTCTATGATATTTTGTTATAGTAGCCTAACTAGGATAGTATCCCTAACTAGGATAGGGAGCATATAGTAACATGATTTTTTTTTTCATTTTACATTTTTCACAGACAGTGTCTAACTTTTACATACATTTAAAGCTTCTCAATCACCATTTGGGCTAGTTACTCCCATTGTATCTGGGATAAGTGCTGCAGGTTGGCTCCTTCAGCACCCAATCCAACTCCTTGCTACCTTCCATTCTGTACTATAGGGGCTGGAAGACAAAGCTGTGCCTGTACAAACCCTTTGCAGCTGAGGGAAATTATGCAACTCAGCTATGCCCAGCGACATCTGGAGACAGTCTGTGGACAGTGCCTCTGCCCCTTGTTAGACTGCCTGTGGGAATACACAGCAACTGTCAGCAAGGCAGACACAGATATTGACACCGATCCACCGTGCCAGCTCTGACCACCTACACCCAAAACCCACATTCATAGACAAATACATCCTTTCCTTGCAATCAGATTTTTATGAACACATTCCTAACTAGTGACAATACCCCTTCTCTAGGGAGCACTTGGATACAAAAAGCCAAATAAGCTGCATAAGATGACAAAGCACATAAACCATGAATTTATGGGCAGACTTCTCAGACATCCATGCTCACCACTTTTTCTACATCTAACTCTCCTCAAGTAAGCCTGCTTTTAAAAAAAAAAAAAACAACTTCATAGAAACAATAAAAATTATACAGAATTTCAAAACAAGTTTATAGGAAATTAACAATAGTTGTTATATTACATAATGTTACCTTCAAAGTCATTGCTTGGAGGTGAGCTGGACCCTGGACAGCATCAGCAGCCTCAGTGACTACACCCTCACCCTACCCCCATGGGCATGCGAACCAGGCTGGGTCCCAGGCAGTGTCTCAAGCCTTGCCAACCACAACCCACTCCCCTGCCCCCACACACTGGCAGGGGAAGGGCTGAACCCCAAACAGCGTCAGGAACCCCAGTGAGCTGCCTCCCCCCCGCCACCAGCATGTGAGGCAGGAAGAGCCCTGGACACCTTCGGGGGCCTTGGTGGCCACTCCTTGCACACCCTGACACCCCTGCAGGAGCCAAGATGAACCCAGGTAGTATCAACGGCTTCGGTGACTGTACCCGCACACCACCCCCACAGTTCTGGGAAACAGGCTGGGTCCTGGGCAGTGTCTCAAGCCTCAGTGACCACAATCTGTGCCTGCTCCACCTTTGTGGAAGCCAGGTTGAATCCCAGACAGCTTCAGGAATCCCAGTGTGCCACTCCTGCTGCTCCCCCACCAGCCTGGGAGCCAAGTGAATGCCAGGAAGCTTCAGGACCATCTGCAACTGCACCCTGCCCCACCACACACCACCACAGGAGCCACACTGAGCACTGGGGACCTTCGGATCCTCACCCTGCCACTCCCATGGGAGTAGGGCTGAGCTTCAGGGAACCTCTGGATCTTCAAAAATGACAAAATGAAGGAGCAAAATGCAATCTCAGACCTATACCCCACCTGGAATAAGTCCAGGAGACATCAACACAGAAGAGCTTGGAAGTCATACACCTGAAATTTCTGAAATGATAGCAACTGAAGTAAAGAAACAACTCCATCAGGCCATAGAGGACATCAGATCAGAAACACCTCTCGGTAAAAAAAGAAATGACAACAATAACAAAGGAATCACTCAGCACATCCAAAGAAGACATAGGTAAGAAAATAGAGAAGCACAGAAAACCATAGAATCCTTGAAAGAACAATATAGGAAAGAACTAGAATGCATGAAACAGATTCAAACAGATATCCAGGAAATTAAGAATTCCATCAAAAGCTGGCAAAACCACTTGAACAAAGCTGAAAATAGACTTTCAGACCTTGAAGACAGCATTGCCACTAACAAACATGAAAGGAAGGATCTCTTAAAAAAAAACAAGGAACCAGGAAATAACAATTCAACAACTGCAAGATAAAGCAAAGAGAAACAATGTAAGATTAATAGGTATCAACAAAACAGCAGGCATCAACACAAATGACATAAAAAGATTATTGGCAGAAATAATAGCAGAAAATTTCCCGAGCATGCAAAAAGAATCAGACATACAGTAAGTGAGACATATAGAACTCCAATTAGCCATAACCAAAATAAATCTACACCCAGACATATAGTGATCAAGATCCCAGAAATTCAGCCAAAGAACAGAATCTTAAAAGTTGTTAGAAAAAAGAAACAAAACAAAACAAAAAGAGAAAAGAAACAGATCATCTGTAAAGGAAAGCCCATCAGAATCACAGCCGATTTCTCAACACTTTCAACACTTTACCATTAAGTCAAGAAGAGCTTGGAGTGAAGTATTTCAGGCCCTGAAAGAAATCAACTTCTAACCCAGGCTGATGTACCCTGCAAAACTATCCTTCAAAATTAATGGATAAATAAAATATTTTCACAGTAAAGAATAACTGAAGAAATTCATGAGCGCCAAACCACCCCTACAAGGAGTACTGAAAGATATTCTAGATAGAGATAAAAATGTCCAAAACTTCAAGAACAACAACAGAAAGGATCCACCAAGCAGAGCAAGCAATTAAACAGAGGGAAAAAGAGGGAACTAATGACAGGAAAATAACATGACAAAGATAAGCCAATACATATCAGTTATAACCATCAATGTAAACGGTCTCAATGCACCAATCAAAAGAAGAAGACTGGCAGAGTGGATCAAGAAACAAAATCCAACAATATGCTGTATATAAGAAACACATTTAACTCAAATGGAAATTCATAGACTGAAAATCAAAGGATGGAAAACAATACTCCATGCAATAAGAACCCAGAAAAAAGTGGGTGTAGCTATTCTGTTTGCAGACAATGTGAACTTCAAACCAAGAAAGACCAAAAGAGATAAAGAAGGTCACTACGTACTTGTTAGGGGAAAACTTCAAGAGGAAGTGATAACAATCATAAACATCTATGCACCAAACATAGGAGCACCCAGCTATGTAAGACAAATTTTAACAGACATAAAAAATAAAATAAGCAGTAACACAGTCATAGCAGGGGACTTTAACACCCGATTGTCACAAAGAGATGGATCAATTACACAAAAAATCAGCAAAGAAATAAGAGAACCAAACCAAACTTGTGAACAAATGGACTTAGACCTTTACAGAGTGTTCTGCCCAATAGCATCGGAATACACATTCTTCTCAGCTACATATTGTATGTTCTCTAAAATAGACCATATGCTAGCACATAGAACATGTATAAGTAGATGCAAAGGAATTGAAATTATCCCATGCATACTATCAGACCATAGTGCAATGAAATTGGAAATTAATGACAAAAGAAACCACAAAAACTCCATAAACACATGGAAATTAAATAACACCCTCCTGAACAACCAATGGGTTATAGATTAAATTCAAGAAGAAATTAAACACTATTTACAATCAAACAAAACTGCAGATACAACTTACAGGGACACAATGAAAGCAGTTCATAGAGGGAAATTTATAGTGGTGAATTCCCACATCAGGAAAACAGAATGAGCACAAATAAACAATCTTATGCACCTCAAGCTTCTAGAAAAAGAAGAGCAAGTCAAGCCCAAAGCCCAAAGAAGGCAGGAAATTATAAAGATCAGAGCAGAAATTAATGTAATGGACACTAAGAAAACAATACAAAGAATTAATGAATCAAAGAGTTGGTTCTTTGAAAGAATAAATAAAATTGATAAACCTCTAGC
>NW_004955450.1:12945588-12987405 GCF_000276665.1 Chinchilla lanigera | reverse complement strand
GGAATTGAACTCATGACCTCACACTTGCCAGGCAGGTGCTGTGCCACTGAGCTAAATCCCCAGCCCACTTTTTGACATTTTTAAACCTTACATCCATTCATAGTGCACATTTGTTCCTGTATGTTGCCTACTTTTCCCATCATGACCCCTAGTATGTAAATGAGAGTTATTTTAAATTCTCTGCCTGATCATTCCAGAATCTGTGTCATACACAAGTCTAGTTCTGATGCTTGTTTTGTCTCTTCGCATTGTTTTGTTTTTCTTGTCTTTTAGTGTGCCTTGTATTTTCCCTTTGAAGCTGGACATAATGCTTTTGTAGAGTATCTGCCTCATACCTCTTTGATCTGTTCTCCACTGTCATACTGGAGCTCTGTGATGTATGTGTCAGGGAAGAAAAACTGTCTATAATGCTATGATTACATTTCAGTCTTTAGTGGAATACTGTCCTTGGATTGTGTTCTAAATTTTTTACGTTTTTTCCCCTTAGGTGAGATGGGAAAGGCAGAAGGGCTGGAAGTGGGAAATGGTCTTTCACTAAGTCATGAGGTCCTGGTAAAGTCCTTCTCTCCTATTGGGTACATTTTTGTTATGGGAAATGTTCTGGCAGTATTTCAAAATGGTTATTTTTTAAATGATTACCTTAAGCTTTTTTCTCTTAGCTTTTCACCATGGGAACCTGGTAGTTTCTGGAAATAAAACTCATGAATATGTGCCATCTACAAACCCCCACCCCCAACTCAAGACTGCAGGTCCCAAGAGTATCTCGTGCTCACTTTAGTCCTTATTTAGCTGTCAGCAATTCACCAACACAGACATTTAAGTATTTCTATCAGTTTTTGGCTCCTGAAACTCCTGTTTCAGAGATGTTGATCTTGACTTCATTCTCCGTATCCCTCAGTCTCTCTCCAGATTTCAGGGTCATGGTTTGTCATGCTGCTTCAAATCTCTCATGGGTCCAAGAAAAGTTCTTGATTTTCGGCTTGTTCAGATTCTTTTTTTTTTTCTTATTGTAAGAATGGGAGTAATGACTTATAAGCTGTTTACATGTTGGAGCTCACTGTAAGATTAAAGCAGGGAGCTGATCCCCTTCAAGCAGCTGGGTTTCTGACTCAGTATCCATTCACTTCTTTGGGGTTATTACAAAGCTGCCGTGAGTATTCATGTGCAAGACACAACATGGACACATGGCTTCACTTCTCTTGGGGAAGTACCTAGAGTGGAAGAGCTGAATTACCATATGGTAGTTGTATATCTGACTGTAAAAAAAAACTGGCAAACTTTTTCAAAATGGCAGCATTATTTACTTTCCCACCAACCACACAGGAGACTTTGGTCTGCCTTATATCTTCATCGACACTTGTACTTCCTTTCTTGTAAGGAAACATTCATCAAGTTTCCATTTTTTGTTATCTAAGTATTGTTACAACTATACACCTCATCCTTTTATGGATTTTTGACAGCAGTTTTAGTTTAATATTAAAAAAGTAGTGATAACAATTAGACACAGGCCACATTTGGGACAGAATTTTAAAGTAATGTAATAATTATTATCTTGGATAAGACAACCATCAAATATCTAGGTCCATTAAAAGAAATCCTAGAACATTAAGAATTTAAAATATTCAGTGCTGATTGAATAGATTTAGATTTCAATAAGAGTTAATATTCTTCTTCCTAAAGCGAGTAATTTAGCTATTTAAAATCAAGACAGATAAAAGAAATCTATGATAGAGCACAATCAAATTGTGTGAGGGTCAACTGCAGGAGTTAATTATATTATTAGAGCAAAGTCTAAATAGAATGGGCTTAGAAGCTCCTTTCTTCTAGATAGGTTAATAGAGACCCCTTCACCAAGGAGCCGATAATCCCTCCTTTCCTCTCTGCAGCACCATGCAGCTGCTGGTGCAGAAATATGAGCTCCCTGATGACATCAGAGCTAGAGCACAGCTGCAGATCCAGTTTCTAACAGTCACTGCCAAAGTATTACTCCATCTACACATCTGGCTGGTTGGCTCTGGATAATTGTGGAAAGTCTGCAAGGATTGGTGGCTGGTAGCACATTCATTTAAAAGAAAAAGCACTTACATTCAAAATCAAAAGAATGTGGGTTCCATATCTCAACTTTCACTTAATATCTGTGTCTCTCAATCAAGTGAATTAGCCTTTCTGATGGCCACTTCTTCATTAGTAAAAGGGGATGTTATTAACTACCACATGCTTCAGAAAAATGAAAGGGAAAAATATATTGAAAGTCCTCAGCAGAGAAGGTGGTACACAAAGATCCTCAATAAATACTAGCTTTATTTTTTCTTTTTCATAATGTATGATGTTACTGGACTTCCCCCTAAACTTCTAGCATGTTCAGTACCTGCCACTCTCATAGCTCAGAACTAGTAGACAAGTTGTATGAGTCATTTTTAAAAACAATGACATGCCACCATAAGTGATACAATCAGTAGTATTATAGACAAGGATTCTTAAAGCAGGAAATCAGAAAATGTGAAAGGTTCTAAATTTTATTTAGCGCCATGTTTCAGGCACCTACTAGGCATAGTTGGTATTAGATTTCTTTGCAGCAAAGCCACCTAAGGAAGGACGTTATAATTAGATCCTGATGCTTAGGGAAAAAAGCCTGGTCTTATAGATGATAAAGGGAAAGGCAATGATTCAAACTCATGTGCATGTGATCACAAAGTCTCTGCTAGACTCTGGGTACCAGAAAAGTGGGCTAGACTTGGGTCTACAGAGGAAAGGAGGGAAGATAGTATTAGGAAAGAAATTTAAAGGAGCAAGTTGCTTCAAGGTAGGGCGGCAAGGCAGAAGAGAAAGAGTTCTCGGCATGCCAGGCAGGAGGCAGTGAGATTTCTTTCCTCTTTCCCTTTTTATTCCACCCAAACTGCAAGCCAATTGGTTGGTCTCACCCACATGCAAGGTGAGTCTTCTCTTTTCAGTAAGCGTATCACCCACACCCAGAACTATGTTAAACCAATGGGTGGACTACTCCAGTATCACACACCTATGATACAGTCACTCCCCGAAGCCCCACCTATGTGTGCAGGCAGCTTTGGGAGGGATATTTAGTTCTAAACCATAACACAGGCTGATATGTCCTACAACAAGTATCTTTTAAAATTGATGGAGAAAGAAAATAATTGCATGATAAAGGGTGCCTAAGAAATTCATGACCACCAAAGCAGCACACCAAAAATTCTCAAGGATATCCTAGAAAGAGACAATGAAGCTAACAATGACCAAAAAAAAAAAAAGAAAGAAAAAGAAAAAGAAAAAAAAGAAAAGAAAAAGAATATACCAGATGTGGTAGATTGACACCTGGTGGTCAACTTGTAACACCCAGCTGAACTGAACCAGCGTGGTGCTGGGTGTGGGGAAACCACCTGAGGATTGCTGCCTACAACATAAAAACGAAAACTGGAGAGGAAGAAGCTAAACTGTTAGGGAAGCTGTAGGGAGCTGTTCGTTTTCCTGGAGGAGCTTGTCATGCTGGCTTTCCTGATGAACTCGGCTGCTGTCATTGTCAAAGGAGCTCCGGTCCTCATTTGAGCATCGCTTCCTGGCTCTAGAAGGGAAGATGGTACACTACTCAGCCTCCTGGAGAAGCTTGTTGCATTGACTTTCCTGATGGGAACTCGGCTGTCCTCATTGTCGGAGGAGCTCTGGACCTCACTGTCACTGAGGATGGCTATGGTACTTTTCGGGGGAGCTCTGGTCCTTACTTCGAGTGTTGCTTCCTGGATCCCGTTCAGATCCCTCAGCCTGCTGGCCCAGATCCTTCATCCTGCTGGCACAGACTTTATAGATTCCACCACTGACCTTTGGGCCTTCCCAGCACAGATCCATGAAACAGGCCTCCATGAGATGTTGTCATGAGCTCTAGGCCTCCAGTTAGACTCATGGGGAGCATTATTATGGGCTCTAGGTCTTCAGCTGGACCCGTGCAGGACACTGCTGTGGGATCCAGGCTGAGTGAGTCCGAATAACCCAACAATGTATCTCAAGGTCCCAGAAAAACAGAAACAATCCAAACCCAAAGCTAGTCCAAGAAAGGAAATTATAATGATCAGAGCAGAAATCAATGAAATTGAGACAAAAAATACAAAGAATCAATGAATCGAAGAGTTGTTTCTTTGCAAGACAACCTCTTAGTCAATCTTGCCAAAATAGAAAAGATCCAAATCAATGCAATTAGAAATGAAAAACTTTAAATCACAATGGATACTACCAAAATCAAGATTACTAACAACTACTTCACAAGACGTGTTCCAATAAACAGTAGAAATTAGAAGAAATGGAAAGATTCCTAGATACATATGAATTATCAAAACTGAACCTGGAAAATTTAAAAATCCTGAGTAATCCAATAACAAACAATGAAACTGAAGCAGTAATAAAAGTATCTACCAACTAAGAAAAGCCCAGAAGACTTCACTGCTAAGTTCTACAGAAATGTCAGAGAAGATATAACACCAATTCTTTTCAAGTTCTTCAATGAAACTGAAATGGAAGGAAGCTACCATCACAGTGATTCCAAAACCAGACAAGGATCCAACAAAAACAGAACTACAGATCAATCTCATAAATGAATATAGATGCAAAAATCCCATTGTACACTAATAATGAACCCATGGGGAAAGAAATTAGTGAAAAGTACCATTCACAGTAGCCTATGAAAAATTAAATACATAGAAATTAACCTCACTAAGGAAGGGAAAGACCACTACAATAAAAACTATAGTACTATGAAAAAGCAAAGTGAAGAAAGAGGACATCAAAACGTGGAAAGATGTCCCCTGCTCCTGGAAATGGAGAACCAGTATAGTCAAAATGGTCACATTTTCAAAACTGATATGCAAATTTAACACAATCTCCATCAAAGTATCAACAGCATTCATCACAGATGATAAAAAACAATCCTAAAATTCATATAGAACCAGAAGAGACCCAGAATAGCAAAAGTAATCCTGTATAATAAGAGCAAAGCAGTAGGTATCACAATCCTAGATTTGAAGTTATATTACAAAGTTATGGTAATAAAAACAGCATGGTACTGGCACAAAAACAGACATGAGGATCATGGGAACAGAATAGAGGATGCAGAAACAATGCCAAGCATTTGATCTTTGATCAAGGGATCAACTCTTTGATCTTTGATAAGGGTATCAAAAAATACACTGGAGGAAAGATAACCTTTTTAATAAAGATACTGGCAAAACTGGCTATCCACATGCAAAAGATTGAATCTAGACTCATATATATCACCATGTATTAAACTTAGGTCAAAATGGATCAAAGAACTAAACGTTAAAACAGAAACACTGACCCTGTGGGAAGGTACAGTACACAAAACTCTTGAAATCACAAGTGTTGGCAAGGACTTTCTGTACAGAACCTCAGTTACACAGGAAATAGTATCAAGAAGCAGAAAATGGATCATATCAAATTTAAAAGCTTTTGCACAGCAAAAACAACAACCAACAGAGTGAAAAGATAAGCTAAAGAATGGGAAAAATATTTACTAACTATTTGTCAGGCTATTATTTAGAATATATGAAGAACTCAAAAAAATTAGACTCCACCCAATCAAAAAAAATGGGTGGCTGAGATGAATAGACGCTCCACAAAAGAAAAAGTACATGTAGAAATGTTTAACATCACTAGTCATTACAGAAATGCAAATGAAAACAACACTGAGATTTCATCTTACCCCAGAAATAACAGCTATCACCAAGAAATCAAAAAACAACAAACACTGGTGAGGCTGTGGGGAAATAAAGGCACTCTTCTTTATCTTTTATGGGAATGTAAACTAGTGCAACCTCTGTGGAAATCAGCATGGGGATTCCTTCAAATACTAAAAATAGAAATCCTACTTGATTCAGGTGTTTTCTTTCTTGGTAATTTTCTGAAAGAGTTAGAGATCATAATCCACGCATACCATGTTTATAGCAGCAAAATTCATAATAGCCAACCCTTGGAAGCAGCATATATGTCCATCAATAGATGAATGGATAAAGGAAATGTGATAGCTACACACAACAGAGTCCTACTCTGCCATAAAGAAGGATAAATTTGAGTCATCTGGAGGAAAATGGATGTGTCTTTAGACCATAAAGTTAAGTGAAATAAATCAGACACACAAGCTTAAATATTTATCGCACAGCTTCTCTCATATGAGATATCCAAAACAAAGAGCAAAACAAAAGATAGATAATAGGAAGTGATGAGACAGATCTTTCTGAATGGGAAGGGGAACAAGAGATGGAAGAGGGCCGGGGAAGGAGAGGAAAAAAAGTAATTAAGATGTGTTATGCACACACAACAACTCCCCACAAGGAATGTAAATATTATATACCACAAACATATAATAAATAAGAAAGAAAGAACAATTTAAATTTTAGAGCCAAAACAAGTAAAATATGTTACACAAACACATTAGGTTCCCAACAGCCCTTCAGAGCAACTTTAGGGAAGATTCTGTGGGTGATCATGCTGTTTCCTGTGGGGAATGTAGACGTGCTGGCTTTTTAGCACGTACTTAAAACATATATTGTCTTACAACAATTAGGAGAGTGGGGCCAGGGACACAGCTCAGTGGAGCGGCGCCTGCCTGGCAAGCACAAGGTCCTGGTTTGGTTCCCAGTACCAAAATCAAAACAAAACAAAAAACTAGAAGAGAGCAATCAAACTCCATCTATTCACTCACAGCATTAGATTGGTTTGCCTATCACTGTTTCTCCACTTTCCTTAATATTTTACTACATGATTATATAATCCACACAGGCTGAAAGGATGAGCTGTCCCGAAAAGTGACTAAATTAAATTTTATGCAGAAAAAAACGGTTGGGTTTGTGTCAGGAAAAACACATTACTTTTTATTTCTGTTTTTCTAAACTTAAAGATAAGGGCTGAAAGTTTCTTTACTGGGCCAAGACCCTGAAATTTGACCCATATTTACCATTCTTAAGCACTTTAAAACACTTTCAAACATTAACATAAAGAAGAAAGTTAATGATGACTGAATTTAAAATTCTGTGTCAAATTAGAAATGATTTGCTCAGTGTCTCCTTTACGCAGGTGAAAAAGGTGAAATCAGAGAGTGGAAGGATTTTCCAAGTTTATACTAGCTCATGGCACTGCCTGACTCCTGAATTTTGCTCTCAGATGGCCTGATACAAACTATACTAATGTACTGTTAAGTTTTTTGTATTATTAAAGAACATTTTAAAAATGATCATATTTCGAAACCAGCCTAGGCTACAAAGTGAGCTCAAGACCAGCCTGAACTGCATAGAGAGACCCTGTCTCAAAAAAGAGCAAAAAAACAAATATGATCATGACCCAAACATGGCCATTCTCATGCCACTCCAACCTAAAGAACTTTAACTTTGTCCACCACTGTCTACGGTTTGCTCATAAGTATAGATATATTTGTATACTCCTAATAATAATATACATACACATATCATTTTTCTGTATTTCATTTTATCATAATTTAAGACTTGTTCATTGGTATCATAGCCCTTAAAGTGGGTTTGTAATAATTAACACAGTTACTTCTTTATTGTTGAACTGTTCGTACTCTTCCTACTTAATCATATTTTTTAAAATCTTGTTCTTTGAATAAATTATATAGAGTGGGATTGCGGCATCCGAGCCTGTGAAGGTTGTCATGTCTGCTCACACATTGACTCTGCTAGCTGGCTCTACTTTCTTTTACAAAATGAAATGGTAAAAGAAAACTGTGGGAGAGGGAGAAAAAAATCTATATATTACAGACCTAGGACTGAGGAATTGAACGGTTTGGGGAAGGCACAGCACCCAGATGAAACACACGGTAAAGAGGAGTGAGGATGGCTCTGTTGCTATGGTAACAACTACTATTGAGCCGTATTGATGTGCTAGGACTCTTTCTGAAAGGATTTCATGGTCTGAACTCTTCACAGCAAAAGCCCTTTTCCTCTCCGATTCCCATTACACATGAGGGTCTAAATTACAATACCTTCAAACTGAACAAATGCTATTTACATTGTGTTTGTATTTTTTAAATGCTACTGGCCTTAACTATTGGCTTGTTAACTACCCATTTAAGTACACGGAGAGAGAGATGGAAGGAATACCTAGCTCATATCTATCAAAGCCAGTCTTATCAGGAGAATAAACTAATTTTATCAAATATATCCTTAGGCTTATGCTTTTAAAATCAAATTTTCACTATGAATGTGAAGAACATATTTTTCTAGTACTATCCTGAATGAGGAAGATTTGTGCAATTACAATTCCATTTTATACCAACCACTGCATCATCATGTTATCTACATATTTATGCTTCTTGGGGCTGGGGATTTAGCTCAGCGGCAGAGCACCTGCCCAGCAAGCGCAAGGTTCTGAGTTCAATCCCCGGTACTGGAAAACAAACAAAAAAAACACAAGGATCATACATATTTATGCTTCTCAAAGTCCTTTGGTTCATGTGCTCCAGTCTTCCCAAAATCCTTAGAGAAGACCGCTCTGGTCTGAGGTAACGTGCCTTACCAACAGAGCTCTCATATGCAATGCACTCAGTAGATTTTCCTGCTGTTTTTAGGAGGTAGGTTGTTTGGCTTTTTTTTTTTTAAAGTTCAGATATTGAGCTGGGCTCTTATATTTTAATGCTTGTATAGTTTCCACCAAGATCATTGTGAAGACAGGCGTGGTAGTGTTCCAGGGAACCGGCAGATGAACTTGTGCACACACTCGACACTCTCTGCTCAAGTGCCTTTGTCCTTCAGAATGACCCATGGCAGCAAAATACTGATCCATGTTTTAATATAAAGATTAATACAATTTGTCCCACTTCTGTAGGTTTTCTGTTCTTTTGAGATTTTATTTTTATTAATATGTGTTCACAGTACACAATGATTTATCATGGGGAGTTGATACATGCATACCCCCTTCCCCTCCATTCCTTCCATCTCTTAGTTCCCTGATCATTTGCAAAAGATTGTTGTCCAGATCCTTTTTTTTTTTTTGAGACAGGGTCTCACTATACAGCTCAGGCTGGGCCTTGAACTCATTGC
This sequence comes from Chinchilla lanigera, assembly GCF_000276665.1. Taxonomy (NCBI): domain Eukaryota; kingdom Metazoa; phylum Chordata; class Mammalia; order Rodentia; family Chinchillidae; genus Chinchilla; species Chinchilla lanigera. The sequence goes on along the minus strand of NW_004955450.1, from coordinate 12,978,331 downwards.
AATCCTCCTGCCTCAGTCTCTTGAGTGCTGGGATTATGGGTGTGCGCCACCATTCCCAACCCTGTTGTCCATATTCTTAAACTTCCTAGAAGCCATTGTTCAGATTATTCAACTTTGTTTTTCCATGCATGAAAACAGGATAAAAATCACACTGGTGGATGTGCAATCAGATGTCCACAAACAAGACTTCATCTTTAAGGACAACTGGCAACAGTGGTGAAGATCTGGACAATCTTTGATGTTCTTGCCTGTAGTTTCTGCTAAGTGAAGATCAGAAAGCAGGGAACTCACAATAAAAATATTCCCACAAACATGAGAAAGAACCGATTGTTCTGTGGCCAGGATAACAAGAGGGCACCAAACCGGTTTTAAACCTGTTCCATTCATGGACACTTTGCTTCAGGTACAGTCTTTTTTGCAAGCCAACCAATCAGTGTCAATCCTCTCTTCTGAGTCAGCCAGTAGAATGGATGCGCTCTACAGACACGCCTCTGAGTGTCAGCCAATCAACAGCAGCCTCGGAGAGGAACCACGATTCTCCAGTCGGTGCCAACACCTGTATACTCTCCAAGTTCCCCAGTCCCCAGCTTCAAGCTCTCCAAAGGTGTCGCTAGCATTAGCAGACTCTTCTGCTAAGGGAGAAAGTGTCTGCCCAACATAGGTCTCCCTTACTACAGTAAACAATCAACTCAGCTTGGGGTTTTTGTTGTGGTTTTGAAATTTCAGATACTGAGTATCGGCCTCATCATCCTTGGACAAGGTCCGATTTTACAAATGGAAATGACTCTGGGTATTTCAAACAAAGATAAGTTAACGCAGTGAATTGCTGACACAGGGTTGGAAGGACTATGACAGAAAAAGAGGAATGGAGGGGTGACCCAGAGATCAGTAACTCTCAATGAGCTTATAGACTATTAGTTACACGAAAGGGTGTACGTAGCTCGTGACAAACATTCTTCTAGGTATAGTGTCCAGCAAGGAGCAAGATAGATGAGACCCCAGCTCACAAGGGCCTGTTCTCCAGGGGAGCTGAACAAGGTAAGTTCGCATAGGATATGCAACACGAAGATAATACAGCAGAGTGAGGCGACAGAGCTGGCCGTCAGGGAAGCCCACTGTACAGATGGAGATAACCCAGAGCAGCTCAGATCAACTCTGCCAGGCACAGGGACAGAGGACCCTGGGCAGAGGCAGCAGGCGCAGGAAGAGTGCTCTGACTACTTACGCCAGGATGAGGGTTGTGCTCCTCTCTGTCACTAGTTCCTCTGTGTCCCACTGTTCATTCCTAAATACCGAAGTCCCTTACTGAGATAAGCGTTGGCTACATCACTATAGACATTTTCCTTCTTTCCTTTCCCTTTTTATTTAAAGATACAGGAGAGCCAGGCATGGTGGCACACACCTGTAATCCAAGCACTCAGGAGGCTGAGGCAGGAGGACTGTTGCGAGTTCAAGGCCAGCCTAAGCTACAAGGTGCACTCAAAGCCAGCCTGAACTGCATAGTGAGACCCTGTCTCAAAAGAAACACAAAAAATAAATAAATAAAAAATAAAGATAGAAGCAGGACAAAGTCCATAAGGTACATCTGTAACTCTGGCGAAATATTTCCCCCATAAGATTCGGTAAAGGGGAAAAGTGCAGGGGGGGAACTACTGTGGAGCAGAAAACAATAGATGGCGTGGCTTACCACCTCATCACCTGTGCATATGTGAGAAATGCTTGCGAAATTTCTAGGAACTGGGTGTTGCCACAGAAAAAAAAATGTGTCTGAAAGCTAATTACTAGTAATAACAGCGCAGGTCAGCCTAATCGCTCGCACCACCTGGAAATAGAAAACCCGGCTTATCACGTCCTCACAAACCTGTCACTGACAGGAAATGGAGGCCTAGAAAGGAAAGCGGCTTGTCAGAGGACCGCTCCTGTTACCATCTCCGAGCAGCAAAACTCTCACGTGGACTGACTGAGAAATGCTGCCCCTCTAAAGGTTTAAGGTGTGAAGGTTTAAGGTGGGGCTGCAGGAAGGCATCTGGGGCACGCGATGAGTGCGAAACAGCTGGGGGCTGCTGGGAGCGCAAAGGAGGGGAGACGGCTCATCTCCCAGGTCTCCTCTGACTTCTCTGGGCCCAGGCTCCCGACCCTCTCAGGGGAAGGGTAGGACCCCACGGAGGTTTCCAAATGTGCGCCCTTCGAGCTGAATCTGCTCTGCAGAGGGTCTCTTCCGCAGACGTCCAGCATCACCAAGGCTAGTGCTAAAGACAAAGGTGCTCTGGTTGCTGAAGAGAAAGTGAACCCCGAGAGCCAATCATTCCCCAGTTCCATGAATCCCGTGTTAAGTACTGTCGGGTGCCAGGCTGTGGACTTGTGGCCTGGGAGACAGCAGGGATCAAAACAAGTACCTCAGCGCTATCTGAATTATATTTTAGCAAGGTGATGCAGGCGATAAGAACAGTAAATCAACAAATTCCACGCTGTCTAGGAGCTGGTGCGCACCAGAGAGAAAAGTGAACTCGCCCAGGGCCTCCGGAGTGCTCGGGCGGGCGGAGGGAGGAGGGAGCGAAGGAAGGCCTGGGAGAGTAAATGAGCTCGCAGGAAGACTTGGAAAGGGGGTGAGGGAAAGGCCGGGAGACACTAGGAGGAGAGCGCCTCCAGGCGGGGCTGCAGCCAGCGCCAAGGCCCTCTGTGGAGGGACAGCGAGGAGGCCAGCAGGGCCAGAGCACAGCCAGTGATGAGGACAAGCGAGGGAGGCAGGGCCGGACCTCTCCACTTCCTCGACGGGGCTGACGGCACAAGGCCTTTCGGACTTGGCAGGAATTTGGTTCCTGCGCTGTGTGAAGTGGAGAACCGCTGCAGGGTGCTGAGCAGAGGAAAGCCCTGATACGACTTTTTGTTTTGTGTTGTGTTTTGTTGCGTTTCCTGAGGCAGGGTCTTGGTGTGTATTCCAGGCTGGCCTTGGACTCACCATGTACAGCAGACTGGCATCGAGTTCACGGTGATTCTCCTACCGCCTCAGCCTCCCGAGTGCTAGGAGTACACGGCTATGTTAATAGGCTCACATTTGCTGCACGTTAAGAGAGTTGTCAGCCGTGGCCGTGGAAGCAGAGACCAACGAGGAGGCTGCGTACGCCTGTAATCCCAGCACTCTGGGAAGCTGAGGTAGGAAGAGCACAAGTTCAAGCCCAGACTGAGCAACTTGGTGGCTTAGTGAGTACTTGTCTCAAAATAAAAAAATACAAAAGACTGGGAATGTAGCTCGGTGTAAAGGCCTGGGGTGAAGTCTCAGTACCAGGAAAAAGAAAAAAAAAGGAAATCAGGAGGCTCAGACCGTAGCAGCAGCAGACGGTGAGAAAGGAGTCTGGGGTCTTCACACAGGTCCCCAGTCCACCCTTCAGCCTCCTCTCACTCCCATGTCTGCTTCTGGGGACCTCTTGGAACTCCTCAGGCTTCTAAGAGCAGAGCTGGCAAAGGACAAGGCTGATGACCTGCAAGTGTCCCTTTTCCTGGCCTGGACCCAGCCCCAGGGGAAACACAGCACTAACGTTCAGGAGCCGTCTGAGGAACTGCAGATCCGCCAGGCCTCTCTTTTGCAGACAAAACACTTGACTTCTGGGTAATGGGAAACATATGGTTTGTAAGTCATCATCAGTGTGCTGCCCAAGTCCATAGCAGTTTGGCTTCAAGAGCAGCCTCATCTGCCCACGCTGCAGGCAAAAGGTCCAGTGAGGGCCTCAAACGTGCAGTGGTCGCTGGTGTGCAAGTTCCAGCCCCTCCTCCTCCGCATGGCAGAAAAGGGACAGCACCCACTCAGGACTAAGACCCAGGTCTCTCTACAGATGACCTCTGTGCAGTCTGCACCGTCTTACCCGTGATAACTAGGTAGATGACACATGAGTGGGTTCTCAAGGGAAGTGGCTGCCTTGATCTGAACGCGCGCTACTAACTCCACATAAAAACAGTATTGTAAACAGCAAAATCGAAGAGTTGCAAAGTGGACAGATGTTTGTCTCTGTCCTCTGTAGCCAGGCCTTAGAGGCAGCTGCTTGTGATAGGAGTTGAAGGACAGAGAGTGGCCACCTGCCTAAGTCACCTTCCTCCACAGACTGCTGCTCTTTCTGGAATTATCCAAATTTAAGCCTAGATGCTAAAGGATTGATCTCAAATAGCAAACACGATCAGTTACTAAAGGCTGTCTGCGATAACGTTTGAGGATAGAGAAACCACACCCAGGTTCAACAACAACAAAAGAACTGTAACTGATTAGCATGTCTCCCATGGAAAGAGGGCAAGAAAATGTGATCGCACATTTTATCCCTGTTTTAAGCCTTTCTTGCATTAAGCAGTCCTCTACTTGGAAGGCATCAGGCAAAACAGACATCAACAGTAATGAGGTTGTTTAAATATACAGTCCAATGCTATGTAAGGCATAAACTCTACCTCCTAAATATGTGTCTGGGTCCTTAATTGGATATAGCCTGGCCCAAACTTGCTCGGTCAGGAAATGACTATTGAGTGAAAATCTGACCACGTTCAACCCAGCTGTTCTGCATGTTACCTTCTGGCTTTGTAACTTCTGTGAAAGTTACTTTTTGAACACTAGCTTCTTGCAAAGCACAGTTAGGTGTTTTCCAAGTATTATCTCACATTCTCAACATAGACCACCAAAGGAGATACGAGTTTTCTCCATCTTCCAGAGAAGGCTCTGGGATGTCCCAGGGCTATCAGTGGCAGGTAAAGGGCTGAATCCAGTTCTGCCCATCTCCAATGCCTTGTTCTCTTCTGCTTTTAAAAAGCTGGAATCAGCCCTATGCTCCAGTACATCCTCCTGCAGAGCAAATGATCTAGTAGTAATAGAAGTCAGCAAGTGACTGAAAAATCATGAAGCATTCATGTCATACATAACAAGCAGCTTAAGCCTAGGGATCTCTGTGATCTCACTGCAAAAAGCCCCAGGGCAATTAACACTGATTCAATAAAGGCCTAAGCCCTCACCCCAGCATTTGTTTGCATCTCCTCAGTAACATGGAAATGTCAGCTGGACGTGACGCGCCTCCTTCTGCTGGTGATATTTCGAAAGAGATGACTGTTTTCCAAGAGCTCACATTTTCCCTCTGGCGCCCTTCCTTCCCTGCTCCTCCCCCAGCCACTTCCTGCCAGAATGGCTGCTGGGAAGAACAAATGCTGAGCCAGGCGTGGGAGGCTCCCCACCGCTGGGGCCTGATTTGCAGGTCTGCGTTTCTGGTTTCTCTAGGGCAAACACATTTCACTGCAGGTTTCCATCGACACAGATATTTTGAGTTTCGAGAGTAGGAAGAAGAATTCAAAAGATCACCTTTGCCTTGTGCATTTTCAGTAAGGCCTGTCAGAGGGGACACGCGGCAACCTCGGCCACAAGCACACAGCTCGTAAGCACCTGCTGTTTGGTCACCACTACAGCAGCGTCTGTAGCAGATGCAGGGGAAAGGCAGCCAGGGCTGACTGAGCTTGAACTCTACGTGGGAAGGCGAGGTTGACACCAACAACACTTGCAGAAGATGAGACGATGATAGCTAACGCTGACTGTACAGCTGCTCTCAGACAGCAGACCCTACACTCCCCGTGTGACATACATTAACACTGTTCATACTAGAAGCAAATTTGAATTAGGTCCCAGTTTTTATCTTCATCTTCCAAATGCGGAAACCGAGGCTCCCACTGCAAGGAGCAGGCCATGCCAGACTGCGACCCAGACTCACAGACGCGGTGCTGCGCGGCCTGTCTCTCGCATCAGCCAAAGAAGGCTGAGCTACGGGAGGTAATGAAGGACGCTTCACAAGCGAGGCGTGAATCCCTATGTCTGTTTCTCTTACGGGAAACCCGGAAACCTGGCCGAGGCTCTGGGGGCTCAGGCTTGGTCAGTCTGAATCCTGGTTTTCCCTCTTACTTTTTTTTTTCGGGGTGGAGGGTGGTTTCCAGTACCAAGAATCAAATTCACGACCTTGCGCTTGCCAGGCTGGCGCTGTGCCGGTGAGCTAAATCCCCAGCCCTCAGACTCATTTCTTAACCTCTGTGTCTGAGCTTCCTCAGTTATAAACTAAGGGTTGTAACTGAGCCTGTGCAGTCTGGGACGGTTGTGAGAATTGAACATAAGACCAGGGCTCAAGGGCTGAGCACAGCTAAACATCACACAGGCTCAGTGAGCATCTACTGTTGCCATCACGACTACTGTCTGCACCCGGGGCCAGAGCATGGCTCACTGTCACCTTCACACTCGCAGGAGGGAGTAGAAGGCTGGTGTCCAGCAGGGCAGGAAACTGGATCTTTAGAAGATACTCGGCCACAGCAATCACAGCCTGTGGTTCTGTCTGTCTGTCTAGCTCCTCTCCTGGTACCATCGGGCTCCCCCTTGTGGAACAGAAGGAGTCATGGCTGGAGATGAGGCTGCCCACATTTACAGTTCACATCAAACTAGCCCAGGGTGACCTCTGAAGAAAGAGCAACAAAATCCCTGGAGAAGACTCTGGTTGGCCTAGCTTAGTCATGTGACCTTCCCAGGACAATTGCTCTAAGGGAAAGGGGGACTTCTACTGGCTTTTTAATAGCCTCCCACAGCAATGTTGGGAAGGCCCCTCAAGGAAGGGGGTACTTTCCCAGGGATACCAGCGAGACAACAACAACAGATGTTGGTCCTCCAACACCCACACTTTGTACATAAAAATAAGCTTCCTCTGCCACGTATGGGCACATAACTCCGTGAGTAACCAAACAGCATTCTTTGTGATGAAAACAATTTCTATGTAAACCAACTTGAAGTTTAAAACCAAAAGCAACAATAAAGCAAAAAAAAAAAAAAAAAGAAACTGCCAATATAAAACAGATTTTAAAATGTTAAACAGATCATTGCTAATTTTGTAAGTGTGTTTCTTCAGCTGCCTGGGTTTTTATTCTACACTGTGGCAATTTGGTACATTTCCTTTGCCCTACAGAATTCCTTAAATATTTTTTGTTTTGTTTTTATCTGGGAGGAGGGAAACACTGTGCTATAGATACCACGATGCAAGCTGTCAGAAGTAACAGTTGTAAAGAATACGATTTTTAAAAACCAGCCCTCATTTTATGGCATATAATGCTATTGTAGCAAATTTACAAATAATTTAATTACTTTTTTATGATTTTGGGCAAAGCAGTAATAGAATTGATAACGATTTGGAGGTAATTTGAAAGTATCTCTTGTACAGTATCGAATTTTTATTGATTCCATAAATATTTCTTGAGTTTCACTGGCATTTTTTACAAATTTAAATGAAGTATGTTGCAGTGGGAAGTACAGACAAGTCAGCACTTAGCCCTGGAACCTTTACAACCCCCCAGGGGTCCCTGCTTTAAAACACAGATACCTGGTGACAGACTAGAGTTCAGCTATTGTAGGGACAGAAGAGATGATGCACAGTATTTAAAATGCAATGGATAAATGATTCCACCTTCAGGAGAAAGGGGCGGGGTCCTGGGAGGGCCTCTGGGGCACTTGGTCATGCCCTCATGGCCTTCTTTTAATTTTTAAAATTACCTTACAGTCAAGTTGACCTTTTTTCTTATGGTTATACAGTTCTATGAATTTTAACACACACAGATTTGTACAATCACTACCACAACCAGAATTTTGAGGTGCTAGCACTCAAAAACCTACCACATGCTAGCCCCTGTATTCACACCCTCCCTTGTTCCTTAACCCCTATCACTGACCCGAGCTTCATCACTGCACTAGTCTTGTCTTTCCAAGAACACTACATGAATGGAAGCACACAGGATGGAAACTTTTAACCCTTTACTCGCATACCAGCGTCTTTGAAATTCACCCAGGTTGTCCCATGTGTCAGTATTCCGTTTTATTGTTCAGTAGTATTCAATGCTATGGACAAATCATAGCTTGCTTAGTCTTCCATTCACTGAAAGACATTTGTGTTTCCAGTCTTTGGTGACTGTGAATAGAGCTGCTATAGATATATATGCATAGGTTTTTATTTTATAAGCACATTCCATGTCTTGACCTGAGTGGTGGGTACACACGTGTTTGACTTTCACTGAGTTGTGCCCTTTCATACGCTTGCTTGATTGCCCATGCACATTATGTTGTACAATGAAAATTTTAAATATCATTGAGTCTAGTAAAAAGTCAGAGAAGAGAACTTTTTGGAGGAAGAGATTGAGAAATAAATATCTGCATAGACTTAGAGCAGTCTGTAGACTGATAGGGTTCTAATAAAGATTTCCACATCCTCTTGACTAAAGAGAGGCCAGATATCAAAGGACTATCAGTCACTGTGATGGGTCTTTATCTTTGCTAATTGTGACAAAAGTTTCTGAAGTCTGTGCCTTAAAGATTGTCAGAGATCAAAGCTCTTTCACAGGAAATCTCTGGACTTACTGGTGAAACAGATGCTATGATTTCTGTGAGCACCATACTGACCCAGGTGGGCTGTCCTCTATTCCAAAATGCTGAGGAGTAATTAATAAAATAGGGGCAGTCTCTAGCAGAAGTAGAAGAAATCTATATTATACAGAGCGATATAGACATCTGTCTCCATACTAACTTTTTCATTACTGGTACCTGGTTTCAACTTGCAAGTGCTCAGCCATTTAGGAACCAGGAAGGGGGACTTAGAATACGATGCAACTGGTGACTTGGGGCCCATAGGCCGCTGGAGTAGAGTGCAGACATTCTTTGATCTTTATGGTATTTTCCCCTACCACACTCATGAAGAACAAGGCCATATCAAAATCTGTACAACAGGGCCATAATACTATGGTCAGAAGTTAAGGAAAATCTAGCTAAAGTTAGTATCTGTCCGAGTATGCTTTTGGTTTCTGGACTTATATACTCATCTTTTTTTTTAGTCGTTTTTTTTGAAACAGGGTCTTGCTCATAGTTTAAGATGGCCGTGAGCTCCCTATGTAGCCTAAGCTAACCTTGAACTCATGAGATGCTCCTGCCTCGGCCTGAGATTACAAGTGTGTGCCACCATGCCAGGCTAATACTGTAGTCAGGTTAAAATACAACAGCCCATTTGATTCTTGTGACTTGCAAGATTGAAACCTCCACATCACATCCGTCTTTCTCAGTCCACGGCTGCGGCCCACGGCTAATACTGTAGTCAGGTTAAAATACAACAGCCCATTTGATTCTTGTGACTTGCAAGATTGAAACCTCCACATCACATCCGTCTTTCTCAGTCCACGGCTGCGGCCCACACACCGCCATATGAGCGAGCTCTAGCTCACTTCGATGGCTGGCTTTCCCCGAGGGACATGCAGAGGAAAGCTTGTCTGGGGCAGGGTGGCCTGTGGGAACCAGCACTCACAGAAAAGGGATGGGACGGGCTTGGATTCACTGTCAGTAGACAACAGGGAGTCACTGTAAATTATTGGTCAGGGGAATTAAGTAATAAGAGACACAGACTAGCAATTAAAAAAAAAACACTGCATATCAAATACTGCCTTAGTTTCTTAAGTAAAGAAAAAACAGCCAGGCATGGTGGGGCATACCTGTAATCCCAGCACCCAGGAGGCTGAGGAGAGCCTCTGAGAGAATCATACTGTCAATAAATTCCTCCTCTGCTAGAACAAGTAGAGTCAGTCTCAACTGCCTGCACCCAAGAACCGTGAGGAGTCCAGTGAAAGAATCCTGGACCAACCTTGCTAAAGACTTTGGTACTGTTTGCTCATCCTCCCAGGGTGGGGACAACTTTATCAGTGAGCTGTAATCATGACGGAGGCATTGAGGAGCTCCTAGAGGAGCACGATGATTGCATTTATGTAAACGACTAATTAAAGCTATCTATCATGGTTTTTTTTTAATCACAAGTTCACAGTCTTCCCCGAGAAAGACACATCCTATGTGCATTGTCAGCTGAAAACATGAAAGGTGCTCACCAGGAAATCACTTCAAGAAAATGTTCAGCAGCATTCTCAAAAGTGATGTACCTTCCAACTGGTCTCAAGACAAAATTGAGTCCCTAAAAGGCAAGAGGGTACAATATGCCAGCAAGACTCAGACTCCAAAGCTTTTATGTAGTGTTATGTTATGATAGGTTATGTTTTATGCTATGTTATGTTGTTATGTTATGTTACGTTATATTATGTTATATAGAAGGAAGTAATATAAGCCCATATTTTTAAAATGTCTAAGTTGCCAACATCTTTCTTCAAATCTTCATTTCTCAACAACTGTGACACCAGTAGGACATAGTTGAATTCCTATTATAAAATCAGCTACAATAAGGCCAACCAAATTACATAACCTCAGATTACTGACCCAAAATCAGCAGCCAGGACTAGATACAGCATGGTTTCTTTCCACAGATTTCAATGAGAAGTTCCTCAAGGGGTGATCGCCTAATCCCTTCCACATTGCTCTCTCGGAACTGAGCAGAGCCGGACATGCATCAGTGCATCAGGGAGCGATTGTTCACTTAATTCAGAGTCAAAATGATTAGCGTCAGCAGTGCCCAGGATACAGCAGTGGTCTGAACTACGTCATACAGACAGACAAGGCCAGGGCTGCCTCAGAGGTTTCTGTGACTGTGGAGTGGGTGAGAAAGGCGGGGCAAGGGCTATTCATGGTGTAGACAGTAGAGATCTGTGGATTTATTATAACACTATCCGTGTATCACAGCACTTTCCTACCAGCGATACACGTGAAGGCACTCTTGCCACCACTGTATGGGCTAGCAGCAGCTGGGGAGTACCCAGACAGTGGGACTGATGAGTGGCACTCAACCTTAAAGAGATCTTGAGCCCTTCAGTTATTGGGGAGGGAGCCAACCAGAGGAATCCTGCTGAATAAACAGTTGTTACACTTGCCATGCTTGTGGCAAAAGGTTTACAAGTCGATATGCTGCATCATTTCGATGGGGTACCTGTTAAAAATCTGCTCCCGACTCTCCCTGGCTCACGTCCCCTCAGTGGACTTCGTGCGGCTTGCTCCTAGAGTAAGGGGGTAGGTGAAAGGGTGGGCTGTTAATGACGTGCAGAACCACAGCAGCTGGCTCACATGCCAGGCAAGACACGCCAGCAAGGTGCAGAGCAACAGCTAGCAGTTCGGTCACTGGGGCTGCAGCCAGCCCGAGTGCGGAAGGGATAAGTGGTCTGTACATAGCTGCTGGGCAACAGGCCGATTGGGGGTTCAAGGCTTAGAGCGGCGGTTCTGTATGGGCTGACAGCAAATGTCAGGGGCCCACTGGCAATCCAAGGTGGAGTCAGGGTCAGCACAATGGCTGTGGGGACACTGCACATCTGGTGAGAAGATGAAAGGTGCTGAACAGCCTGTAACGGGCAGAATGGCTTCATACAACAAAGCGAAGTCCAGCGTGACTCCCAATGTTCCCGCAGGTATTTATACAGTGGGAAATCCTTCACACAATTATATGAGCCTAGAATCTCTGTCTCACTTATAACACGAAGTCATTTTTGCATTGCTTTTAATTTATACACTGATTTTCCAAGAATACAACTACTATGTGGAAAGTGTGTCCTTCATTGTGTTTGGAAATGTACCAAGAGTTTTTCACCCCGGTAGAGCATCGTGCCGTGCACCTTAGTCCACACACGTTGGTCTGCACTGAGAGCTGTTCCATGTAAAAATGTAACAAGGATTTGGGACTCCAGTTAGCAGATACACCAAGATTCTTTGGCAGATTTAGATCCAAATATTATTAAAAGAAAGAGGATGTATAGTAAATACAAGAACCTTATTCATTTCATTAATAAAAATTTTAGTATTTAAAATGTGGTTACTACTCATTTCTAATTTTTAAAACGATGAGAAATCTATATTGAAACTACATTTATATCAGGGTTGCCCATTATTTTTCCATCTTTCTCTAGTCATGATGCTTAATATCTACTCCATCACCTGAATAACTGCTCTTTCCAGAAAAATCTCTACTACTCCCACATCTATTAAAGTACAGTATATATATATGGTGTAGACATATATATATACATATATATATATACGGTCCCCAAAGACTTTTTAAGACGTATATATATATACGGTCCCCAAAGACTTTTTAAGGACTAGAGATGGGATAGTAAAACCCAACTTGTGGCAGGACTAAACAACAGGAATTGATATTTGTGAAACCTTATCACTCCTTGTTCCATAGGAGAATAAAGGCAATAATGGATACAGCAGGTACGGGTAAGTCCCAGCTCACTGGGAAGAATGCCACGCTTACTCATCTTCTCCACTCTGTCAGTATGCAGTTTATTTTGGTCTGCTATCCTCAATTAAGGTTACTTCCTGCTTTCTCTTATCATAGACAAATAGCTCTGGTCTGCTATTGCACATCCTAATACTAGCTTCTACTTTACTGCCCTCCCTGGGTACCAGGCTCTTTAGCTTTCCTTTACATTTTATATACCAAGTGATATCTTATCTGCTACCTTTGCTTAAAGTCCAACTCATTTATTAATGCACAGATACAATGATCTGTCCAACTTATCATGTCTTCTAGTGAAACTGGGCAAATTTTCATCATCACCTTTATTTTACTTCTCCATGTATTAATAGATGGGAGATTTTATATGTATATTTTATTTTATTTTATTTTATTTTATTTTTGACACAGGGTCTTACTGTGCAGTTCAGGCTGGCTTTGAGCTCACTTTGTAGCCAAGACTAGTCTCGAACTCGCAACAATTCTCCTGCCTCAGCCTCCCGAGTGCTGGGACTACAGGTGTGTGCCACCACGCCCAACCGCTATATTTATTTTTTAAAAGTTATGTATGCAGGTAGCTTAATTATCAATGAATTTTATTCCAGGAAATATTTCATTTGTTATAAAGTCAAGACAAACTGCCGAAGTCCAGGTGAAGAATAAATACCCTTTGGCTGGAAACTCTTGGCTACCCCAGGGCTTGTTCCTCTGCAAGTCACAACAAGGCAGACTCTGTCTGCCCTGAGTCCCTGGGATGACACTGCTGAATGTGTGCTCAAAGCGGAGTGGGGTGTGCAGGCTTCCCTCCTTCCTCACTGTTAGTAAGGTGCTGCCGGCAGTGTGCTCCAGGTAGTGATGGGAGTCGCTGCACAGAGCTGGATGGAGTACAGTCACAATGCTGCTTTAGAAATAGCTTCCTCGAGATCCAGAGACTTCGTTCTCCACTGCACTTGAATGTTACTGATTTCCAACACTTGATGGTCTCCCTACTCACTCTACCATAGCTATCTGTCTTCAGGTAAAGGTGTAAATGATAAGGTATAATTTCTTGCTGAAGCTACCTGGGATTTAAAAAATGGCCTTCAGCTGGTGCCACATACACCCCACTATATTAAACAGGGTACAGTAGGAAAACACAGATGACTCTGAGCGGTTAAAACCAAGGGATATGCCTGTAATCTTTGTGCTCCGGAGGGCTACTGCAGGGGGACTGCACATTATGCAAGACCTTGTCTTCCCCAAATCCTCCCCAAAATCCGGATCTTTGTGGGTGCAGGACAAACACCCAAGTCAAAGGGTTTAAATCCCAAACCCAAATCAACAGATTTTTAAGCGCACCTTAATTATTCTTTCATTAACATGCTGTGCTTACTTTTGAGAAACATGCTATACGTAAGCAAAAGATGGGGCAAGAGTGAGACACGTGCTAGTGGTGTGATAATGGACATGTGAAAGCAAATGTTAAACTTCAGATGACTCTATGCTAAAATAGGGATAAGAAAGCTTACCTTGAAAACAAGTTCTGGAAGCACCTTCCATACTGTCAAGGACGAGGTATATACCAATGTTAAGTGTATTTACCAAACCGGACCAGGATAGTATTTAGTCATCACTGAAATATTTGTGACATATTGCAAAACTACCTTAAAAACATAAATGCTCACAAACCCAGTGACTTTCTATTTTCCACATTCTTTGACTCATAGATAGTAATATTTACATCACAATACATTTTATACATGAAACTAAACCCAAAGCTGCTAAATATCCTTTACCCTAAACAAAGGATGAACAGTGATATTTTCTATTCTATGCCATTCCATTTCATTTCATTTTGTAAAAAAATTCTGCTTGCAAGACAACATGAGTGGAAAATTCCAACCCATTAGATTCTTTTTAGAAGGAAACCTGCCTAACTCATTGACGTCAGAGGAAGCCAGGCAACCACGGAACAACTCAGAAGGAAGCAACTGCTCTCCAGGAGCTTAACATAAAAGTAAATCCCAACCTTAGTTACATCCATTGGGTTTTACCACCAGAACACACATTCTAAACCATATTTTACAGCTGCTTGTCATGCAGTAACATTTGGGTGGTCTCTGAGAAGTCCCACTAATATAGGCCAGATTCCAGCTGAGTCAGTACCAATGGCATACATCCCAACATCTCTATTTGTGACCTTCAGAACATTACTGATTTTTTCTATTTTAAGCCATGAAAGATATGCCTTTGCATTCACAGGCTATTTCTGAGCCATCTAATTGCCAATGGCTTTGGGGCAATAGGTAGGCACTTTGTGAAGTCACTTTATATAATGAGTTGCTCAAATATTTAATCAGCTGTGTGTAGAATGCAGCTGCATGGCTCCTTCTATGTAAAGTTCTACCTACCACGTCTAGTAGAAGGTACGAGTCACCCATGAAAAGGCTAGATTTGGGAGGTGAGCAACAAAACGGATTTCTCAGGACAGACCAAATACTGACACTTAAAGACTCTCGGGTCAGAGTCCAATTGTCGTAAATTTTTGTTTTGTTTTGTTTTGTTTTGCTTTGCTTTGTTTTGTTGAGACAGGGTCTCACTATATAGTTCAGGCTGGCCTGGAACTCACTATGGAGGCCGGGCTGGCCTCGATCTCACAGTGATCTCCCTGCCTCAGCTTCCCGAGTGCTGGGATTACAGGCACGCACCACCACATTGGTCTGTCATAAATTCTTGCATACCTGTCCAGTTTGCTGGGGAATCACTGCTATTTTCATTGTTTCATTCAGGAGAAAGAGCATATATTCTGCATCATTGTTTCATTCAGGAGAAAGAGCATATATTCTGCATCAAACATACTAAAAGTATTCACAAAGAGTAAAATAATTTTTTTAAGGCTATCCAGGTGGTCAGTGAAAGAAATGAGATTCTAAACCTTACTGTGAATGTCTACCATCTATGCCAGGTATTGTTGAGAAAGTGCAACATAAGCAAAGGTAACTTGCAAGGTAACTTGAAGTCTAATGTGTAAGACAGATCTATAAATATATACCACCAGAGACTGAGAAAAGGGTTATCCTCACTGGAATCTGAAAAGTACCATGAGAGCTCACAGGCTGAATGATGGTGCCCTAAGTTTTCATATCTGTGTATAGACGAGGCTTCCTACTCTTACAGGGATTTGAGAGGCAGGATTAATAAAAACTACAAATCAGACCCCTACTAAACATGAAATTTATTTTTTGATAATGAAATCCTTGTATTCCAAAGCTTGTCTTTTAGGAAGGATCCTCCCAATTCAAATACTCGGTGCAGCAAACACAACAGGCCTTGGATGGACCGCTGGTGAGTGCTGGTGGACCCTCTTGCCTAGTAAGAGCTGTCTTCCCCTCGTCGGGACCCTTCATGTACTCTTCAAAGTCAGTAAGCTGGATGCCTCCCCCTTTGTGAAGACATAAAGTTTCCATCTTTTTTATCCATTATCCTCGGCTATCTCTTCTTTCCTTTGGCACTAAACTTGACATCTGCCAGCCTAAGGACAGGACACGAATTCACTTTCTGCAAATACTATAAACATATCAAAGGAGGCCGGACGTGATGGTGCATGCCTGTAATCCCAGCATTCAAACCCATTTCCTCCCTCTTTCTGAACCAGCTCACATGGTCCAGGTAATTTTTATACTTTGTCAAACCTCATACTTTCTTGAGAGAAAGCAAGCTTTTCTTCCTCAAAAGCTTCACCCAAAAACTGATTAAGCATTGTGAGACTTACGCCTATCCTGGAACTAACTGTGGTGGCCAGAAGGAATACAGTGTATCCCTGGCTTTCAGTATGGGACATCTGCTCCAGGCCTGAATTTCACAAGTATGTCCCACTGAACTATATATCTATATATCTATATAAATATATAGATGATATATAGATATAGATATAGATAGATATATATGATGCAAGACAGGAGGAAAGACCAAAAACATCGTCATCAGAAACAGAATCAAGACACTTTGAATATATCAATATGTAATACAACAAGCATTGTTAATTCCCTACCACTTTGTTTGTAACCCCATACTGTCTTAACTGTTCCTTTGCTATTTTGTAAAATGTTATCTGTCTGTTAATATTTTCCTCCTTTTAATTTTAAAATTAAAAAATTTAAAAAAAAATAAAAGAAACAGAATCAAGAGATGCTGGCTGCCCAATAATACCTGTCATGAGGATATAGGGCCCTCCCCAGAAACTACAGAAATTTTGAGGCAGGGATTTGATTTTTTTATAAGGCCTAGATCAGGAATTTGAGCCAAAGTCATACAAACATCTCGAGGGTCTGAGAGGCATTGTCTAACATGTAGTTGACATAGGGAAAATGAATACGATAAGAGGTAGATTTATCATGAAGGTAATGATGCATTCCCTTATTTGACAGCAAGCCTAACAATGTTACGTGACCTGATTGATAATGAGTTATGACACTGAGAGGTTTTTTTTTTTTTTTTTTTGGTTTTCCTCTGGTACCAGGAACCGAACTCACGACCTTGCACTTGCCAGGCAGGCGCTTTGCCGCTGAGCTAAATCCCCAGCCCCGAAACTGAGAATTTTATAAACTACAAGTAATAAAAGATATTCCACAATCCATGCTAAAAGAAAACTATCTTTTTATCCTCTCTATAGAAAACGGTACTATAAAATTGTAGTCATACAAAGAGATCAAACAATAAAGCAAGCAAGAACACAGAAAAAGTACTGTATAGGTGTGTCAGGTGTTAATAAAAATGTTGTGCTGTTTTCCTGGATTTTGTGATTTCTGTGGCTTCTGTTAGCTCTTTCCAATTTGCAATTTATTGCAATCTCTTTTCTTTTTCTGGTGAAATATATGTGAGTCTGTACTTTGTATTTGCAAGTACATGTTTGTTTTCTTAGAGAAGCAAAACTCTATGAGGCCTCACAAAATCTGTGTCCATCCTTGGGCCCTAGCTTTTTGGCAGAGGCCAGGGGGCACCCTGAAGCTCTAAGCTGACTTCTTGTGGCTCCAGTGATTCCTGGGAGGAGGAGGAAAGTAGATCCTGGACAGAACACAACACGGTGTCTTGGAGCTATGAAGAAGCTCTGAGGAGCCACTAGATTTAGCGGGAAAATTTAAGGGACAACAAAACTCAGCAACTGAATTGCAAGATTTTCTTATGACTCACCGCTCAACTGGCCCCTGAGCCTCGGAGGTGAGGAGAGGGCAGAGGGTATTCATTTCACTTACAGCTAAGGCTTCCCTCTACCATGTTAATGGCACAAGCTACCAAAGATGGAGAAGAAACAGGGACGATGTGGGTACTTGCTCTCAGGTTAAGCCCTGCTTAGTTTCTCTAGCCTCACACCACTGCTACCTATCTGAGAAGGTGGGCTCAGCCGGAGGGCTGGGCAAGACACTTAAGACAGGGGAAGAGGCAGCTCCTGCCCAGTTTGCGGCCAGCCCAAGCCAGCCTTGCTGTCCTGCACGGATGTGCTGCGGCTTCAGTGTCTTAGCCAGGCTTTGCCCTCTGACAGCTTGTAAAAAGTCAACCCACTCACGTCGTGGGGAGCTTGTGCCTAGCAGAAGCCTGAGGCATTGGTGAAAGGGAAAAAGACATCTTTCCAACTTGTGTGTGACCAGATAGCCAGAACAGGAGCCAGACATAACCAGCAGCATTGACTAATAACTCATAGGTCATCCAAACACACCATTTCAGAGAACAGTTCCTATTTCCTTCTAAGAAATGCATCCCAGGACCATCAAGATGCACATGTGGGCTCTGTGTCCCTGGTGACTGGAGAACTATTAGAGTTGTTTCCCTACACGTCAGGTGCCTATCTCAGCAGGAGGAGGCAGCACCACAACGGTTGGTTCCAGAGGGCCAGGGAGGAAACACGGCTTTGCTTGTCTACACTAGCAAGTCTAGTCAATGCGAACTTATTTGTCAAGAAATCTGTCACCTGCTTAGTACTAGAATTCATTTTTCAATAATCTCAAGAATGCTTTGCATCTCTGAATAAAATTGTCTTTTCTTCACATTTGTTATAGTTTGGGTCCTCTGAGAAGCAGCAGGATTCGGCCTGCAAGAGAATTGGCGGGGCAGCTGTGAGGAGGAGCAGAGAAGCCAGCGCAGGTCTGGAGAGCCTCCATACCATAAAACTGCCAGCAGACAGGGAGGGAAGGAGCGCTGGGTAGGAGGCGCCTCTGACTGTAGCACACAGGTCCAGGAACACGTCAGCTGGCTGGGTTTAGTCTACTAGGGCTGCCATAGAAGGACCATGGACCACGTGAACAGAGATTGACTTCCCCACAGTTCCCACAGCTAGACATCCATGATGAAGGTGTTAGCAGGGTTGTTTTCTTCTGAGCCTCTGCCTGTGGCTCGCAGATGGCCATCTTTTCCCTGTGTCTTTAGGGTCTGCCTTTTTGTGCCTATCTGTACCCCAACCTCCTCTTTTTATAAGGACACCAGGCATATGGGATTACAGACCTCTATAACTTAGTAGCTTTTCATAGACTCTCTCTGAGTATGGTCACATTCTGAGGTACTAAGCCTACAGACTTCAAACAGGAACGCCCATACCAAGCAGGTAGGAGGTCCTCAAGCCAGAGGTGCCCATCAGAAGACCCCTGCATCACACGCAGTGGGAACATGCTAGGATCCCCACTGTGCACAGTGGCTTATAGGAAACAGCTCCACTGGTGAGAAAAATGGTGGATCCACAGGGACCACAGCTGGGGCTGGCAGCAGGAACCCTGAGGGGCACATTTCTATGGTTACAACATTCAATTTTCCATTTATACTAATTTTCTCAAAAAAGAAACTGGCCACCTGTTAGGTATGAGACATAAGGGTCAATCCTGATTTACAACAAAATAAATCGTCAGCGGTTTATAGCATCTTTCCTGGGCCCCATCTGTGCTGGGACAGCTGGGCTAGGAAACTGGCGCCAGGTGCTAGGCCCAGGCCACCAAAAGGGACAGTCTCTGTCTACCAGGGATGCCAGGCTATCCTCAAAAGCCTCGTGGACAGAATGGTAGCCCTACAACATTATCTCACCCTGGTTAAATCATTAACCGCAATCCGCTGGACATAAGGACTTGCAACTGTTATCAGTCAGAAATAAATACAGAGCTTCCCATGCCCAGGTTCAGAGACAGGAACTCATCCTGCTTTTCTTCTCAGCGCTTCCTGCCAGGAACTTCATACTGTACTTCAGGTCAAAACCAAGAGAGGTGCCTCCGCTCAGGCTGCAGTGAGTCCCTGCAAATGCCAAACCTAGTTATTTAAGAGTCTTATAATCTGGACCAATGATCTCCTAGCTGTGCACCTGGCAAGCGCAAGCCCTTTCTACATGTAGCCCTGGGAGAATGGCTTTGTCTTGCCAGCAAAAGTGGGATGCGGGGAAAGCCCAGCTTTCAATTCTAATTTGCCTTTTAAGGTGCAGTTCACTTTGAGCAAACTTTTTAATCTCTCGCTATCTCTTTTCCTTTGACTTTTACTTGGAAATGACAGTAACCACTTGGGAAGCTGCTGTGACAACTAAAAGATCACTAATGTAAGGATGTCCCTTGGCACAATGAGTCATAGTCATCTACAGATCGGAGCCCCCTCCATCACGCCACACCTCTAGTCACTGGAAAATCATTTTCCCCAGTGTCTGAACAACATGTATCTTGTCAAACCACCAAGGAACTCAGAAAACTTGTTTCTATTGTCTTTAACATTCCCCACCTATAGCTTTAGTGTGGTGCCTCATGCCTCTAATCCCAGCACTCAGGAGGCTGAGGCAGGGGTATTGCCATGAGTTAGAGGCTAGGCTGGGCTGCAAAGTGAGTTGGAGGCCAGCCTGAACTACCCAGCAAAACCCTGCCTCAAAAAGTAAGGAAAAAAAAAATCCCCACTTAGGAATCCACAGTCCTTCACAGTAACCAGAACTGACTCTCTGAGAAGGTTCTAAAATCGATCTTTCCACTGGGTATGGTGGCGCATGCCTGTAATTCCAGCACTTGGGAGGCTGAGGCTGAAGAGTCATCAGAAGTTTGAGGCCAGCCTGGGCTACATAGTGAGTTCAAGATCAGCCTGAATTACATGGCAAGACCTTGTCTCAAAAAAAAAATATCATTCTTCCCTACTTCATTTCCTACTTCTTTGTGACTTTCTACTTACATGAGCTGTGGCGTAACTATCCAGCCCCACAGTGGAAAAGAAAAGCTTTACCTCTTGGTAAAGAAAACCTTGTCAACAGCAAGGATCCTTCTGGTGTTCCCAAGTCATATCGAGTAGGTGTCCCCTTTTCACAAGGGTGGCCTCAGCTGGAACTGCAATACAAGTACGAGGAACCATGCACCCAGAGGACTGCAACCATTTTTAGTAGAAAATCTCTCTTTCCTTTCAAATTACATTTTGTCCTGGATCCTAATAGTCATAAAACAGATACTATCATATTTTATTAACATAAACTGAGTTTAAATTTATAACTCTGCTCATTAAAACCCGAAAAAATATGAACAAGAAGCTGTTTTGAAATTAAGTCTTAAAAGTTAAATTTCCTATCACCTTCAGTAGCTTATTATATTGCTGATGCTATTGTTTTTGCTTTGGTTCCTCAGTGTCAGGAAAACCCTGCCACAGAGACAAGTAACTCTTAATGGTTCTAATCCAACAGCCCTCTGCTGACTTTAGGAGACACTGATAAAACTGCCAGTGTGGACTGAAAGATTATATTGTATATCTATATGCATACGTGTATAACTATCTGGCAATAAAGCATCCAGAAATCATAGTAATTGCTTAAAATATAACATAGTATTTTTGCATTGCAACATGTTTGGCATTTGCTAGCCACTGCAAAAGCAACACCTCATGCGAAGTAGATGCATCTAAGCTTGGTATGGCCTTTACTACGACGCTAATGCACCTTCACACAGCCCAGAGTTTAGGGCAAGACCAGTGAAGAGTGGCAACCTTCCTGGCATTTACACACCTATGAAATATCTGATACGTGCACAAGGAAGAAGTCCAGACAAAGCCCTTTCCAAGACTACAAAATAAGTTCACAGGGAAATACAAAGAAATGTGCTCAAATATCCTGACAGTTAAATTAGAATATAATTCAAGTGTATGTATTTGATTATTCTTGTTACTCTTAGTCTGTCTTAAAGATACTCAATATTTTTGATGAAATTTGACTCAAGAGTTTGCAGACCCTAGGAAACATCTCTGCACAAGGGTTTGGCAGGCTCTGATTGCTAGCCCAACAAAGACGGAGGAACCAGGCCAGGTAAGTGGGAAGTCTTGTTCCGTCTGGAACAGAACAACAGCGAGGATTTGAGCCCCTAGCCTCCAAGCTCTGACCACAGCCTGAAGTGCCAGGAGACTCCTGAGCCCCATACGTAGGACAATGGCAGGTATTAGCACAGGGCCAAGCAGGAAATCCTTTTCCCACACGGGAGAGAAAAGTCCACAAATGATCAGTGACTTTTATGGCAGTCTGCGCTAGAGAGCTTGAAAAAAACAAACGTTTGGAGAGACACAAAGAGGCGGGGGGGAGGGGGGGGGAGAGGGGGAATGACAACACACCATCCTAAAGTGTAGAGGTGACAGGTCTGACCTAGTGAGGCCTTTCACTAAACATGGGGAAGGACAACACCCACTAGAGGTTGGGCAGGAAGTGAGGGACACCAGGCCAGGCTTGAATCTGGGCCAACAGAACAAGGGCAGCCCAGGAGGCCCGCAGCCGCAATCTCTCCATCTTTCAGACAGCTGCAACAGCTATTCCGAGCACTGGCCCGAGGCCAGCCTTTATTGATTCCAGCAATAAAATTGCATGTGCCAAGGCTCATCTATTTTGGACCATAAATGACAAAAAGAGCTATTACAGAACGTCAGATTTGTTCCTGTTTGGATTGATATCTCCTGCAGTGATGCTTGTTTGGCCTCCACAAATGATTCATTCGGGGCAGCAGATTTCTGAGTCACTGGCAGAATAATTTACTCACATTTCTCTCAAAATTGCCACGGGTTCTTCTCTGCTAGAGCTAAACATTATTCATATTTCCCTTTGTATGAGTTAATAATGTCACCAACTGGCTGTGCTTTCCCTCTGCTGAGCGAAGATGTAGTAAACATGAGAATAAAATAAAAGGCATTTTCAATGCCTTTTTAAAAAGGGCACACTCACGGTTTCTAACCAGGAAGCAATAGAATGATTATCAAACTTTGAGTTAACCAATAGATTCCACCCCTACCTCGACTTCAACTGTTCAAAGCGCCTTCCTAGGGCTGCGTCGGGGAAGCCAACTTCCCTTCTACCCACAGGCACCTACCTTCTGTGCAGGGCTCAGAAAGTAACTCTGCACCATCCTCTTTGCTCTGACTCCCCCCCGCCACCAGGCAAACGCTGTCACTCCTGTGCACTGTGAGGATCTTCACGAGGGAACAAAGGACAAAAACCCTCAGACTAACTCAACAAAACACAGGGACTGCATGGAAGGAAACATGTGCCTCAGAGAAGGCAGGGCAGGGAGAGGGCTGAGCACAGGAGAGCGGGGCATACCTGGGGCAGCAGAGAGGTCGTCACGCTCCTAGGGCTCCTTCTCCAAGAGGCGCACTGTCAACACGTTAAAGGAGACATACTGGTAGCAGTGTCACTCAGCCTGTGTTGAAAACTTCGAGGAAAAGGTAGGATACGGAACCTGGTGTATCTAACGACTGCTACACCAACAGCCACACACTGTCACCTAGAGAGAAGGTGCTGTAATGTGACACACAGTGACGGTGGTCTAACTGTGACCTAAGGATGCTGGCTTTGCAGTTAGCCTCGTGGTCTGCTCCCCGGGTGCCATGAGGTGAGCAGCTTTCCTCCGTTCAGGTTCTCGCTCTGTAAAGGGTACAGATTAAACTAACGCTCTCATACCTCACTCGGCGTTTCTCCACTTTATCTGCAAATTACCCTGACAGAGTCTGTCCAACGCCTTCTGAAAACTCAGGTGCACTCTGCCTACTACATAGTCTCGATCTCACCTGCTGCTGATAGCTCTACATAGCAAGGAATAAACTTGGGGAGGATTCACAGTGAATCACTGCTGACTCCAAGTGAATTTCAACTCACTGGACCAAGAGTTCACACATTTATTTAACAGTGACTGTAGAATTTCTGTACAACTCCTTTTTTGACAATTAGGGGGCCTGGGGGTTTAGCTCAGTGGCACGGTGCCTGCCTGGCAAGTATGAGGTCCTGAGTTCAATTCCAGGTCCCTCCCTCCCCCTCAAAAAAAAGACAATTAGGGCCATGCTCTCCTCTCTCTAACCTTTTGCTTCTTTCCTGGTCTTAATAAATCCTCAGAGATGACTGACAGGCATCCCAACCTCATTTACATACACTCTGCCTGCACCAGGATAAGCCTATTCAAAATCATTCTGTATTTTTTCCCATTCCTTTCCCCTCTCTCACACTTAACAATTTCCTGGTGGCGATGTTTTTCATTCTGCAGATCATTAACCCTGAAAGAATGGCAACGTTTAAAAATAGTGTGCTTTCTCTTTGTCACCTGTAAACATTACACAGTATCTACTCTGAGAAAAAGGCCCATCCATACCTTTGCAGTTCTTCCTGTTTGGAACCAAATAAAAATAATCCTTGTAATTCTCACAATTGTCTTCAAGCCTAAGATCATTCTACATGCTAGTCAACCTAACTTTACAAATTTACTAGTTCATTCTTGGGATGAACTTTGAGTAGCGAACCTCCTAATGCCGCTGTACTGGAGATACACAGCTGGATAAATGATATCCCTGTTCTCAAATTGCAAACACCTGTGCGCAGGGAGATAGATTCTTAATATCTCACTTTCTCATAATTTTATCGCATTTCTCCATCTTATACCTGATGAAGATAATTAAGGTAACTGCATCTCTGCCACATATCCTTCTTTCGGCAAATTCTGGTGTTTATTTGTTCACTTCCACATACTGTCTCGACAACCAGAGGATCATGGGTAACTTCTTTGGATATACAGTCATGTGTCACTTAATGACAGCGGCATATTGTGAGAAATGTGTCACTGGGCAATTTTCAGTGTGAAAATTGTGATATTCACTGTGTACGCTTATACAAAGACAGCTAAGACGTCACTAAGTGACACAGTCTTGAGGGACCCATTGTCAGACCGCTTCATTCCCCGAGTCACAAGAAGAGAGTTAGGAGTGTGTTTACGTACAGTTCTAAGAGAAGATGGGAGCAGGAAACAGGAGCAACCAACTCATAAAATCAAGCACGGACAGCACTTCTTGGCGTGCACAGAGTCAGCAGTAAAGTAAGCACCTATACAAACTTATTGTCAAAATTGCTATGGAGGCAGATTCTGAAACATTTCTAAGGGATCATCACAGATTTATTACATGCAAAATATTACTGATGGGTCAGTGATGGTGGAGGGAACTAAGGAGGAGTCGTGTGTGTCATGGTGGCGGAAGAACCATCAGATGCCCGCTGAGCTTCTCAGAGCAGCAGCAGTTCAGACCGACCTTCAAGGATGAGCAAGAGTGGGAAGTTAGGGGTCATGATTCTGGTGGCTGGAGGTCCACACAGCATGGCGCTGACGTCGTGCCACAGGCCCCCGGCTTCCTCACAGCCTGGCAGGGCAGCAGGATGGAAATCGGCCATGAGCACAAGGGGCATGTGTGTGAGCAAGAAAGCAGGAGAGCAGGGAGGAGCCAGGCTCGCTTGTTTATAACATCCCCCGCTCTCCCGGGAACTCTAATCCACGCTTACCAGATCTGACCCACCCCGTTAGACTCCCACTGCTCCGAGACTAATCCTTTCTGGAGGATGGGGCCCCAGGACTAAGCACCTTCCAAGAGGCGGCGCCTTCTAAAGCTCTACCACTTCAGCCTCATCACAAAGGAACCCGGCTTGCCGCACATAAACTTTAGGGGGACAAACCACATCCAACCCACAGCCAGCGGCCCCTGCAGGGGCCAGGGCAGGGGAAGGGCTGAGCGAAGAGAGGGCAGGCAGAGACTGGGCCCGGTCTCTCAAGGGCTTCATACCTCACAGCAAGGAGATTTCTAGAGAAAAAAAGTGTGATCTGTGAGCCAGGTAGGCTGTCCTGACCAGCTCCCCATTTCGGAAGACAAGGCAGGAGACAGTTTACACCCTGGGCTTCCGGAGAGGGGCTCCGGGAGCTCCCTTCCTCCACTTTGCTTCGCCTTCCTCCTTTGCGTATTATGCCTACAGCAACTCTGACGGCCTATTAGCCTGGGTCACAAAACGGGGATTCATCCAGCGGAGCTGGTGGGACCGACCAGTGCTCTCAGGAAGAGAAACACTCTTTCTGGCACTGCATTGTCTTTGTTCAATAAACCTGTAATACCTCCGCAAGAAACCTCTTAGCCACGAAGAACTACTGTAGTTTTGATCTCCTACTGTGTGCCAGATAGTGTGCATATGCAGTACGTCATTTTATCTTCACGGAAACCTTATCAGGAATGAACTACTACTATTGCTCCCCTCCAGGTGAAGAAACTGCGGCTCAGGGAGCGTACACGGCTCCCCTTAGGTTGGCGGGTCCAAGCGGTACACCCTGGAGATTCCTGCTGAATTTCCCACTCACTCCAGGGGTGATCTCCAGGTATTTCTGTGGCTGTAGGAAGCTTTCACCTTCCCCGTCTTAACAAGCTGGTGTGGCTGCACTGCCTTCAGAAAACGAGGTTACTTTTTGAACTGGGGTCGCATTCAAGGTTCTTCTGAACAGAACAGTGAGGGGAATGCAGCGCTCCCTGCAGCACAGTACTACAGCGCACAGTACTACAGCGCACAGTACTGTAACGCCTCTGACGTCCTTCGGCTCACCTGTCCACCAGTGACTCAGAGAGGTGTTGTTCTCACGGCGACGCTCACCTGCTGGTCTATTGTGTACAGGCACTGACCCTGACTTCCTGCTAGTGTGCTGCTCTTATTTTCACCTTCCCTGGGACTAAGTGACTGAGCCTAGAGCAACACTCGCCCTGCAGATTCCCAGAAACTCTGGGGCACAGTTGGTCAAATGGCTTTGATTTTATGGTGTTTGCCTTTGACGGGAGATAAAGCGACATAACAACATAATTAAGGTGGCTGTACTGTGATGGGAAGAGCTGAAGTCACACCAACTTCCTGCCCTCCCTTCTGATATATTCACAGTTGTTTTCATTGAGATATAATCCACATACTATAAAAATTCTCCCTTAAAAAAGATGCCATCCAATAGCTTTCAGTGTACCCATGAAGTTGACCAACTACGGTCTCTACCTAATTCCAGAGCCTCATCATCGCCTCCATAAAGTCATGCTGAGCCCATCGTGGTCCCCCTCAGGTCTTTCACTGGGCGCCAACACCCCCAGGCTCTGAGGCTGAGCCCATGTGCACACTCAGAGCAGACAGGCAGCCAGCCGTCACTGCAGACCTTCCGCTTTTCCTCTCAACATGGCGACAGTGGGCAGCCCCAGTAAGGACCCCTGAAGCCCCTAGAAATGCTATGATGTGGGAAAGACCCCACTTGCAGCGACTCCTAGGACCGTGTATATCAGCTGTGTGCCACATGGGTAAACCCCAAGGGGTGTGCTCTGTAACACAGGTGAGTTGAGCTCTCCTGAGGGCCCGAGCAACACTACGGTCAGTGATGAACCACGCAGATAACAGTGGTCCCACAGACTGAACACAGGGCTGACATCGTAGCTGACTTAGTTTGTAAGTATGATGCTACACAATGAAGAAATCACCTAGTGACAAATTTCTCAGAATAGGTCCCCTTTGATGAGTGACACATGACTGCATTTGGATGAACAGCTGAACTGCAGAGAGAGCAGAGGCCTTGAGTGGTGACACGTGTGTCTTGCTGTTCTCCCTGACAAACCAACTCCAACAGGCTGTTCACTTAGTCACTCTTCAAACTGTTATCCTACTCAGGGTGCCCTGCACGTCAATCCACTCCCCACCCACCCATACTGTACCCAACAGCACACCATTCCTGCCAATCCTCCCCAACTTCTCGCCTTGTCCCACCCCTATGATGGTCTCAGGGGCCACCACCAGGCCTAAAAGGTACCAGGGGTAAAAATGACATTCGTTTTAGCCAATTTTCCTCAGAATAAATAATTCAGTCTACGTTCCATACTATCCAAGAGCATCTCAGGCTTAGCCCTAAATCTGAACTGCTCCTAACAGAGCATTAGAGCAACTCACACCCAGCCTTTTGCCTAACAGAACCCGTCTCCTAGTATCTGCCGTAACCTAGGCAATCCAAACTCAAAAACAGAACGCAAAGGCCACGTGGAAACTGGGTCAGAAGCTCTTAATGGTGTTGGTTCAGCACAGAATCCAGGTCACTGACGTTTTCTCATGGCCCATGTTGTGGCAGGGCCTTTCATTACACATGGAGTTCAGGCCAGCATTGATTCTCTTGGCCTGTAAGCGAACGTACTTCCCCTTGTCCCTGCCAAAAGGAATGGAAAAATACTTTCATAAATTGGTCTATCCACTTCAGTCTTAACAGGTTGGGTGACCTACATGGCCCTGGGTTTCAGTGGCCACCAGCTGCCCAAGGGCATCTGGAGAGTTGGTCTGCAGCCACTGCGGATTTGTTCACAACCCAGGGTTTCTCAGGATAGAGGCTCTTTCTTTAACTTCCTCCCATACCTAAACAGAGAACAATAGTCAGAGTGTATTTAACACCAAGAGAACAGGGTAAGCAAATTGAATGTAAAGCCTATAACGTCAAACAGGGTCAAGCATCTGTCTCATTCAGCAGGTGTTTTCAAACAGGTCTGGGCCGTATGTGCTTCACCCAGTGTCACACTGAACTCCTTGACATTGGCCCTACAAACATGACAACAACCGGTGAGACCAGGAAGTCTATTTCTCCCTCAGGCAATTACACAAAATCACCTGCTCCTGAAAATGTGACTGTGACAAACATTACTCTGTGAGACGAGTCTTATACTGGGCACGGGAAAGTGATGGGAAACAAGCCAGAGGTTTGCTATCTTGCTATGAACGCTCTCTCAGAATCCCTTTCAAGCTCTTAAAATTCAGATTCCTTAGTCCCTCACAGACTACCACAGTCTGGTTTTTGCTTTTTTTTTTCTTTTTTTTCTTTTTTTTTTTCGAGACAGAGTCTTGCTATTCAATTCAGGTTGGCCTTGAGCTCACTTTGTAGCCGAGGCTGGCCTTGAACTCACAAGGACCCTCCTGCCTCAGCCTCCCAAGTGCTGGGATTACAGGTGTGCACCACCAGGCCCAGCTACCGCAGTCTGTTAACAGCTATAACGCATACATCTATGTGACCCGGATGCACACAGTATTGAGTAGATCCGGGGCACCATGTAAGGTGTGTCGCACAAATTGTCTCATTTCACCCTCACGACAGCACAGAGGGCCAGTGCTGTCATTATGCACATGACACAGGCTGACGGGAGCCAGGCTGAAGGGCTTTCAGGGTCACGGGGCAGGGCCACAGGGTCACACTGAGGCTCAGAGGTACGCCCTGCCGGCTTCCCTCGGGAAGCTGTCTTCAAGATCAGCAAGGGGAGCTAGTGCACTCTGCTTTCTCAATAAAAGGCTAAGATAATGTCTGTGCAAGAAAAGATAAGCATGGTGAGACAACAGGAAGCTGCTTGCATTCTACTCTGATAGACAATGATTTGTGGCCTCAAATAACAAAGGGCGGCAGTACAAATATCGACTGTTCCTGAATCAACAATACTAAAGCAAGCTGTCTGAAACACGTACATCCTTGGGAAAATCCAGACAATCACTTTTCAGTAGCATTAACGAATTAATGAAGTTATTTTAGTTGAAAGAAACAGGAAAGTAAGAAGTTATTGACTTCATTTAGACCTTGATGCTAACAGGTCATTCTTTCAGAGAGTCGGTCAATAACTTCTCCCATACACCATCCTCAGCCCTCTCTGGTCCACACTCTCCGACACTCAGCGGATGATTCCCTCTCTAGTTTGTCTGCTCCGTCCTTCAGGCCAACCCAACACATTCTATATGCACACCTCTGCCAGTAAATAACAGCAAGCCGAACCTGTGGGCAACTCTTCCAAGCTCAAATTAGAAGAGGCACTTTAACCCACAGAATTCAGCTTGCTAAGTCACCAGAAATGCTATGTATGAGCGATTCCCCAAATTCAACTGACTAATAGGTGGAGCCTGAGACCTGGCTTTCTTTCACCAAAACCAGAGGTACCTCCCACCCCTGGTTAGAAAAAGGGCATTTGTACCGATGCCCAGAGGGGCAGGGTGTGCATCTAACTCATAGAGAAAGGTGCTGCTCCTCTTGCTGCATTTTGAGCACTAATTCTCTTGTATCATTACCTATTATTATTCTTCCCTCACTCCTGTCTACTGGAGACTAATCCTTCTGTTATCCAGACTCTGGACTTCATCCTTTATAACTTATTCCCTCCTGCTGGGGGGTATGGGTGTAAATTCATTTCTAATCATTTATTAAGCACACTAATAGAGGCTCCTTTTAAGCCACTACAGATAAGCCTAAAGTCCTGTAGGTAGTTATAATATGGGTCTTGCAGGGAAAGTCTGAGATTAGCAGCTTGAGTGATAGTCAAAGTTGTCATCAATGAGATTTTGGAAGGAATTTTCTCCTCTGTTTTAAATTTTTTTCTTTTTGCAGGGCCGGAGATATAGCTCAGGGGCATAAGCTTCTGCCTGGCAAGTTTGAGATCATGAGTTTGATTCCCGGTACCAAAACAAAAACAAAAACAAAAACAAAAACCATATAACAGATTATTTGTACATGAAAACAATAATTAAAATATATTTTAAAAATAAATAAAATTTTTGCAGTATGGAGGATTAAACCCATTATTATTATTATTAAACCTATTATTATTATTATTATTATTATTATTGAGACAGGACCTCACTAAGTTGTTAAGTTGCCCAGATTGTTGGCTCCAACTTGTGATCCTCCTGCCTCAGCCTCCAAGAGTGCTGGGATTATGGTGTGTGCCACCAGACATGGCTTGTCTCCAGCCTTTTTTAAAAGCTTCCTTTCCATCAGCATAAATTGCCTCAAATCACTCTCACCTTCAGAAACAAGGCCAAGAAAAAACCCAAAAAGCTTGCCCTCCCCCATGTCTTCCTCTAGCGACCCTCAGACCTTTCTCTTCCTCCTCCCATTCACACCTTTAAAGGTTTTCTCGGATCCTGCACTTCCCGCAGTTGCACTGCAGCACATCTGGCATTTGTGTACATTGGGTTAGACCTAATGACAAAGAACACACACCTACACCAACCGTTTTAAACAGAAAAAAACCAGCCTTCTTTATGGCTGCCTTCAGCTCCCGTTGGCCCAGAGAGCTAGGACCAGGGGTGGGAAAGCCAGAAGACACTGCATAACTTCCACCCACCAGATGAGTCCAGTGGCACGGACTGAGGGCCTGCCACACAGGGTGTGCGTGCACGGAGGGAGTCTGGCCCTGGCAGCACTCCAGCAGCACTCGGTACAGCTGGACAGCAGGGCCGTGCTAAGTTAAAGCACTTCCTTTGTGCAGAGCTCATCTGGCTGTAGCGGATCATTACCAGAAGTGCCTGGCAAGTTCGCTTCTCTACTTCATCCCGGTCCATCAATCATATTTACTATTCACTCCTTCATCAACATGACTGATCACAATAAAATTGTGTATTCCTTTCAGTCTAACATCCTCTTAATTCATTCCGGTGATCCTCTGAAACAAGTCTAATTACATGAGGTATTAAGCTGGTAAATCCCTGGGCCCAAAGGGAAACCCTCAAATTTCCTCTGACTATAGCATTACATATATAAAAACCAACCAAAAATTGTCTTTATAAAATGCTAGCGAGTTGTATTGGTAGAATTTAGAACTATTTTCTACCCTACCTCTCAGAGATGTAAATCTCACCTTTGTCATAAGCCTTAATTTTAACAAGGTAGGGCTGTTTTCACTCTTACTTTTTAAAGTTGTTTATAGGATAAGCATCTCTTTATTGTTACTTTTT
Source organism: Chinchilla lanigera (assembly GCF_000276665.1). NCBI lineage: Eukaryota > Metazoa > Chordata > Mammalia > Rodentia > Chinchillidae > Chinchilla > Chinchilla lanigera. The sequence goes on along the minus strand of NW_004955450.1, from coordinate 12,947,131 downwards.
TGGCAAAAATATTTTGGAGGGCGGAATTAGCCCACACATTTTATCTCTCAGCTTTAAAGTTGGCTTGCTTTTTCCCTATGGGCTATTTTTTTGTGAATCAGTATAAGGACATGTAAAATCAGTTCAGGATGAACTAGACTTTATAATATTCTGGTACTGGGGATAACTCAATTCGAAGGCCATATGAGAAAAGATAAAATTAGCAAGTCTATTATTCTGTTTATCCAGAGACATTCAAGGTGGATAGCAGGTCAATTCACAAATGCACAACTACTTGAAGGAACCAGGGTGAATTCCTGCATTACGGTTTATATCTAGATGTCCCCAAGAAGCTTCATGTGTACACAGGCAGGGTTTTGGGAGGAGGATTATACCATGGAAGCATTATAGCTGCCTTGCTGTTAGGGATAGGGGCTGCGGCGGGTGGGGGATTGCTGCTGGCACACCCTGGAAGGGTATACCTCTCTCCCCTTGTCCTCAGTTCCTGTCCTCCACGACTTAAGCAGCTTCCCTTCACCCAGGCCCCTTCACCAGGCTGCTGAGCATGCAAGGACTGAGACCTCACAATGTAAGCCAAAATACCCTCTCCTCCTGTAAGGTGTAGGTATCCGGTATTTTGAACCAGCAACTATGAAGGTGACTAAGACACTCTTATAAACTGTGAATGTGGAGAATTTTCCCAGACTCAACACCCAGACACAATACCAGCCTGGGCTACAAAGTAAACACCCAGACACAGTAAGCAGCTGATAAGTCTAACTACATAAAATAAAATATCAATGAAAAAAACTCACAAAACACAAATTAGACATAGGACAGCTTGGAATAAATATTAGCAACTCACATCACAAGAATTTGTATATTTCTGAGGCGGGCCGCCAGTGCCCAGGAAGCCACGCGGCGGGGAGCGCTGGCCTTTGGTCCGGCCCCTAACTGCGCAGACGCCCAGGAGGTGGGCAGTCGGCACCCGGGAAGCCGCACGTCGGCGCACTCTGGCATGCGCCGGGTCCCAGGCCAGCCACCACCGCGCGGTCGAGAACTATCATGACGCAGTGGAGCAATGACACAACTGGCCCACCACGCGCCGGCCGCTGAGGCCCGCCCGGGGATGTGTGTGAATCATCCCAATATGGAGAAACCCCTGGGAATACATGCCACACAATGGGTCGCTCTTGCCCCTGCTGTTGAGAACCAGAAAGGTCCAGGTCAGCGGAGGAGCAGCTGCTGAACAAGGACTCAGAGAACACGAGAAACAGGCTACACCCAAAGACTCAGAGGTCTAGTGGACCAGGGTCACGAGAGCCGTTCAGAAGCTGGAAACCAGGAGGACCTTGCGCAATACCTGGGGAGACCCCCTGGAAGCCATTCTTCCCCTGACAGCACAGGCTGCAGTGGAGGAGCATATGGAACTCCAGAGAGGACTGCACTGAGATTCCTGCTGCCTGTGCTGACGGCTGGGGAGAGGGCACCAAGAGGGTGCCGGGTCCCAATGCACTGGGAGGCTGTAGAGAAAAAGCTACAAAGAATGGCTTTCGCCCCAGAT
>NW_004955450.1:12938639-12945488 GCF_000276665.1 Chinchilla lanigera | reverse complement strand
ATATTTCTGAGGCGGGCCGCCAGTGCCCAGGAAGCCACGCGGCGAGGAGCGCTGGCCTTTGGTCCAGCCCCTAACCGCGCAGACGCCCAGGAGGTGGGCACCCGGGAAGCAGCACGTCGGCGCACACTGGCATGCACCAGGCTCCAGGCTAGCCACCACCGCGCAGTCGAGAACTATCATGACACAACTGGCCCACCACGCGCCGGCCACTGAGGCCCGCCCAGGGATGTGTGTGAATCATCCCAATATGGAGAAACCCCTGGGAATACATGCCACACAATGGGTCGCTCTTGCCGCTACTGCTGAGAACCAGAAAGGTCCAGGTCAGCGGAGGAGCAGCTGCTGAACAGGACTTAGAGAACACGAGAACACAGGCTACACCCGAAGACTCAGAGGTCTAGTTGACCGGGGTCACAACAGCCGTTCAGAAGCTGGAAACCAGGAGGACCTTGCGCAATACCTGGGGAGACCCCCTGGAAGCCATTCTTCCCCTGACAGTACAGGCTGCGGTGGAGGAGCACGTGGAACTCCAAAGAGGTCTGCATTGAGATTCCTGCTGCCTGTGCGGACGGTTGGGGAGAGGACACTAAGAGGTTGCCGGGTCCCAATGCGCTGGGAGGCTGCACAGAAAAAGCTACAAAGAATGGCTTTCACCCCAGATAGCTCACTTGAGATGTTAGTAAGAATTGCCTCCTCAGTATTCTATAGCCATGATGAGGAGGAGGCCAAGGAGAGAAAACAAAGAAACGGAGGAAAAGCAGCTGCTTCTGCTGCAGCACTAAGAGAAACAGACCCTAAATCTGATTCTCAGGGCCCCAAGAACTCGATGACTGCATTTATCTGCTACCACTGTTAAAAGGAAGGCCACCTCAAGAGGAACTGCCCTAAGAGGCCCCCTGGGTCATGCCCTGAATGCAAAGGTGACCACTGGAGATCGGTCTGCCCTCTGAGCAAAGGCCCCAGAGCTCAGACCCATGCTACCAGTTAGTCCAACAGGAATGAGGGGCCCGGGGCATACTCTGCCTTCTCCCTCTGGCCAGACTGTCATCCCCAGGGAGGAATCCTGGGTAATCATGATTATAGAGGAAAAGGAAAATAGCCTATTGCTAGACACAGGTGCAAGTCTCTTGGTCCTTCTTTTCAATCCTAGCCTTCCTTCCAGCCGTCACACCTCAGTGAAAGGAGTCACTGGTGAGGAGGTAATACGCTGTTTTTCACAACCCTTGGGCTATAACTACTTGTTAGATCTTTCTTGCGTATCTCTGTCTTCCTGAGAAACCACTTTGAAGATACCACCATGTATTGTAGCAGCCACTGATATTTTCCTACTAATCTGTCCATAACTCTGTAATGTTTGTATTGTTCCTATGCTATTTCATAAATGGATGTATGTTTATTATTGTTTCCTACAACAAGCATTGAGAATAGTCAATGAATAGTCAATTGATCACTCATGTATGGCTCTATTTATTTTCTTTAGAAACCCCTTTGAATATACCAAAGTATAGTACAGCAACCATTGATAATAACCTACCACTTTTGTCTGTAACTCACTATTATTTGTCTATTTGTTTTCCTGAGAAACTATCTTGTAGATAACAATATGTAAAACAACAACCATTGATAATTCCCTACCACTTTGTCTGTAATTTGGTAAGTCCCCCTATTACTGTGTTATCCTTCTTTTACTCTTTAAAATAATAAAAAAATAAAAATTAAAAAATTTTTTAGAAAAGAATTTGTATAGTTCTTAATATACAAAGAGTTGTTGAAAACAAAGAGACAAATAACCTTATAGAAAAACAAGAAAGAGGTAAAACAACTATAATAATAAGATATGATTTCAAATTGGGTCAAATACTAGCTTTCCAAACATCACAACCTCCTGTTTATAAGACAAAGCCAAGTTTATTGCTTCCATCGATAAGGGATAACACTACTTCCACAGAACTTTTCTGGTGTCTTCAAGTAGTAAAACAAGGTAGGATTTTACTGAGAGGTGGGAGGTCATACTGAGGTAGGTCTTTTAATCCAAGGGGAGAGGAAAGCTTGATTAAATGTGGGGAGGAATTAGGACACAAGATCATGATCTATTACTGGAAACCACAGGTGAAGATTTTGAAGTGAGGGATTCAACATATTAAGGTGTTAACTGTCGATTTTACTGAAGAGTTGCTGGGTTTTTCAAGGAAGTTCCTGTAACTAGCAATCAAGTTATTTGTCAGAGCAAGATTCTCCTGGAATAATAAAGTTATATCAATAAAGACAATGAAATAGTGCCAAGAGGGAGTGCTGACACCCGCCTGTAATCCCAGCACCTTGGGAAGCTGAAGCAGAAGGACTGTAAGTTTGAGCCTAGCCTGGGCAACTTGGCAATTTAGTGAGAGCCTCTCTCAAAATAAAATATAAACAGAAAAAGGGCAAGGGATGTAGCTCAGTGTGACACCCCTGGATTCAATACTTGTTACCTCAAAAAGAAATTAAACTATGTAGGAGATAAGTCGTTCCAGTCCTTGGTGTCCAAACTGTGGAGAGACAGAAAACATATATTCTTTCCCTAACAGGAAAAAGATAGTATAATACAAATGAATGACTTTTCTTGCTCCGCTGGAGAATTAAGATGTAGTACAAACAACTAGGTCCAGAGCTGGACAGAGGCAGCACCTACAGGAAAAACAAGACCTCAACTTAAATGTGTATGCTACCTGAAGGGTATGCTGGCAAATGCCATTATAAATCAGTGAAAAGATTCAACTAGAAAATTCCAACAAATTGTAGGCTGCTGGGAGAGTGGGAAGCCCTTGGGGCCACAGGTGGAGGGCTCCCTCTCCTCTACAAATCCCACTAGATTTCCAGGGAGACTGGGGAAATCCTGGGAAAGCCAAGGTATGCACAGTCACTAAAATGGACAGCAAGAGCTGGAGCGGAAATTAGGGCGGGGTAACCTTCAGGATCACTGGTGGTGGCTAACTGATAATGTCTCCCATCCCAGAATGGAAAAGATAGGAAGTTTACACAAGCTGTACTTGCGGTAAATAATAATACCAAAACAACAGTCTAGAACTGTTGTATGACTTGTTGAACTGCTGTGAAAAGTCATGGCTCAATTCCCAGACCTTACAGCAGAGGTCAGCAAACTTTTTCCACAAAGGGATGGAGAGTAAACAGTTTAGGGGTCTACAGCCAACAGCTGCTAATCCCAGCTACTCAACTCTGCCACTGAAGTGTGAAAGTAGCCACAGACACACGGAAAGGATGAGCATAGCTGTATTCTACACATGGTCCCTGAAACGTGGAGTTCATACAATCTTCACATATCATGAAGCCTTTTGATTTTCCCACCTATTTAAAGATGTAAAACCACTCTTAGGTTGCAGGCCAGGCCATATGAGCATAGGAAGCCAGTCAGACTTGGATGTGGGCTAGAGCTTGCCAGACCCTTGGTTAGCCATCTTGAGACCTTAAAGCCCTTGGGGTACCAACTACAGCTTGAATCAGTCCCACATTAGCCAAGTCCCACGGGATACCATATTCTCAGCTGCAAGCCACTCTTAGCCAGCCCCTCATTGGTGGCCTCTTTCTCTCCCACAGACATCCCCACTCCCTGAGGTGATCACGGGAATCATGGTTGTGCTGAGAGCTTACACAAGCTCCCTCAGCCTGATTCTGATTCCCTCCACTACTCATTCCTTCCCTGTGCTTTCTCCACCCACAAAACCCTTTTCTTCCTTCCTACCCAATTATCATATCCAGCGTGCTCCCCCTATACTGTAACCTTAAAATTAAGAGAGAAGCACTTACAGAGGATGATGCTATGAACAATATGCCCTGTAACCTGTAGCAAAAGACTTCTCCATTGCCCAGAGGCAGCAGCAGAGCCATTCTTCAGAGTTCAGAAAAAGATCACACCGAACAAAAAATTCAGCAGGTGTAATTGAGAGGAGAGGGTCTGCAGGCAGAGACAACGGTACAGAGGCATAAAAAGGCACCTGTAACATCAGAGAATGGCAAGAAGTCAATGGCATATGGCAGAGGGGCTAGATCACCGGGTAAATCATGGAGTTTTGACACCGGACTAGAAAGACAGCTGCAAGGATTGTGCAGAGTCTGTATCTAGCATTCCACCCTCCAGGCCTTGGGGCTTTAGGAAGCTCTTTCCTATTCCCCTGACCAGAGAGGGATGGACCTCCACCCTGACAGTCTTCTTGTCTTAGCAGAAAGCAAGTATTGGTGGCAACCCCTCTGGAGCATCCCTGCAACCTCCCGAGTGGGTCGGGTCAAGCCTGAGCGTTTGTTCCCTCTGCACACTTGTGCAGTGCAGTGATAATAAGGAGACTTCGGGGATTTTCCTCTGTGCTAAAAACACTTCAGTTTTGCCTAGTGCCAGCACTTGCCAGGTCTCAAAGTCTGAAGCTATCCGTAAACAAGTTCAGGGCAAACAACTGATGTGAGTCCCTGCCTCTCTTAAACTAACAGAAACACCCTTACCTTCCAGCCAAAAAAGAAAAAAAAAAAAAAAAAAAAGTCCCCATCATCGTCCAGCTGCATCAACTTCCTATTTTTTCCGGCTGGCTGCCCTTTCTCCTTCACTGCCTCCTCTCGTTTCCCGGCAGCACTCAGCATCCCCCACAGGGCAGCAGGGCGTGGCGGGTGCCCCCCAGGTGTGAGCGTGGAAGAGACGACGAGGACACAGCAGAGAATTGGGTTCTCCAGAGCCGCAGGCATGTAGGAGCCTGGAATGCGGAAAGAGCCCCACTTTCTCTAAATAAACATCCGAACCTGGGACGGAGCGGTTGTAAGTTAGCCTCTCCACCCTCCAAAACCCGGGCTCTGAGAGCCTGCGCGGCTTATTCAAGACCACGCAGCAGTCCTGAACTCAATTCTAGGTTTCCCTCCCTTCAGCATTCAGTTTCCACCTCTTTGGACACCGTAGTCAAACAGCGCATGCGTGTGTGCGCGCGCGTCTGTGCGTGTGCGTGCGTCTGTGTGTACGTGCCCGTGCGTGTCTATGCGCAAGTATGGCGTCCCTTCTAGTTTATGGAGCGGGTACTGAATGAGGCAAAGCACCCAACATATGCCTGACACCACACGTCACCCCACCTGCAGTTGGGGAGCACCTTAAGATCACCCTGTACTTGTTTTTTGGGGTGCTGGCATCGAATCCAGGCCCATTCATAAATTAAGCACACACTATATCACAGCAACACCCCAGCCCATCAGTGAATTTTATGAATGAACTTGATAGCTGTCTATCACCCTCAGTGATTATTTTTATTTGTGAGTCTGCTGGCTGTGTGTTACTCTGGGAATTCTTTCAACAATTCCTAGTGCGCCATCGACCCTAAATATATCTTTTGTTTGTTTTTAATAATGAATATGAGGGATATGAGAGCAAATACAAACGAATGAGGACAAAATACAAATGAATAAAGCAAATGAATATGACAAATACAAAGGAATGTGAGAGACATGAGGACAAATTCCTTGTTTAACGGCCTACCTGGTTAACGACTGTTCTAAGTTAGGACTTGTCGCACGACTTCTTTTGTTTTTGGTGCAGTTCTTTATCTTATTGATAAAGCCCCAGTGTCTTTTTTTGGTACAGCATGTCTCATTTATACACTATGGTAAGTTTTGCTGATTGCACTGTACAATATAGTACTGTAGCTTTATGTTCTGTTATACATTACAGTACTGCATGAAAAGTGATTTAAGTAAAAGCAAAAAGTCATCAAGTTAGAGTTTCGTTTGACCATTTCTTTGTTCTGAATACTGTAATGTGCCTACTATATACAGCTCCTTATTTAGCATCCACTTTACTTGACTTAGTCACAGCAACTGAACTGAGCCCTTAAACAAGGGCTGTTGTATTTTAGGCACATTCACTCAGCATGTTGTGCAAACAAACACAGCATTCATGAAGAGACAGATGTCTTTAAAATATATGTTATTTCTATAATGTCTAATATGGGGAAAAATAAACTACCTAACATTTTTGAACATTGAGACAACCTCATATGAGGTTGCTTTTTTTATCTCAATATCCAAAAATATATGATTTGCCTGTTTTGATGCAGAAGGGAATGATTAGGAACATGGTCCTTTCTTTTCTTTTTTTCTTTTTTCTTTTTTCTTTTTTTTTTTTTTTTTTTAGGCAGGGTCTCACTATGTAGTGCAGGCTGGCCTTGAACTCACTTATTTGGTCCAAGCTGGCCTCAGACTCACAGTGATCCTCCTGCCTTAACCTCATGAGAGCTAGGATTACAGGTGTGTGCCACCACCCCTGCCTCAGGAACACAGTTTTATAAGACCTGTCACTCACCATTTCTTTGTTCTGAGTATTGTACATACTATATACAATTCTTTATTTAGTGACCTACTCATTTTACAACTTAGTCGCAGGAACGGAACTCGGTCATTCAAGGAGGAGTGTCTATATACTGCCACTTCAGTCACCTGCCTCAGAATATTGTGCTAACATCAATCATGCTCCCCAGCAGGTCAAGTAGGACGTGGGAGCACAATGGGGTCCCTCAGGAGCAACAGAGGCCCCAGTAGCAAGATAAAGTGTGACACCAGTACTGATAGAGGTAGTTCAACAGGTGTCTCAGACTGAGCAGGGACATGGCTTATACTAAAAAAAAAGGGCTCTACAAACCCTCAGCCCCACGCGCCCTGCGCAGCGAGAGCCAGTGTTCCAGGAGCGGCTAGACACCTGGGCTCGAGTCTGTGCTCGCCCACACCGCCACGGTTCCCAGCTGAAACACGCGGAGAGAGCCAGGTATTTCCCAGCTACTCCCTGAGGGCAGCGCGTGCATCGGGACCCCGCCGCCCAAGCCCCAGGAACTT
>NW_004955450.1:12908455-12932443 GCF_000276665.1 Chinchilla lanigera | reverse complement strand
CACAGAAATAATAAAAATAAAAAAAAATTTAAAAAAGAGCTCAATGGATGATCTGTGCTAAGAAGGCAGTGGTATGAGAGCAGGTGGCTGGAAAGGCTGAACTAGGTTGTCTGCCCAATTCACTAAGTTTCAGGGGGTGCTGTTATCAGGCCCCTTTTACTGTCCATACCCTAACGTGCTTTTCTCCTTCAAGCTCACAGTTGTAAAAGCAAATGTTTGTGGGCAATGAAGCAGTTAAATAGGAAGAGAAATTGGGGTACAGTTTACTAATTCTTCATAATTCCTTTAAATTTTAAAGGAATTTTAAGTTTACTAATTCTTCATAATTCCTTTAAATGGCCCTTTGTATTGGGGCCCATCCCACCCCCTTCCTGAAACTGTAGCAATAACAGAAGACTAAGAGACATTTGCAGTAAGCACTCTGACAGAAGGCTCCTTGCCAGATCCCAGTATCTAGCGAGTATCTGGACTATGAGAAGTTCCCAGTGCCCATTTGAGAGAGGCCTCCTAGGGTAAGCAGGTGAGTTGTTCATCTGGCATAGCTCAGGCAAATTTTGGCAATGGAGAAATGATGACACGCATGTGAAACTGTCGAGGCAGCCCGATCAGTAAGTGGAGCCCAGGCACAATTGTTGGCTCAAATTTGAGAAAAACAGGGAAAATCTCTTCTAAGGTCTTAGATCAGAGCACTTTGAAGATAATGGGGTTCTGGGTAATTTTCTAAAAGAGCAGTTTAGAGGTCGAAAGTCAAACTTCAGTGATAAGAACAGGGTGTATTGGGGCGGGAAGACACTGAGTAGAGTTCTCAGTGCCCAGAATGCACAGCTTAAACTGGCTGAAAATCACCTGCTTCCATCTGTGTCAGGTCATTGGGCAGAGTGCATTCTGTGTGAAGGAACCAAGTGATTCTAGTGGTGGAAGGAGAAGGAATTACAAGGTCTGGAATCCAGGTGGGATGTGGCATGATTGGATGATTTCTTAGTTACCAAAGAGCTAAAACTTATCCATAAAATAAGATTCATAGTGACTTGCTTTTCTTCGCAGGATCAAATTTATTTCATGACAATTCATATGCTGGGATTTTGGAGACACTAGGACAACTGTTTCTCACAAGCAACCTCCTTCCACAAGGTCACCTAGGGAAAATGGAGGCACTGGTGATGACGCTGTCCGTCATAGCAGGAGAAATGAAAGTCTGAAAGCAATTAAGCTGAGAAGTGAATTCAGGCATTGAACTTTAGGAAGCCAGGGGGACCAAAGTGTGGCAGAAGTTGTGCTTGCTTCAAATTTCCCAGCTTTGAATCCCAGTTCTGTACCTAGCTTTTTAGCTGGGTGACCCAACAGAAGGATTTTGTTCTGAGTTTTGGATAAGATTCCAAAACAATAGGATCCCATCACTGCCCACATTCCAATTTAAATACTAGACCAACCCTGCAGGATTTGAAAACCGATGATCAGAGATGAAAGTATTCAGGGAAAAAAAAAGGGCTACTCTCAAAGAGTTTAGGGAGTCAGATTTCTGAAAGACCGGCTTACACACAAACAAAATAAATTCGCAATAGACATTTAAAGAGAAAGAGCCCTCAATATTAGCAAGGTTATCTAGTTTTCATTAGCATGTTATTATGGAAAAATGGTGATTTTTTTCACATGATTATCATGTCCTCAAATGTCATAATCAGATATCAGCATTGTAAAAGTCAGGGTAACTATTTTTGTTAGAATCAGATAAGAACTAAAAGGCATTCCCCATCCCACTGAGAAAAGAAGGGATCGTAGAGGTCAGGAATCTAGATTCACTGGAGAAGCTCAAGGCTTCACTTATTTAGGGACCAAAGCAGACCTGGTAAGTTCACTACTTTTGACTTATCTCCCAGTACAACTTGGTATAGTTTTGTCTCCCTCTCTGCTTGGGAAAAGTTATTGCAGAAGTTATTTATAATGACAGTGGGGCAAAGGGGGAGCTTTGTTTCCAAATAAGGGAGCTGGAAACCTCATACCATTTGGAAAGCTAGAAGGAACTTGGAGAACTGGAGATCTCTTTAGAGAGCTACTGGTGTGCAAGTCCAATCTTGCCCCAAAGAAGGTGGGATTTAAGTGTGTGTGGGGTCTTCCCCCTCCAACCTGCTGAGGGGCAGTGAAGAGAGTCTGGCAGTTTCGTACACAGAAGTACAGTGCTAAGGCTGAACTACAGGTCCAGTCTAAGGGGTTTGCAGCCATCCTTCCTCAGATCCTCCACATGGATAACTCGCTGTTAGTCATTGCTTCAGAAAGCTGAGGCTATGACTTCACAGGGCTGACTCCCAGTGTAAAAAAAATACCAATAATTTTTCATCAGATTGAGATATATAGGGAAGGTAAGTATTCCTAGGGCAAAGAGAAAGCTGCCAAAGAATTGCTTAAAAGAGCACAATGGCTTTGCTCTTGGTAGAATTGCAACCTTTCCTAAGTAGAGGAGTCTCAAAAATCAATGCTGGCGGTAACCAAAGATGCTGTGTACCTTCTTAGGAACAAGTAGCATTCCGTGCACGTTTTTGACACTCTGCGTCTTACTCCTTTTCATTTGGCAACATGTCAAATCTTTCTATTTAAAGTCAAGAGCTAAAGAGGACTTCTTCAAAAAAGATGAAGAAATATGAATATGTTTGTGGGTCAGGGAGAAATGACAGTGAATAAACCAAAAAGGCCAAATATAAGTGTTACAACTGTGATTATGAGGACTGTAACAGGCCCCTTCCATAAAGGCCCTTCCATTAAGTGCTGCACTCAGATGCACTATTTTTAATTTTTGACATTATATTTTGACTGCACCTCTGCTATGTTTAGATAAGTGTAGATACACAACCACCGTTGTGTTACACTTGCCTATAGCATTCAGCACAGTGCTGTCCCGCAGGAGCAGCAGGCCACACCGTGTGCCTAAGTGTGGAGTGGGCTGTGCCTTCAAGTGTGCAGAAGACGTGCGTGCATCCCACAAAGACGAAACTTCCTAGGACTCAGGATGAATTCTCTTAAGTGGTGCGTGACAGTGTTTCACACACACACAGAAGATACCTAGAGAATCTTACCATAGCATTTTCAACAAAGAGCAGTAAATTATTAGAAAAATGACCCAAACAACGATTTCAAGTCTCTGTGAGTGGCAACTTGGGGGAAGCCAATCACTGACAGGTAAAGCTGCTTAGTACAGTCTGTTGCTGTGGATTTCTCTGATTCCAGGCCTAGAAGAGTCTACATCTGTATTACCTGGCTAACCTTTGTCTTCCTGCTAGAAGGGTGAAGGATGCCTTTGGTCTGTATAAATCTGCATCCTGCTTTTAGCCAGGAGAAAGAGGGCTGAGAATTCTCCTGCCTCGACTCACCTGCCTTTAGCTCCACAGTACATCATATTTTGGGACAGCAATTCCAGTCTCCTCTATAGACAAAGACAGAAGGGGAACAGGAAAAGATTTTAACAGTTACAGTTAGATCTGTCTTTAAATTTTCTGAAATGCTAGCATAGTCTTCATATTAAAATAATTTCTAATAAGATAGTACAGATACCTGGTACAGATTACATAAGACAACTCTGCATATCTGATCCCATCTCTTAAGCTTTTCCGCTAGGTGTCATGCCACTATTGCAAATTTAACTTTTTAAAAATTTTACTAGAATTCCTGGTCCTGTCTTCAGATCTCCCCCTGGTATCACCTTTATAATTTTTTTCATGCGGGTTATTCCTAGTCTTTAAAAACTATTTTTATTTTAATTAGTCAACATCTCCTTTTGTTCTGTTTGGCATTTTGATAGTTTGTACTTTAGCTTTCAAACCCCCTATTTGATCACAAGTCCCTCGCACTTGAAAACAAGGTTACCCCCCTAATACTCCTGAGCAATTACGTCATTAAGATTCTTTCAAACACTGTAGTTCAAAATATCCCATAAAGATACTATTTACAAAATATTAAAGAGAGGTGAAAGTGTGATCGGATTTTAGAGATAGCTTAGCAAAAAATCAATGGCAACCAATAGCAACAGAGCCTCTGCTTCGCTGGGAAAGCAGAAATGTGCCCCAAGGGCCTTGTTATCAAGACTTGGTAAGCCTTTTCCCTGTTAAAACACGTTTCCCTCAGCACCTAGTCTGACATTAGTCTTTATTCTTGGTGTCAATAGTAAGTGGAAATGTAAATATCTTATCAGGCAACTGGGCAGGGCTTACAGTTTATCAGACATTTCACTGATGTCCTTCTTTGGCTTTGAAACTTGGCCTCAGAGGCCCCTAATAATACCTGACACTAAAGAGAAAAGCTAAACAACATGTGAAATAAATTTCAAACAGTCGTGTTTTGTACAGTACCAGTGTGTAACAGCCCCTTCTAAAGCTTATATAATACATAATTACAATTCTTTCTTTCAAATGATCTTGGACATTGGCCTTCCTAAAAAAAATTCTTTAAAACACTTTGTTTCATTCAATTCTCCCAAGCGCATTTATAGCGTTACTAGTGTTCTGTTTTACAGAGAGGCAAGCTGATGCCCAGAGAAGTGAGTGGATTTTCAGCGAAGAGCCTAGGTCCATGCAATCTTAGCTAGGACTCTCCACAGTGCCACACTGGGCATAGGTGGGCACGATCTTCGTAATAACATGGAGACTACAAATAATAGGTGGACTGAGGAGTTGCAGCTGTTGAGGGATTCAGCTGGTGAGGAAGCCCTCGCCCCAGCTCCTGGTGCCTGCAGTGTCTGCTTCTCCCCTTACACCTCCCGTGGTCACTGGGGCTCCTGAGTGAGAATGGACATTTTGTCTGTGGCTGAACCACATCTTACGGTGCTCTTGCACCATAGATGCACCTGAGGTCTCCCAGGGTCACCTAGGTAAGCATCAAAAACCTGCCTGAAGAAACTCCAGCAGCAGCCACATATCACTGGCCCGGTGAGAACAAATCCAGCCACTTCCTTGTGTAACCAAACCACAGGTTTCCCCCGGCCACCTGCTTCTCTGGCCACGGCTAACGCTGACCAAAGTTCTACTCAGCTGTACCTCCAACAAGCAGTTGCATTTCTGGTAAGCGATCACTTATCAGCTGGCTGTGGTACCTGCTAGTCCATATCAATTTATGGGGGTTTTTAGAGAGCAGGTGTTTTCAATTTTGTTTTGTTACCCATGCTGTTTTCTTATATCACGTGATTTTAAATACTTGATTTTAGATATCATAAAAGTTTGTTGTTTGGCAGAATTCCTGGGCACCATGTCTGTATATGTGTCTTAGGTCTAAGCTAACTCAGTAATTTCATATTACATAGAGAACTCAGAATTTAAACTCAGTTCAGGATTCTCTACCCCTCTTTACAGTGGGGACATCTGGAACAGGAGCCATTGCCCACAGGGACTGGCTCTGCTGGACACTGGGTCAGTTGATCTCATTGGTCCCCATCCTCATGAAATGGTCACGAGTGGCTCTGTCCTCACCCAGGTCCCTTCCTCTGCTTCTTCTTGGTCCTGATGCTGGGCATTGCTGGGTGCGGTGACTCTTGCTCATCCACCTCCGAACCCTGCAGGGTACCAGGAGGGATTCCATCAGGCTTTCTCATGCCTCCCGGAGCACACCGCACGCAATGAGGCTGCATGCTGGTGCTCCTCCCTCAGCCACTGCTACCCTCCCCAGCAGGCCCCAAGAAGGAGTATTCATCTCCTTACATTTAGCGTGATGTACAGCATAGTCAGAAACCCACACAGAAAGACTACACTATTCACAACAGCCAAGAAATGGAATCAACCATCTACAAACTGTCAAAGTATGGTACTTAAACACAATGGAATAATACTCAGGTATAAAGAAGACTAAAACCCTGTTGTTTGTGACAATGTGGCTGGAACTAGAGATCATCATGTTAAGTAAAATAACCCAGGGAAAAAAGGCAGGTGCTGCATAGCCTCACTCATGTGGAATCTAAATAGCTGCTCTCCTACAAATTGAGGGTTGCATTGTGATTACTAGTGGCTAGGAGAGAAAGGCTGTGGAAAGGGTGATCCAGGATATTAAGTTACAGTACACAGGAATAAGAAACTGGTGTGCTATTGCACGGTAGGGTAACCGTAGGTAACACTATCGTACTGTACATTTCAAAAAGCTACAAGAAAGGATTCTGAACACCTTTTCCAGAAGGAAGTGATGTTTGAGGACATAAACATGTTTTAGATACTGCACAATGTATACATGTATCAAAATATCACATTACCCTATACGTATATATAATTGTATGTTTTTAGACGTCAGTTAAAAACTAGATTATAATGTGGGCCTTGGGAGACTGAGTAGGAGATGGCAGCGACTGGAGCAGCGGCTCAGAGGCCTTTGGAAGGCAGAGCCGAGTGTTCAGCAGACACCCCAGAAACCCAGATTCCAACCAGTAGACAGCCCTGTGCCCGCCGGCCCTCAACGCCCAGTCTGTTCAGCTACTTTCCCCACTGCTGTGGACCTGGCTGCCGCCGCCACCCTCAGCGCCTCTCACCTTGTCTATTTACCTTTATCATGGATGTTCCTGATAACATGCAGGCTGCTGCCAGCCCCGCAGGTATGGTGTGCCCCGCTAGAAGAGATGCTGAGGCCCCAGGTGGAGGAGGGCCTGAGCCAAACCCTGATCCTTGGCATCCTCTGCAGAGTTCCCAAGCGTGATTTGGGGCTCTGCAGTTGACTGAGGAGTTGCAGCGGTTGAGGTGATCCTCTGGTGAGGAAGACCTCCCCCCCACCTCCCGGTGGCCTGCAATGTCTGCTTGCTCCCCTACACCTCCCGTGGCCCCTGGGGCTCCTGAGTGGGAATGGATCATTCTGGGCCAAGGGGAGCCTCCAGGGCTAGCGGAGGACATGACAGATGGACACATAGGAGCCATGAAGGAGGGCTTGATGGCGCCTGGGCTTGGCAAGAGGGTATCAGTGATGAGCTGCAGCACCAGATTTACTTCCTGTTTATTTCAACGGGGCTTTATGGGATGCGACATGGCCAGGCCCAACTTTCAGAAACTTCCAGCACTGCTGGCTGCCGCGGAGTCGAGGGCTGGCCTTCTGCAAGTGGACTGGGCTCTATGGCAAGGGACTAGGATGCTCATGGTGAAGCTGGGGGTACCCTGCCCAGACGTTGTGCAGGAGCCGAAGGGCAAGCACTCCAGGTTCCCATCACTGGATGCCATGTCTCTGGAGAGCTCTCCACGCTGTGGCTGGGAGCCTGGGCTGGGGGCTCTGACCTCCAGGCTGCTATGACTGCCTTCTAAAGAGCAGGAGCCAACAGCACCACCTGCTGCGTGCCTCGACTGCAGTGGCTGAAAGAGGAGTGAAAAGAGTCTGAGGGACCTGGGAGCTAGAACTTGGGGAAGCTCTTTGGCCCTCTTTAAAAACCCAAGTAAGTGCTGCTCTTGGAACTGAATATAAAGAAATTTAAATTTTAAGAAAGAAGAGATATATGGATACACAAGTACAGACGGGTTCTTTGTCCCCTTAAACAATTTACTGCAAATAATCTGACGAGATGTTTATTCATCAGGAAATGTCTATTGAGGGGCAAGTACTACTCTAGATACTAGGCATGTATTAGCAAGACAGGACTTAGAAATTAGACTCTAGGTTCAGTCCTGAAGCTTCCAGTCACCTGCTGGTCCTATTGGGATTCCCAGAGCCTTGCTGCCTGTGTGCACATCTGGATCCTTCTTCTTGCAAATCCATCAGGATGAGTATCCAGAGCCCACTGTCTCTGTATCAGCTAGCTCACCATGCAGAGCCTGGTGAGGAGTGAGACCATAGCCCGCACTGCTCTGTACAACCTACCCACTCTGATCTTCTGTGAAATGTGCTGTAGCAAGATGGAGATGTATGTGATCCCCTTCTACAACTTCGTGGACATCCTGAAGATGCTGCTAGAGCTGAACTGTGTTCGGGAGGTGGAAGTGTGTCTCTCTTGTAGTGTGACAGACCTGGCTTCTTTTGCTCCTTACCTGGACCAAGTGAGAAATCTCCAAAGACTTACCATTTTCCCATTTTCTAGTAAGTACTATAGTACCTCAAGCAGAAACACAGAGTATTGTAGCCGAGTTCATTCATCATTTCCAGGAGCTGAACTACCTCCAGGACCTTTATGTGGACTGTGCCTACTTCCTCAAATGCCACCAGAACCAGGTGCTCAGATGCCTGAAGACCCCCTTGAAGACTGTCTAAGAACTGACTGGGAAGCTCTACCACCAGGCATCTCCTTAAACAGTTCACTGCAAATAATCTGATGATGCATTTATTCATCAAGGAATATCAACTGAATGCCAAGTACTATTCAGCCTGGAAACTTCTGTCCCCAGACTTGAGTGTCAGGCAGGTAAGAGGCCTGGATCAGAATGGAGTCAGACAAACTTAGTCCCAAGACCCTGCAACTTCTGCAGAAGACTTGCCGCAGCACCCTGACCCCGCTGACTTGGAGACAGGTGGAAGAGAAGAGCCCCAGATCAGCACCATTCTGGCCGCTCTCAGATGCTACGCCAAGCTCACCACCTTCAGCTTCTGTGAGAATGACGTCTCCACGTCTGCCTTGAAGGACCTGCTTGGCCACACTGCCAGTGCAAGCCACTTAAAGCTAGAACAGTATCCTGCCCTGCTGAAGAGCTATGATGACCTGGGTGATCTGCAACCAGGGACATTTCCCCAGCTTTGTGCGGAGCTCACAGATACCCGAGAGCTAACAAGGCAATCAAAGATGACCGTATTTGGTGTTTGGTGTTTGGTGCAGGTCGCTGCTGAGATTGCTGCCCCAATTCTTCTATCACCTGGAGGCCTCTCTGTGTCACTGGAGGATGCACTATGATTGTAACAATGTCAGAAGTTTTCTCTGGACTTTTAGAGTTGGAAGCCAAGGAATAGGATTTTCTGGAAAGAACAAAAAGAGGTAGCTTAGATCCATGCTTTCTGTGAGTGGGCAAAGGACAAGTGATGCTGGGCGTTGGGATTAGCAAGTAAAAGGATTTTGTGGGAAGCAATGGGACACTGGTGGCCCCATGTTCTTGGAGTCAGAAATAAGAATTAAAATTTCTAGGAGTGGGTTCAAGCTTTAGCGGTCCATAAGGGCACCACCCCTGAGTGGATATTTGTAGAAAATTGGTCAGAAATAAAGGGAAATTTTGAGCACCCCACCCCACACACTCCATGGCGTGTTAACCCAGATGCCAGTTCAAATGTAGAAAACCTGACTGTAGTGAAAGAAGACCATGAGATGTCTGATCAACAGTTCGGGGCCTTGTGGCATCAAAACACAGTTGGACCATTCTGCGCATTCTTCACCGTCCTGACTGCTGTCTGAGCACCTGCCGCATTCCTCCAGGATGTGTGGCTTTTCAGTGGATGAAGGCACAAGGCTGTCACCTACGTGAGTAGCACAGACGCTCTCTCCAGAGTGCAGTATATTTGGGAATGGTAGAGAATGGGCTCAGTGTACTCATGCTTTGAGGGACCATCTTTCTATTTGCACCAAAGGAAATAAAGGACAAGAAGGAAATGGGGAGAAGCCACCTTTGCATGTGGTCATGTCACTGGGACCTCTGAAATGCGTGCACAATGGCCCCCTGTAGAGGGACAAGTGTTCCTCTCCTTGGCTAAAGGAATTCACTGTAGAAAGCACTGATGGTGGCTTAAAGTGCTTAACTCTCCCATTGCCATATCTGTCCTTTTGTCTTATTGAGAGAGTCCCAATGGCTAGACGCTGGGCTCAGCCATCTCTCTATGTACTTTGATTTTTTTACCCACAAATACAAATTAAGTAGTTTTCAATGAGAAAAAAGAAAGGAATTAGATTAATGCAGCAAGACCGACAAGAAACTGGATTCATTTTAAAAATGAAAAGTGAGCTTAGTTTGATTGTACACCCAAACATTCCACGAGACATTAAACTTTCTCCCAAATAAGAATACCTGAAAGCTGAGACGTTTTGAGCCAATTCTCATGGTATCAATTATAAATTCCTGGGATTATAAGTGTAGTTTGTAGACTTTGGCTGTGGGGGCCCGTGCGGATATTCAGTTATGAACTAGGCTAGGGTCTTCTCCAGCAGCAACGAGGCCGGCGAGCCTGTGTCCCGGGGGCTGGCCCTCCAGGTGACTTGCCAACGAGACGCTGCTCTCCATAGCAATGCTTATGCTTGCAGCTCCAGAAGTTTATACCATCCTGACTGTCCAGCTCTTTGCATTCTTAAACTTACTACCTGTAGGAGCAGACATTTTAGCGTATAATTTTGAAAACGCATCTCAGACATTTGATAATCTTCCAGCAAAATTGGGTTATAGACCTCCAGCTGAAGGTTGAAAGGGTTTTTTGATTAATTCAAAACCAGAGAATGCTTGTAAACCCATAATGTCTCCACCAGTAAAAGACAACTCATCTGGCGCTTTCATCGTGTTAATTCGAAGACTCGATTATAATTTTGATATAAAGGTTTTAAATGCACAGAGAGTGGGATACAAAGCAGCCATTGTTCACAATGTTGATTCTGAAGACCTCATTAGCATGGGGTCCAGTGACATTGATATGTTAAAGAACACTGGCATTCCATGTCTTTATTGGTGAATCATCAGTTATTCCCTGAAAGATGAACTGACATATGACAAAGGGGGCCACATTATCTTAGTTCCAGAATTTAGTCTCCCTCTAGAATACTATCTAATTCTCTTCCTCATTATTGTGGGCATCTGTCTCATCCTAATAGTCATTTTTATGACCAAAAATTTGTCCAGGACAGACATAGAGCTAGAAGAAATAGACTTGGTAAAGATCAACTTAAGAAACTCCCTGTATGTAAATTCAAGAGAGGAGGTGAGTACGACGTATGTGCATTTGTTTGGATGAATATGAAGATGGACACAAACTCGGAATCCTTCCCTGTTCCCATGCTTATCACTGCAAATGTGTAGACCCCGGGGCTAGCTAAAACCAAGAAACCTGTCGGGTCTGCAAGCAAAACGTTGTTCCTTCTCAAGGTGATTCTGACTCTGACACAGACAGTAGTCAAGAAGAAAATGAAGTGTCAGAACACACCTCTTTGCTTAGACCTTTAGCCTCTGCAGTACCCAGTCGTTTGGGGCTCTGTCAGAGTCCCGCTCGCCTCAGAACATGACAGAATCTTCAGACTTCGAGGACGATGACCACGAAGATACTGACAGCAGTGAGGCAGAGAATGAAGTGAATGAACACAGTGTTGTGGTCCAGTTGTAGCTATGGTGAGCGGGACTGCGACATAGCAAATACCGTGTGACCCATTAGGTGACGGGTTGATTTCCCTGTGAAACATTTATTTAGGTCTGTAGTTTGATTTTTTGCTCCTTTTAGAGATTTCTGTAGAAATAACTTACTTTTTAGTGTTCTAGTTTAATCAGATTACCAAAACAGGCTCTTCTCTGGTGCTTATCTGCAGGACTATACTTCATTTTACTAATAAGTAATAACAGACTGGTGCTGTAAGTCAGGCAACAAGGGTAAAACATAGCCAAAACATTGTTTTAAATCTCTAGATAGCTTGCGATGAAGACTTAGATCACAGCATGAAAATGTTTTCTGTTTTGGACACGAAATCAGCGCCATGGCCATCTAGTGTAAGCTAAAGCCAACACTCACACCGCGCTAAAGAATGAGTTGGAGTACCTTCTGGTATTTCTCCAAGTTGCTTTCATTAGTAAGAAGCAATAAGGTGTTTTACCACTTCTCCCCTCCTATCAGCACCACACAGAAAACTCAAAGCTATCTTTTTCATTTCTATTCCCAAGCAGTCTTGTCCTGATATGAAAGGTCTGTAACTAGTACAGATGTCAAAAGGGTTTTAACACTACAGTGTTATGTATAACTATGGTTCAACAGTTAATGTCTTTGGACTTTTGAGATTTCAGTATCCTTCAGTTTTGTGTTGGGATCAAAGCAAAAAGAAAATGCTGCATAAAAATGCCAAACTTGGGGCTGGGGATTTAGCTCAGCAGCAAAGCACCTGCCCGGCAAGCACAAGATCGTGAGTTCGATTCCTGGTACTGGAAGAAAAGACAAAAAAACAAAAAAACAAAAACAAAAAAAAAAACAAAAAAAACAGACTTCAGCAACTGTTACTACTCAGATCACATACCTCTTAATAAAGAGCATCTTATGCTAATTAGCCCAGCTAACCTATGTACAGAGAAACTGTCCAAGTGTTAGAAACTAAATGCTTAACAGAACTAATGTATTGAAATGATGTGTTATGAAAAGGTAAATTATATTATACACCATTGTAATTATGTGGAAATTAAAGAAATGTATACTCAAACTACAAAGAATTTTTATATGGCCTTGTATGAGGGGTGTTTGAATGTTAATAAAACTTTTCCACTTTAAAAATAGAAAGAAAAAAAAAATAAGTGTAGCTTGTTTTCCAGAGTATCGAAAAGTATAGAAATGGCCTCTTTTTGGAAATAGGAGGAGTCGTCCATTACTGGTTGCTTTCTGTGAGCCAGACACTGTGCCAGGATTTTGCATATTTTATCTCTGACTCTTAGTACAACTCTGAATAAGATACAATTAGGCCCACTCCGCAAGGGAGAACACTGCAGTGGGTAGACCTTAATTACGTAAATTACCTGAGGTCGCACAGGTTGTAAGTGGATGAGATGAAGGAGAACCCAGGTGGCCTGATGTCACTCTGCCTCCCTACAAATGGCAGGGAAGTCATAAAAACAAAGCTAGTTACAGTCAGGAAACACTGGAGTGTCTCTGTAAACAAAACTGTTGCCCTTTACATTTGAGATTATATATATGCAATTTGAGGAATGCATGAAAATTGGCTTAGAGAGGAGAGAACAAAGATACACCAAGTTAGTAAAAGCTAAAGTTTGTGCAAACGCAGATGACTGAGGACTAAATACCACACGATAAAGCACGTTACAAAGCATCAAGGAGGGGCTGGGGATTTAGCTCAGCGGCACAGCACCTGCCTGGCAAGCGCAAGGTCATGAGTTCGATTCCTGGTACCAGAAAAAAAAAAAAAAACCCACAACAACAAAAAAAGAAAACATCATGGAGACGTTATGTGAACAGAATCCACTTTCCAAATGTTCGGTTCCCACGAAAGCTTCTGAGAATAGGTCGTGGAGGGTGGGGGTGGAGATAGGTAAGCGGGCCCCACACCCCCACTCTTCAGGTACCCGTCCAGCGCCTGGGTTAGGAGTGAATGTGGCCAGAAAGGGAACATGACCCTCCACCCACTGTAAGCCCACCTTCCTAGAAGATGCAAGCTCTTTTCTTGCACCCTCAGACTTGACCCTGCACCTGGCCTCCCAGGAATGTGGTTACCCCAGAAAACTCCACATTCCAGGCCTCTCTGTGTGCCAAGCCAGCCCAGACCTATGCATTTATGAAAATCCCAGGGGCTGGGGATTTAGCTCAGTGGCAAAGCGCCTGTCTGGCAAGCGCAAGGTCGTGAGTTCGGTTCCTGGTACCGGAGAAAAACCAAAAAAAAAAAAAAAAAAAAAGCACTGGATACCATTTATGAAAATCCCATTTTCTACCTGCAGCATCTTCCCTTAAAGTGTGTCAAAGGGGAGCACCCTGTCAATGAGTCACACTCCCTCAGGGTGGGTCCCAGGGAGCCAGGAGGGACAGAGTAGACGGCAAGGCAACAGGACTGGCTGTGCATAACGGGACTCGAACATCAGCTCCAATCAGCCTTCATTTGTACATCGGCCTGCCTCTGTGGACGTCTTTCGCGTCTTTGGGCCCTGTGGAGATGCCTCTCCCTTCCATGAGATTACAAGTTTCTGGAAGGCAGCAGAATCAGGGCTTAATAAGCTACGGGCCAGGCCACAAACTTTCTCTCTTCTATAGGAGAGGGGGAAACCTGTAGCACCCCATAGCAGGAGAGCAAAGCCCTGGCACAGCTGCAGACTCGCCCTTTCTCTTCTGGATTTCTGTTCTCTGGAACAAAAATGACACTGCGACCATGACCCTGTTCCAGAGCATGGAAACACAAAGAACAGAACTGATTAAGCTGTTGGGGTTTCCTGTCACATGATCGATACAGAAACAAACCACATCAGATGTTCCATTCACAGCTCGTGAAGTTAAACTTTGCTTTTGTCTCCAGTTAGTTATTCCACAAATTGTTTTTACCTGTTCCCTTTGTAAGTATGTACAGAGTTGTTTTATTTTGAAACAGTGCCAGGTACCACAATATCCACCTCTGGGGAAAGTTTCTGGAACACTGGCAGCTGTATTTGAATCCTGGTGTCGTTATAGCACTTATGCCTTGGGGTAAACTGCACTGGGGTATTCTTTGCAAGACTTGGTTTGTGCAGGCCTTACAACTTCACGCTATCTCTGGAAAAGAATTGTGAGAAGTTTGGAGTTTGTTTTTAATATTTTTCCCCTTTACCACTCCACTGCTCCTCAAGTCCCCATAGCCACTTGCCTCTGCCAGAAACACCTCCCCACCCCCCATGTTGGGGTCTTCTACAGAAAAGAACTAGTGATAAGAATTTGACCTCTAAAGCTAGACTTCCTGGGTTCAAGTCCTCAGTATTTGTTGACCTTGGACAATGTTAGATCTCTCTGTTACTCAGTGTATTGTTACAGAGTAACAGGTTACCCTGAGGATGAAATACCTTAACAGACATAAAGCACTTAGAACAAAGCCTTGAGCTAAGAATGCACTAATCAACACCATACTGTCCTATCCTTCCTGCACTCACCCCTTCTGTCAATTACACTGTTTGACATTTGCAAGGAAATGCAGTCCTGTGGCCTCATTCTGACAGTCAGCCCCTCCCCTTTCACTTTCTGTCCTCCTGCACTGACCACTCCCTTGCCAGGGCCCCTGCCTCCCTTGCCCCTTGCCTTTCTTTGCTGCCACAGAGCTCTGGGTACAAGCTGCACCGCCAGCTGCAGCTTGGCCTCCCTTGCCCTGCCTCCTGGGGAAGCCGCAGCCCATCCCCCCAATGTGCCCACCAAGGAAGGCCTTCAGCCCCAAGGGGATCTGAAGAGACCTCAGTACAGGTTTCCCAACTGGTGGAGAAGCGTGGAATAAAGTATAAGCCTGGTCCTCCAAAGTCCAGGCTGGTTCTGTTCTGATCTCTAAGAACCACCCCGGCACCATCCTTCTTTTTCTCAGAGAACTTCCCCACTCCAAGGGCAGAAGCTTTGGCCCCTTGCATGGCTCCCCCACTGAAGCTCCTCCCCTTTTGAGCGGGACACAGCCCAAGATACCCTTAAGGGTAGTATGGTCCTGAGAATCTGCTCATCAGGAGCTCCAAGTGTCCCTCCGGCACAAACCCTATTCTGTGTAGTGTTCTTCGTCCTCCCTGGCTCCCAGCAGCGTGAGGTCCTGATGCAGGCGGCTTGGGGTGCACTCCTTGCCCCACAGCACTCTCCTGTAGGAACATGCTCTCCTCGCATAACTGAGACCTACAGTCCCCACACAGGTGATGTCTCCAGGGCACTGAGAGGCCCCACACACTCCCAGCAGGCGGGGATCTGACCTGAGCCTCGGGGTGTGCTCAACACTGGGAAAGGGTCAGGGCCAGAGCAGAGTCCACCTAGGGGGAAGTCAGCCTGAAAAGCCAAGGCCCACTGATCCTGAGCTCTTTCTCTGTCCCTCAGCCCAGGCCCGGTGTCTGCAGTAGGTGTTGAGGCTGGGCATAGGCCAGCACCTCACAGATTAATTCATCCGATCCTCACAAACACCCCCACTGTAGACGATGTGCCCTCTCTATTTCAAAAT
Organism: Chinchilla lanigera; assembly: GCF_000276665.1. NCBI lineage: Eukaryota > Metazoa > Chordata > Mammalia > Rodentia > Chinchillidae > Chinchilla > Chinchilla lanigera. The sequence goes on along the minus strand of NW_004955450.1, from coordinate 12,916,707 downwards.
GAGGAAAGAAATGGAGGCACAGAGGAAGAAGGCAACTCCCAGAGGCTCATACACAGAAGAGACACACGTGGATGCTAAAATCCAAGCACTTCTCCACTATTGTGCACCTGGAGACACCCCCGGGAAGGCTAGCCTTGGCTCTGAGCCTCCGTTTTCTATCGTTCCCCCTCTTAGGCGTAGGATTGCTGTACGAAACAAGTCAGTCACGCACAGAGAATCCTCAGCATGGTGCCCTAAGAGTGAATACGCAGTGTTAGTTATCAACGTCATCATCATCACTATCAGTTCCAACTACTCATACATTACTGCCAGTTTCCTGCACATGCCTCGGGGCCCCAACAGCTTCGGTTTGCTTCAGGCTGCCCACATCATAGAACTGTTTTAAAGATGAAAAGAGAGGACGCTCTGTCCATAACAGCGACCAACTGCGCTGACTATTCACTGAGTGGCTGCTACGTATCACGTACCAGGCTGCAAGTGCAAGACAGAATGGCACTGTCCCTGCCTCGAGGAATTTATTCTCTCCTAAGGCAAAGTGGCAATTGCGACCAGATGTTTGTGCGACGGGACTGGAGACAGTCTGAGGCACAAGAGGGGAAAGGTGGCCAGAAAGGGGAGTTGGGCTTTTCCAGGAGGTTGCTGGGGGGGAGGGGCTGCATTGGGGGGATGGGCAGTAGACTGGTGTGCCAGAGCGGCGCAGGAGCATGAGCGAGCCCACGGACCCACATGCACATTTGCTCACTAGAGATGAAAGTCTGGGGAGAACCGGACCCCTGCGGCCCAGCCGAACACTGAGGGGTCACGGCTTTAGCCGCAGCTCCAAACTTTCAGCCCCAACTCCTCCTAAATCGCCTCCACTCTGAGCTGTGGGCTCTGCGTGTTTCCTTTTTACATCGTTAACCATTTCTTTCAAGCACTCTACAAGCTCCAAGGCGTGTGTGAGCTCGTGTTTTCATTTTATGTTCAAGATGAGAAGTTCAGTCATGCCAGGTCTGCTCAGGGTCCCTCAGCAGATCTTTGGGTGAGGCAGTGAATGGGCCCTTGTGGGTGAAGAGCCGTAGGAAGGGGATTCTGGAGAACACGACCAGGGGGCTGGGGCCAGGAGACCCCACATGGGTCTTAGATTTCAATGCCAACATTTCCAGGTGATGTGTAGACATGGAAGAATCTTGCTTCAGGTGAAAGCAGAATGTTACAAAACTGAATCCCCTCATGGTTTAATTTAAGCTCATTTTTCAAAAGGTAGCTTATGGGGAGATAAGGATAATGATAAAAACATGGCAAAGTACTAGCACTGGGAAAGTCTGAATGAAGGGCATATAGAAGTTCTGTACAGTGCTTAGTAATTGTTGTGTAAACCTGAATGATAAAGTAAAATTAAGAGGGGCTGGGGATTTAGATCAACGGCACAGCGCCTGCCTGGCAAGCACAAGGTCATGAGTTCTATTCCGGGTACCAGAAAAAAAACAAAAAAAAACAACAACAACAACAACAACAAAAAAGTAAAATCAAGAAAGATGATGATGGTGACAATAGAGGTCAAGGCTGATCGCATGTTGGGGAAGATACAGCAGCTCTGGCCTGGGTGGCCTGGAGGGGAAGATCAAGCTTCTGAGCACCGCATGGATGGTTCTGACCCAGGAGGCACCATCTCCTCACAGAAAGAGGTAGGAAACGCTGGCTCTTTGTAAACCAGGAACTGTTACCAACCTGCAAAAGCAATGCTACTCTTTTTTGCCAAGTAAAATGTGCACTTCCTGTGTAAGGATACATAGTAGTGTCAGTCACTTAAAGCTCTATAGGACCAAGATCTTGTTCACAAACCGATGCAGGCCTCCGCGTGGCAGTGCCGGTCCCTTTGTTGTTCCCCTGCCCCAAGCATGGCAGATGGAGTCTGAAGTGCATGCCCATTGGAATGGAAAGATGTGATTCCTTGTGTTTATGTCCTTTAGTGCAGTCACCCAGACGTGTTCTCAGTAGATTGCCCTTTGTACAGACTTCGGAGTAGAACCGAAGATGTGCATAAAGCCACTGTACAAAATTTTGTTCATCTATATAAGCAAAAGAGGGAGGGTGTAAATCATATTTGGCAACAAAGGGCTGCCTAGCCTCATCACTAGGAATCTTGCTATGACTAAGGGAGATCATCTTTAACACTTTCCACCTTCACACACAGTATTGTAGAAAAGACAAAACCAAGCTTCCAGGAAATTAAACATTTCCCCCAATGTCACACAGAGCTTATTTTCGAAGCCAGGTCCTTCTGGTCTTTCTATTGGTTCACTGAGAAGCATCTGCCTCTGCAGGCGCTGACCTCAGACTCAACTAAGCAATGGGCCCAATGATTCTAAAACTAACACCACTGGCGTGGCAGGGGTTGGTTTAGTGTTGGGACTGCAAACCAATCTGGGTCAGTAAAATGCTGGATAAAGAAGTTTGCCAAGGTCTTTTGGGTAAGTGCTTCCTCAGTCCTCTGGGACTGCCTTTAGAAGCACGTTCCAGGCTTGCTCCAGACCGGGCCAGGCTAAGGAACTGGGCAGTCGTGCCAGATGTCATTCGCCAGCACCCACGAGCTGCAAGTGTGGCCTGGCTCAGGGTGGGGAGAGGTTGCCCCTGGCAGGACAGGCAGGTGGCTTTCGATAACAGCTGCTTCTCGCATGTATTCTGGACCCTCTCTTGCTTTCCAAAGACTTTGCTTCCGCCATTATTTCTGCTTCCCATTCTGTTCCCTGAGGTATCTCCTCTAGTCTGGATATTCCAGATATACTTTTTTAAACCAGAATAAACCTTAGATTCTGCGTTCTCTTCCACTGACAGCCCTGTCTTTCTCATGCTCCTTCGTCAAGACTTTTGTCTGCACTTCCTCACCTCCCAGTCACATTTTGGACACAGGCCGGTCTGGCTCCTGTCAACCCCACTCTCCCGGAACTTCTCTTGTCAGCGCCACCACTGTCCATCTGGCAGTGCCCACCGCGTCCTGCTCTCACCGTCCTGACTTCCCAGCTCGACTTAGAGTGTTTAAAGTTCCTGTCTTGGCTTCATGCTGCCACACTCACCTGGTCTTCTCCTGCCTCCATGGCTGCTGTGTCCCCTTCTCCTCCTTTACTCAACTTCTAAATGTTGGCCTGACTCCAGGCCTGGTCCTAGGCCCTCTGTTCATATCTGCTTGCTCCATGTCATTCTATCTCCACTCAGCACACAGTGTAGGCAGTACTGCATTTGTGGAGTGTTTAGTATATGCCACATAGTGTTAGGCATGGGAGACAGGGCAATGAATGAGTGAGCAAGGGCCCTCCCTTAACAAGGTGTCATTCCTGGGCGGGGGGATGAGCAAAGTGTACCAGCAAAGGATTACACGATCTCAGCCAGCTATTGTGCTAGGAAGGAAAATATTATAGTTTGGGGTTTTGCAAGGGGAAACAATACAATACAAGATGCTTATTTATAAGATTATTTTATAATAGTCACCCAAAGAGTCATATACAAAAAGAGCACAGAAAATCTGTCCACACAATAAAGACCCCAAAGAATCCACCTGAGGGCCTGGATCCCATGGTAATGTCCTGCATGAGTTCAGCAGAAGACCAAGAGCACATAACAATGCCCCGCACAAGTCCAACTGGAGGCCAAGAGCCAGTGGCTATGCCTCATGCAGTCCTGTTTCATGGATCAGCACTGGGAAGGCCCAAAGGGCAGTGGTGGAATCTACAAAGTCTGTGCCAGCGGGATGAAGGATTGTGCCAGCAGGCTGCAGGATCTTCACTGGAGCCAGGAAGCGACACTCAATGTAAGAACCAGAGCTCCCCCAAAAAGTACCATAACCATCCTCAGCAACAGTGAGGCCCTGAGCTCCTCTAATGATAACAGCTGAGTTCCCATCAGGGAAGCCAACACGGCAAGCTCCTCCAGGACACTGGCAGTGCACCATCCTCCCCTCCAAAGCCAGGACTGATGCTCAAAGTAAGGACGAGAGCTCCCCCAAAATGAACCGTAGCCATTCTCAGCGACTACAAGGTCCCGAGTTCCTTCAACGATGAGAACAGCCAAGTTCATCACGAAAGCCAGTATGACAAGCTCCTGCAAGAAAACCAACAGCTCCCTACAGCTTCCCTAACAGCTTCACACACTGCCCCCTGAGTTACACACTGCCTGACCTCCTAGGCCTTCTTCTGAAATCTGGGTGGAAGCCTTTTTAACCTCAGAACTCCTGCATTTTGCATGCACCTGAAACCAGTGCCATGCGGATGATGCCCAGGTCTGCTGCCAGTTGGAGCAGTAGCCAGGCTTTCTTTCCTCTTGGCTGTAGGGGCCGAGTGCCTGGATTGCTGAGCACTCTGAACCTGACTCTGAGGAACAAACTCTCCTTGCTGCCGCAGTTCTGGAACCTGGTGCAGCCACCACCACTTTTCTGGAACATGGCACTCTGCAGCTTTGTCCTCAAAGCAAAATCTTTCACTTTTGCAGTTTTGAGGCTGCAAAGGCTGGGAACTTGCTGCTTCTTGGGAGGCCCTCAGGCCATCTTTTGTATTCTGTCCCTTTTCAGCAATGGAGATCTCCTCTGCTCTGTCTTTGCAGTCCACAGCTTTACTGGACCCTTTTTTCTGCCAAACTCACAATGTTTTAAATCATCCTGCTGGACTCTTTGCTCTTGATTCACAGCATGAATCTGGCTAAAAGCCCCCAACAATAGCCATGGCAGCACCTCAACATTTGACTGCCTTGAAATTTCTTCTGCCAGATTAATCAGTCCACCGCCCTTAATCCTAGTCTCAGGCAAAGTGTCTGGACACGAGCAAAGTGCAGACAGACTTTCTGCCAAGTCATAACACACGTCATCTGGAGTCCAGCACCCAATGCAGTCCTTCTTCCCAGCAGAAACCTCCTGAGCCTGGTCTTGACTGGCAGGATTTCCATCAGCCTTCTGGTCTTCCGAGCTCTGATCAGAATCTCCCATATGGGACAGTCTACGGAGTTCCAGTGTACTCTTTCAGGCAACATCTCTGAACCTTTCCAAACTCTTCCCACAAGCCATTCCCAAAGGCTCTTGGACCACATGGTCAGGCATAATAACAGCAACGACCCCAGTTCTCAGGTACCAAATTCTGTCTTGGTTACTTTCCTCTCATTGCCGGGACAAAACACCTGACACCCAAAATTAAGGAAGAAAAGGCTTTTATAGCTCACAGTTTGTGGAGGTTTCAGTCCATACTTGTCCGGCTCAAAAGCAGAGTGGCACATGGCACAGAGCAACAGTTCATGGTGGCAGAAGACAGCAAAAGCAAACAAGAGCAGCAAGGGAGGAGCAGGAGGAGAGCAAGCCTCTTTCCCTCCCTTACACTGTAGGCAGGCTTCCTGCCCCCGGGGCGGGTGTAGCTCTCACACCCATAATCCCAGCATTGGGCCATGAATCAATTACAAACTCTGTGGGGGGACATCCAGACACAAACCATAACAGAAAATAAAGACATGGAACAGGATCATGATGATGGCACTATTTTTAGACAGAGTGGCTAGGGGAGGGCTTTTTGCGAAGGTGACATTTACGTGAGAGGAGGGGAATGTAGGAGAAAGGCACCAAGTGTGACTCCACATGACTTGCGGGACAGGAGGGTGAGGGTGTCACAAGGAAGACTAGACGATGTAGGTCAGGAAACCAAAGCCTATTAATACACCTGTTAGGGTCATAGGGTGCACTAGGCGGTTGCTTATAGGTATTGAGCTCTTCCTGTGAACGATTCCCTTTTCAGTTCTCAGGGCAACCTGCCCCGCCCTGTTTCTCAGACCATCTGCCACTGCCGCTCCCCACCTGGGTGGTCTCCGTCACCCTTCTCAGCTCAGTGCTGTCAAGACAGTTGCTGTAACCTGCAATAAAAAAGCATGGCTTTTTGGCTGCCCACTGGTCCGTCTTGTACAGAGCTGCATTTTCTGGGCTTAGTACTCTGCATAGCCCAGAGAAAGGGCTCCAATGACCAGCTGTTGAGAGAACAAAGGGTAGGCTGGTCACCTAGAGACATCAGAACAACTTGGTTTTGGTACACACAGCAATGCATACCTGGCTTTGGGCCTGTTTTCTCAATTTCAAAAGTGATTTGATGATTTTAGAGGGATGTCCACTTTGAAATTATATTTAAAATCCAGAATTTTTAGTTAGCCTGATCAAATTTGCACCCCAAACCTCATTTTGGTAGCAACAATAGTAAAGAGTTTTCAATGCAGAATGAGTGCAAATTATTCTATATGGGTATGGTGGACCGACAACTGGTGGTCAACTTATAATCCCCAGCTGAACCGAGTAGGCGTGGTGCTGGGTGTGGGAGGCCCACCTGGGGACTGTCGCCAGCAGCATAAAAGGCAGAATGAGGGAAGAAGAAGAGAGGATGTTGGGAGCTGGTAGAAGCTGTAAGAAGTTGTTGGTTCTTTTGGAGGAGATGGTCACGTTGGCTATCCTGATGGGAACTCACTGTCTTCATCATCAGAGGAGCTTGGGACCTCACAGTTGCTGAGGATGGTTGTGGTACTTTTTGGGGGAGCTCTGGTTCTTACTTGGAGCACCACTTCCTGGCTGCAGTGTAGATCCCTCAGCCTGCTAGCACAGATCCTTCATCCTGCTGGCACAGACTTTCTAGCTTCCACCACTGACCTTTGGGCCTTTCCAGTGCAGATCCATGAAATAGGTCTGCATGAGCCATTGTCATGGGTTCTAGACCTCCAGTTGGTCTCATGGGAGGCATTGTTATGAGCTCCAGGTCTTCAGCTGGACTCATGCAGGACATTGCTGTGGGATTCAGGCCCTCAGCTGGATTCTTTGGTCTTTAGTGTTGAACAGATTTCCTGAACTCTCTTGTACATGACTCTTTGGGTGACTATTATAAATAATCTTATAAAATGTGTCCGGTATTATATTGTTTTCCTTTGCAAAACCCCAGACCACGACAGTGGGAAAGTTCACCCCTGGAGTCTATACTCCCCTAACCCCAGGCAGCAATCTTTTCTTGGAGCCCCACTCCAGAGTCAGGGCGAAAGGATGAGAAAGAAAGGAGTCAGTTTCCTGAAACTCCAGTGAGCACCTGCTTAGCAGTGCTGTTCTGGCATCTGAATTCTGCTTTTTTTTTTTTTTTTTGAGATAGGGTCTTGCTCTGTAATTCTGTAATTCTGGTTGGCCTGGAACCCACAGCAATCCTGCTGCCTCAGCCTCGGGAGTGCTGTTATTACAGGGTGAGCCACCACGCCAAGCTGTGCTCTGCTGTCTAAATTCACAGATATTCCAAAGGTGTTGGGTGACCAAGACAGAAAACAGGAGGTGGGGAAACCTCATTGATGAAGCAAATGAAGCCCTAGAAGATGACCTGGTTTGCCTTGGTTCAGACCTGCAGCAAGGGACAGAAAAAACTATTGCAGTCTCCCACTGCAGTGAGCCTTCCATCTACAGTCAAGGGTGAACCCTTTGGTTAGAACCAGTTTCCAGTAGACGTAAGTCTATTTACTGAATCAACAAATAAAAAGAAATTGGATTTAAAAACCCTGGTTTAGAACCCAGCAATCAAGAGACTGACGATTGACACTTCAAGGCACCCGGGAAATCCTATCGTAAAGCTAACTATTATGTAAGTTAGATACACAGCTAGGTGGGAACGATGCCACAAAAACTACCAGAGGCAAAATCATAGAGGCCAGGAAAGACTTCCTGGGGCGCCTTCTGGGGAAGGAAGAGACGCCCGCCCCGTTCCAGGAGCCTCCACTTCGTTTTCCTCTGCCTCAGCAGTTTTTTGAACAATTCACTTCCGAAAGAACCCAGTTTTTATATTCCCCGCCCCTCAGGAAAAAAGGAATTCTCTGCCCACCGAGGCCATAGGTCCTTGTCATGGAAGAGGGTCTCTCTGACGTGTGTGCACGCGAACATGCCCATCACCGGTGTCACTTCCCTATACAAAGCTGTGCACAGGGATCTTAGCGCCGGGCATGATTGTCCTTGAAGTTTTAAAAACTCGTTAACCATCTAGTGTTTGCATACAGCACGAAGAGAGGAAAACTTAGGCAGATGGGTGTTCTTCCTTCCTTTCGGTCCAAACCAACCTCTTTTTTCTGAATATAAAAATGGACTGGAAAGAGTCGGATATTGTAAATAGCGGGAGAGGCCCAGGAACTAAAACACCAATAAAGCAAAATCTTACATAGAAAAATGAATAAATAACATTTATTTTGTACAAAACAGCTGTGAGTGTGCGAGAGTCCTCAGAGCAGCAGCAGCAGCG
>NW_004955450.1:12906562-12907608 GCF_000276665.1 Chinchilla lanigera | reverse complement strand
GGGGCGCAGCTTCCCGAGCAGCCGCATCCTCGACGGCCGGGCTGGCGGAGGCGAGGCGGGGGGACGAGCTCCTGCGGGGAGAGAGGCGCCTGGGTCTGGGTGCGCGCAGGCGCTGGAGCCCGCGGGGCCGCCTTCGGAGTACCCTCGCGCCCACCCGCGCGCCCGCCCCGGCCCCCGCGGCTGATCCAAAGACCCGATCACACACAGCGCAGACCTTGCCCTCTTCTCTGAGTTCTCCGGTGTGCAGCGAGTTCAGAGCCGCGGACTCCGGGCGGCAGCGGGGCGCCGGCTTCAGCACTGCGGCCGGGACAGCGGCGCTGCTCTTTTATAGCCGTGCTGGGTCCCTCCTCCCGCGCCGGCGCCCCCCATTGGCTGCTCAAGTCCGAGCGCAGCAGTCGCGAGAGCCGCTGCGTCCCGGGATTTAAGTGTGCTGGGGCCGCGCAGAGCGCCCTGTCCAAGACCCGAGAGCTGCGGAGGAAGAGAGGGTGCTCCGTCGCCCTGACAAAGAATTGGCAGCTGAAAACGTCTGTGGCCTCCTGGAGGAGGCGAAGCAGGATGCAGAAGCCGGAAGTTCTGTTTGGCTAAGAGATAAACCTGTGACCTGTACGTCCCGGCGCTTCTGTTTCTTGCCCCGACGAAGTCACCCTGTGCAGACAGGTGGGTTCCAGTTTCCAATTACAGATGCGCCTGGACTTAGCGTGATGGAGTCACATCTGGGTTAACCCACTGTAAACTGAAACTAAACTGAAACTTTTGTTAAGTCCACTATATGTTATTCTAGCGTACCTTAAACGTGTTTTTAGAATACATCGGCCTGCAGTTGGGCAAAATCATCTGATATGAAGCCTATCTTACAGTAAAAGGTTACATATTTCGTATCTGATTGAATCTCGTATCTGATTGAATACTGTACTGAAAGTGAAAAACAGAATAGTAGTATGAGCACATTTTGATTTTGTTTTTTGAGACAGGGTCTCACTATGTAGACCAGAACAGTCCTTTTTTTTTTTTTTTTTTTTTTTTTTTTGAGATAGGGTCTTGCTCTG
>NW_004955450.1:12863727-12906462 GCF_000276665.1 Chinchilla lanigera | reverse complement strand
CTAATCTCAAGGACATACGGCAAGATTTCAAAGACTAAAATAGCATTCATATTCACTGATAAAATCGCACAGCTCTGGTGATTAAGTTTTTTTTTTTTTTTTGAGACAGAGTCTTGCTATGCAGTTCAGGTTGGCCTTGAACTCACTTTGTAGCCCAGGCTGACCTGGAACTCACAGCAGTCCTCCTGCCTCAGCCTCCTGAGCGCTGGAATTACAGGTGTGCACCACCACACCCGACTCAAATTTATTTATTTATTTTTTTGTATCCGGAATTGAACTCAGGACCTTGCGCTTGCCAGGCAGGCGCTGTGCAGTCTTGAAATCGCTTGCTCAGGCTGGCCTCAAACTCAGGGCAGTACTTCTGACTCGGCCTCCTGAGAGCTGGGGTGACAGATAGGTGCTACCACGCCTGACTTCGGAGTGGGGACATCTTTGCAGCGTCATAAATTCAGAATCTTGTAAGTCCCACGCAGTGCGGGCTCTCTCTGTGCCTTGTCTAGCGTCTGTCTCCCTCTGCTGGCCTGTGATATCCTGAATGATACTGGGTCTGACTCAGGATGCTCTTCCAAGTACTGGCAAAGCGGGGGGATTCACATGTGCAAAAACTTCTCAATGGTTTCAGGCTGTGCCTGCCATCATGACCGTCACAAACAGGGGGCTTCTGGCTCTTGCCCTCAAAATAACCTGATGATTTCAGAGCCGCCCCTTTTTCTTTCTGTGCTGCATGGAGCTGTCCAGATAGAAAGCACTTCACAGGAAATCCAGACTGCCTCTTGACACCACCTAACCTTCTTTTCCTGAGGTAAGGCTGAAGTCCCAGAGGAACTTGGGGAAAAATCAGCAAGGTTAAAAAGAACCAGTTCTCAAGCTAGGCATGGTGGCACATGCCTGTAATCCCAGCACTTGGGAGGCTGAGGCAGGAGGATCACCACAAGTTTAAGGCCAGCTGGGTTATATAGTGAGTTCAAGGCCAGCCTGGACTACATAGCGAAACCTTGTCTCAAAAAAAAAGAAGGAAAGAAAGATAAAGAGCTAGTTCTCAGCAGAATCTGGAACTAGAAATTTCCTATTTGGCTGCTATTGGCAATGCTCTTTCTGCGTTTTTCCTTTCTGTAGGAATTCCTGCGTGTTTGCCGTGATTCAGTTCCCACACCCTCCCCTTCATGAACCTTCACCACACTGCCCTGCTCACTTCACCAGTCTCCTGGTCCCCTCCGTGCATGTTCTGCGTACCACCGCGGTTACCCTACCATGCTGCTTTGCAACTTGGTACTTTCAGGTTTTGCTCCTCTGAATGACCGTGAGCTTTCTATGTGCAAGGATTGGGGCAATGCAACCAGAGTGGAGTTTAGGGAACCTGTTGTGAATACACGCAAAATAAATACAGGTCCTAAGACTCAGAGGCTGGATCTGCCTCCGATCCAGTTGCCATATTCCAAGCAACAAACCTCCCTGGCGTATTCATCGCCCGTCCAATTCCAGCACCTGGGTACAATCCCGAGTGAAAAGGGCTCGGTAAATATTTGATGAAGTATATTGCGCTGAGTTGATGCTGCTCTACAGCTCAGGTCTTATGACGATCAGGTGCTTTCAACCACATGTCTTTCTTACTGCGTTACTTGATTTCTGTCTCACAAGCCAGTGAAGCAGATGCTCCTGCTGTCCTGAGAGACACTGAGGTCAGATTCAGGGACTTCTTGAAGGTCATTCAAGCTGTGAGCCTTAGCCCACATAGCTGAAGTCCTAGCCTGTTTTTCCCCTCTAGTTTTTTCCTTCTTTTTTCGTGTTTTCCTTCCTTTCTTCCCTCCATTCGTTCTCTCGGTTCTGTATAATTCACCGAGGCTATGGTGTGTCAGGCACTGTGTCACGTATATAGCCCTCGATGCCCAGAATGTTAGTTCTTAAAACTCCCCAGTCTACCATTAAGTATTTTCTACTGTCCCTGCTTTAGAACACAGACATTATTTTTAAGTCCTTTGAGTTAAAGAGCATGAATATTTCCCGTGTTAACAACTGGTTTGTTCTTAGCTGACCACTGTTTTCTAGTATATGCCTTTCTGAGGAGACAAGGACTGGGTGATATTCGGCCACTGGGGCCAGGGAGCTGCAGCCATTCCTGCTAAAACCAACCTCACTGACAGAGCTGTCACTGCGGTCTCTGACGGGGTGATTTCCTTGTGGCTCATCAGGCTGGTTTACGTGGGAGAAGGGTCTGCTCTGCTGAGGAATATGCCCATGTCATGTCCTGAGGTAGCTGTAGCTTGTTTCAAATGAAACCTCCATGAAAATGGCTTTGTGCTCCCACCAGCCTTTGCGACAGAAACATAGACATGTCACCACTGAATGACACTGGGAGCAGGATTTGGGATTTTGGTGACCGGGCTGCCAGCACGTTTGTATCTATGGACAACACAGTCCCCATCAAAGCCATGGCCTGGGTGTGGTGGCGCACGCCTGTCATTCTAGCACTCGGGAGGCTGAGGCAGGAGGATTGTTGTGAGTTCAAGGCCAGCCTGAGCTACAAAGTGAGCTCAAGTCCAGTCTGAATTGCATAGTGAGACCCTGTCTCAAAAAGACAAAAACAAAACAAAAAGAACCATGGGTTTCCCATGAATCAGCTTTCTATAGAAGACAAAGATTCAAGGAAATTAAATTACCCTGTGGTGCGCACCCATTGGTCATTAACTTGAACCCATAGCTGCAGACCAGATCCACAGTTAGAGATCCAGCTTCCTTCAGGATTCTTAAGTTACATTTTGGAGAATTTGGAAAATGGCCTTTCAGTGGAGACTCTGTTCTCGCCTGTTGTTGATTAGTGTGTGTCTAATTACTGTTCAAAGTCCACTATCATCTCATATTCAAAGCTTTGAAATTATGTCACAGAAACTGTCTCAATAATATTAACATTTACTGATTACGTATTAGGTAGGCATCATGTTAAATGCTTCATATACTTTATCTTATCTAAATAACCCTATGTAGAAGATAGGGATGGAGGAAATGAGGTTTGTAGAGGAAAAATAATTTGTCCAAAGTGTCACATCCAGTAAGAGCAGAGCTGGGGCTCAAACCTAGATCCACCAGGCTTACAACTTCCCTGGCGTGCCCCCCACCAAAGCCATTTTCCCAGAACCAGTTCCCCTTAGGTAACTAACTAAGAGAAAAAGTTACTGGACCCAAAACCTTGAGCTGAAATGTACGGACCTTATCACTTAAACCAAGACCTAATATTAAAGCGTGAAGCTGTCACATACAGGGAATTATGCTGTAGTTGTACATAGTGGTGTTGTGCCGTTAATAGCCAGGGTCCCCCTCCTTCCTGCAAGCATGTTCATTCTGTTTATGCTATTCCTAGTTCCAAAGGATTGGGGGATTTACATAACAAAGGTCCAGGGAATTGATTAGGCTTTAGAGCCTGACAGGGTGAAAATGGAAGAGATAGGAGGCTATTAACTGAATAAAGTATCTTGTAGGAGGTCACAAACTGACACATCAGTATCTGTGTGCCCGGGATGGGAAGTATGAGGAAAAAATGGGAGGTAGGCGAACTCCACAGCGCAGGATAGGCTTTGTTGGCCCTAGAGCAGAGCAGCGGCTCTCGTGCAGGCTGGGGGTTTCTATGGGTTCGCCGGAGGAGGTCGTGGCTCTCCTGAGTTGGGGTTGCTTTGTAATCCTTCACCAACACTGGGCAGCTGGGCCTACATGTGTTCCTCCTCTGGGGCTCATCATTTGAAATCTCGATGCTTCAATGTGGGCTCAAATTCAACTGTAGATCTTGAGGCTTAAACCAGGGGCTGGCTCTCCCTGCCCCTCTTTGACTTCCTGTTTGGACAGGTGCTGGTGGAGGGATTAGTACATGCCCACACCCCCTTTTTCATGAACAGATTGGCTCCGGTTGAACAGCTCCTGGGATCCTTCTCAGAGAAATCCTGTTTAGAAATTACACAAGGGCCTGATGAAAATTTAGTTCTTTTAAGTCCCACCTAAAATATACTAATATATATCTTAAATCCAGGGCAGGACAGACCCATCTCCACCTCCAGTTCATTTCCCAGTCTGCTCCCGATGTTAGGAAAAGACTTCAAAAGTTGGGAGAAGGACCTCAGACCCTAAGAAATAAATTCATAAATGCCGCCTTCTGCATTAATAACCGGGAGGACGAGCAAGGGCCTCAAAAGATAAAAACAAAGGAAAATGCCAAGCGCTCACCTCCCTTCTTCACAAACCTGCCACAGCGGCCTCGGCCACCCCTCCCAGCACTTGCTGCAGATGTGATGGTAGACTTGCCCTAACCCTTCTTCTCCAACTAAGCCATGCCCTGCCTGTGGGTGAGCGGGCACACTGGAACAGGGACTGTCGCCAGCAGAAACGCCCTTCCAGCTTGGAAACAGCTCCTCTAGAAAAGCCTGGCCAGTCTCTGATGATCTAGCTCCGATGCTGGCTTCAAGAGCCGAGGACTGACGGTGCCTGGGATCTGCTGCCCCGCAGGAAGTGAGTCTACAGACCCCGGGGGGATTAGGACTGCAGCCGGTAAGCCCAGTTCCTTCCTTATCAGTCCTGGGATAAATCTTTCTGTTCTACCCGAATTTCCGGGCCCACTTGCTGGCCTTCCTGTTTCGGTACTGTGCAGTAGGGGGAGTGACCCTCCTACATTCTTTCTTAGGGGCCATGCCCTATATCTCCACCCTCCCTTGGCCTACAAATTCTTGTCTTCCTGAAAGAACAAATCGAAGAAATCAAGCCTGCTGAATGTTTGCCTCATCTCAGTAAAATGGCTTCTATTAAGCTTCCAAGTCTGGGACACTAGTACCCCCAAAGTAACATCCAATCACACCCCTATAAAAGTTTCAATAAAGAACCATGAGTTGTTTTTGTTTTTGTTTTTTGTCTTTTTGAGACAGGGTCTCACTACGCAGGTCAGGCCGGCCTTGAGCTCACTTTGTAGCCCAGGCTGGTCTCAAATTCACAATGATCCTCCTGCCTCAGCCTCCCGAGTGCTGGGATTACAGGTGTGCACCACCACATCCAGCAGATCCGTGAGTTTTTCAGTTCCCCAATACCCCCTTTTACCCGAAAAGGTCAGAGCTAGCCTGCTATTGATCACCTTCTTAGAGCAGGAATATTGATTCCCACCAACTTGCCTCATACCACCTCCATCCCCCCCTTTTCCATTGTGACCCCACTCTCATGTCATTAGATACCAGTCTCCAGCTCCATAGTCCATTTCTCCCTTAACACCAATACCTTCAATCTCGCCCTAGAAACACCCTTGTAGCGCTGAAAGCTCTTCAAGGTTCGCCGTCGCTAGTACAGACAGTTCCCCCACACCCCGGCAACCCTCACTGCCGTGGCATTTGGACACATTAATCTGGTGCACCCAGACAGCAACAGGAGACCTGGACCTGGAACTTCTCCTATCCCACTTCGATCTCTTTCCCTGTCTTTCTTACACAATTTGTGTCTTTTGGGCCTGTGAGACCCACACCTATCGTTACCTCCCCGCTAACTGGACAGGAAGCTGCACTCCAGCTTGTCTCTCTCCCACCACGTCTCTGGTCCTCCCGTCCCACCCCCACCCCACAGCCTTATTCTTACCGAGGTGTCCACATCTGTAAAGGCCAAGAGAAGTATAACTACTTCCCCTCCTGGCCACCTTGGGAATCCTAGCTGGGGCCGGGGCTCAGCTGGACTCAGTATCTCCTCACATCAGGCCTCCCTTCCATCTAAACAGCTCTCAGAAAGCCTCGAGGGAGTCTCGGAGCAGCTAGTCACCACTCACAACCAGCTAGACTCCTCGCCTCGGTGGCCCTCCAAAGGGATTTAGACCTACTCACTGCTACAGATGACAAAATCTGTGCATTCCATCGGGAACAATGTTGTTTTTATACTGATAAATCCAAGTGGTCAGAGATGGGGCACAGCTCCTCAAAGAAAGGCACTTGAGGCAAAGCACTTGCCTGGCAAGCGCGAGGTCGTGAGTTCAATTCCCGGTACCGGAAGAAACCAAAAAAAAAAAAAAAGAAAGGCGCTTGCCCTTCAGGCCTCTACCAGGTGTCCCTCATAGATGCCCCCCCCCCATTGCTGCTTCTTCCCTTTTAAAGCCCCTTCTCTTTGTAGGGCTTGCATGTGTATTTCTGCCCTGCCTCAGTAACCTGTGTCAGAGATTTCTCACCAACGGGACTATAGCCATTTCACAAGCACTTAGCAAGGACACATCAGAACAGCCCCTCTCCAATCCCACTGGTACCCCATCCCCGCCCCTGATCGGCCCGAAGCAGCAGAGAGAACACGATGTCATTTTCTCTTGTCCAACCATACAGTTTCAAATGAACAAGTTACACTGCTGGCATCTTAGCCAGGTCACGATTAATTCAAGCCTCAAGATTTATGGGCCCTTGTGAAGCGTCGGGCCTGAGGGAGGCAGGGAACTGCCTCGCGGACTCGCTGGAGGCTGTCAAAACGGTGGGCCCAGACAGTCACAGCACGGGCTTCAAGGAAACACCCCCATCTCGGACAGCGGCAGCTTCTCCTCACCAGCGCCTCAGAGCCGCTCGGCCTATCAGAAGGGCGCCGCTCTGGTGTTTGCTGCCCGGCGGTCCCTCTCACAATTTAACCCTGGGAAAGCCTGTCCTCTCCTGAGGAGCTCCATTCCTCTTTCTGACACAAGGTCATTGGTGCAGCTGGCAGGACAGTCTGTCCCTTGGGGTGGAATGTGGAGGGGAGTCCCAGGTGGGTCCCCATCTTCTTCAAAGGCCAAGCGGCTGGAAGGTCTGCCTTCCACACGTGTACTGACTCACCCTCTTCCTTCTTTCTTCTCGAAGCATGGCTCATTTCTGCACGGCAGTGCTCTTCCAAGTCCACCTCTGATCTTGCTTTCCTAGAGAATCCCAAGTAGGACTCGGGGGCTTCAGAAACCATCAGGGTCATGGGCTTTACTTTACCAGTGAGGTAACAGATGCCATGAGGTGAGAGGACTTTCTCGGGGCTGTACAGACACTGATTTGCCTTATGACCTTCTACACGTGGAAGTGACTTGGATAAGCCACTGGCTACCCACTGCCATGTCCAGCATTTTCAGCCCCAGTCACCCTACCACATTAGGAATTTCCCTCTCTGATAAAGCAATTTCCCTCTCTGGAGACAATTACTGTATTCCTAAATCCAGCTTTTCAACTGGCTTTCAATATTTTGGGGTGGAGAACCCCTTTAGGAAGTTGATGAAAGCTACAAAGTTTTTCCACATATAAATATTTACATACAAACATAAAACTTTGCTCCAGCGATGCCATGCGCTATATGACAATGAAAAACCCTTTGTACGGTGGCAGAAAGGGCGGCACATCCGCTATGTGGCCATGGCATATGCAGAACTGGCTTATAAATCACAGTCATTTATATAATGCAACTGTTATGGCACAGGATCAGTCCTCACGACAACTCTATGGTGTGTGTTTGTCTTGGTGACTTTTCTTGTTGCTGAGACAAAATACCCAACACCCAGAGTTAAACGAGGAAAGGTTTATTTGGCTCACAGGTTTTTGAGGTTTCTGTTCATACTTGGCTGGCTGCAAGGCAGGGTGGCACATGGCAGAGGAGAATAGTGCATGGGAGGCAGAAGGCAAGGCAGCAAGCTACAAGTGACAAGTGACAAGCACTGACCCTCTTTTGTCCCTCATATCTTATCCAGACCCTTAAGGCAGCACTCACACCTAGGTGTGGCAGCCCCAATCCCAGCCGCACATCCTTGATCCCAGCAGCACACACCCTAGATCCAGCCATCTCTGAAAAAACCTCACCTATGACCCCAAGAGGCTTTGGGGGACATCTAGACACAAGCCATACCAGTATTAATGTTCCAGTTTTACCCCTGGGGAGACCAAGGCCCAGAGAAACCTGCAGATTTGCCAGAGCTCATATGGCTAATAAAGGAAATGCAGGACTGTGTTCACAGGTTCTTTGTTCTCTGTTCAAAATGCCTTCAATTTTCATATTTTTAGTTTAGTAATCAGGATCCCTGCTAATCACTCAAGGGAAACTCACTGTCAGGCCCTTTCTGTGGGATTTGGCAGTGGGGAGAAGATTGTCAGGGGTGGCGGGTTGAAGCCCATCATACTGCTGATGGCCACTCTCTCCAAGAATCACTGCCAGCAAAGGTACAAGAAAGCCTGTCACAGCGACTGCAGACTTACGGGGTCTGGAGTCCAAACACCATTTAAAGAAAAGCATAACCACACAGAGCCTGGTGTCCTCAGTAGCATCACACATAGGTTTGGTCTTTTGTACTGTGGACTTTGGCTTTCGTGATGGCTGTAAATTATTTGGACATTTCCCAAACAGCAGCGGAAAGTTAATGGGGAGGAGAGCCCCAAACCCCTAAGAAACAGGCGGAATATATACACCAAAGGGAAAATATATGATCTAGAAAACAAACTTCCAGCTTTATAGAAGATGAAGATGATGTCAAGAAATTTCCAAAATTTCATAAACATCTGCAGGAGAGGAAGGCAGGATGAGGACCCCTAGCAACGCACATGTCAGAGCTTCTTGGATCTCCAGGACACTTGAGGCCATGCTCTCGAAAACCCAGAACTCCTCCTTTGACTGCTCAAAGGAGCAAAGACAGGAAAGCACTGAGTTTATGCCGTTGCTTCTTAGATGGCAGAGCTGGGCTAGATCAGCAGAAATTAAGCACTGCCAGAGGACTGTGGCCATTATACGGAGTTCTAATGGCACTGGGAAAGTACAATGAGGCAGTTTCTTAGTAAAGGGAGCACTGCCCCTTATTGTAGAACCCAGCCACCAAACATTCTTCAAAATGTCTGGTCAGATGAGAGCAGCAGAGCCAATGTCCTTTCCCCAGCTTTGTGTTTATAGACAGAGTGTCTCTCCAGCCCTTGCATTTGGACTCTGGCCAGGCAACTCAAGCCCCTCGTAGTTGGCATCAACAAGAGCAAATAGCTCTAACCATATAGAAAAGGGTTCCCAGGCCCGTTCTAGTCCAACCTCAGTTCCCCCAACTATGGAAACCCACAACTAATCCTCAGTGTCTGTTCTACACCAGCAACCTAACAAGCCACGGCTCTCGGAAGGCTCACATTCTGGGAACTGTCTCCCCGTGCGTGACGGCATCTCTCCCAGGGAGGATCATCGTCAAGGACTGAGAACCTCGGAGGCTTTTGTACTCCGCAGCCTCAGCAAAGGCCCTGTAACAGCCACTCCTCCTACAAAGAGCATCTCTGTGGTCCCCGGGCTGCAGCAGTTTGGCGACCAATAGATGAAATCACAATTTCTTTTTTTTCCAGGGCTATTTTTTTCCCCTTTGCCATTAGGGGATAAGAGTGCTGCTGCTTTTTGTTGGTGCATTTTCAAATTTCTCATGACTTCCTTTCCCTCGTAGCCTGCGGGACTAAAGAGCCCAAGGTATGATGCTATTGGACGGTTTGCCGAGATAGTCAAAGCGGTATTCAGCGTGGCGGAGAGGGGGGTGACAGTGTCCTTCCCACTGGGGCTGTGGGTGTGGCAGACAGGAAGCTTGCCAGCCTGACTCCAGACTCTCACTCAGTGCTTGTAATCCCACCCCAGATACCACCCAGAGAAGCCGCACGGAGGCTCTGAGAACTCAGCTTGCATGAGTGATATGGGGTCCACATTTAGCCCAAGAGATACTGAAACAGCAGCGATACATCAGGGAGTCTCCGTGTGTCTCAGCCCTCTCCTTACCTATGCAGCAGAAAGGGCCATCCAGAGATGGGCGCTTTTCATCCCGTGCCCTGCGGCCACCCATATTCCTGCTATACAGGCCAGGGGTGCAGTCTTGTTTGTCTCATACCCTTAGCACCTGACTGGTACCTAGCATACAGCAGAGAGTTTGTAGGGAAGACAGGGAGAAAGTAGAGGAAACGAAGTTTTATCCCTGGCTTTTGTTAAGATTCTGCGGCCAGCTTTTCTCCCTCTGCCCTTTCCCCAATATTCATTTATATTTCTTTTTTTTTTTTTTTCCAAAACCATCTTATTTCCTACTGACCCTACCTCTGTTGCTGTAGCTTAATTTCTCTATTTTTTATTTTCTCTCTACAATCGCATCAGCCTTCGGCTTGCTTTGCTTAATCTCCTTTTTCGTCCCTTTTTCTGTCTCATTTATTTTTGTCATTCTTTCACTTTCTGGCAAGGATAGGGAGACATGAGATTCTGTGAAAGAGAAGAGACGCTAGCTAAGGAGCGTATCATCTGGCCACCCATGGAGGGTAAAAGATACCCACAATTCATTTTCTGCTCCCCTTGCCTTTCCCAAAGATGAGAAACTTCCATTTGCCTCCACCTTATTCTCTGGTTTCTTCAGAGTTATCCCCAAAAGCTTTCCCAATTACCATCAACCTAGAAACTGACCCTTTCAAGGGCGCATAACCTGCAGAATGTGGGGAGCCGCAGGGACTCTGACCGCTGGCACGCTGCTCAAACAAGTAGCCCCAGCTTGTACTCCGGGCAGCAGCTAACCGGCAACCCAAGGCTGGAGCACAGTCCCTCCTTGCCCCTCCCACCCCACTTCTCGTTTCTGTCCCACTCTCTGACCCTCCAAGCTCTCAGAAAGCTGGATGCCACAGCGAGTTCCCTCTTCCCAGCTCTACCCTGGGTTCACAAGTTCCTTGGTCCCCTCCTGTTCTCTCACTGGTGGAGGTTAGGACAACACTGAGACTACCTAAACCGGACCCCACGCTCCCGCTACAGTGCAGCACTCTTTACCACATAGTCTGGCAGCAAAGCGGACAGGGACCCAGAGAGGAGACAAACAGCACATGCCAAGCTCAGCATCTTTAATGATGCTGAAATGCAAGGAATGCCAGGAGATAAAGGAAGCAAATCACCAAAGATGACTTCCCCCTTTTCGGAACGTTGATGTCTGAAACTACGCAGGATCTAGGGAGACCGTGGAGGGGCCGTTCGCACAGCAACTACCAGGTTTCAGTGAATATCATGTTATCACCCGCAAACCGGGACTCTCGATCTGACACCAACTGCTGGGCTGCAGCCCCTGAAGGGTCCTCGATCTCCACAAGATTGAATCCTGGATTCTTAGCAGCCCTTACAATTACTTCTGAACTGCTGTTCCATTACATCTGCGGTATTTCTTGTGCCTTCCAGGGCCACTTCAAGCGGACTAATTCAGGAGAAAAGAGGAGGTACTGTTCTCCTAAGGCCTGGCCATTCCCTTTAGGTCAAGAGTGGCTCTCCAGGGATGCCCCCCTCCTTTCCTGTGGGTTCCCAGCACTGTGGTTAAGTCTTCGCTAATTGCTCCACCATGCATGTGGCAATGCATGTATGCATTTTACCCAGTTTAAAAGGGGCTGAAGGCACTCAGCACCGGACCCCACGGGTGTCCCTTCTTGCTGCCTCCCACTGCTTTTTACCAGGGACTTAGTGCGCTTTGCCAGTGTAAGAAATAGAGAGGGAGAGACTTGCAGCGAGGACAGGCTTTACTGAGATAAAGACCTGAGAAGGGTTGCCGGCTCTGAAGTGCCGGAACAGCAACTCTCTTACAGAGTAAGGGGCTTACGAGGGGTAGCAGAGAACGAGGAAGCCGGAAACTATCCTAGCCTCCAGTTGTCTATCTTAGTCTGAGGTTGCTGGTCTGCTTCATGTTTGCATAAGATTCCCTATTCTTCTGGAACTGAGGGCCTTTTGCCCTGGAATGGTCTGTTCTATAAACAGGAACCAGGCCAGGCCAGTTAATTAGGGCTGTCGGTAAGCGAATGTGGAGAAGGGTCAGAGCTCATGGGAAGATGTCCTTGGGACTTTTCCTTACGTCCAGCTCGTGCCCCAAGGAAAATACATCCTCTCCTGTCCTATAGTGCCCAGCGACTGCAGTGAGTCCACACCCAGGCTCAGTCTAGTATTTTAGGGTTCCACCTTGGGGCCAACACAAACGTTTGCTTCACTCACAAACTGCGAGCTTTGGGCGGCCCAGACACCTAACTGAACCTACAGCCTGCACCAATTAGAGAGACTGCGGGGAAATCTCCCATCAGAGAGGGAAATTACTGAGGACGGTATTCTTTTGTTTAATGCCCTGAAGCTCACAATATATTTTACTGTGACATCAAGGCCATTTTAAAAATCAATTGGGTAATTACTTTTCCTCCTGTCTAGAAAGGCAAATGGGGAAAAACACCTGGTTAGATCATCAAAGGAAAACAGGTGTGTTCTGGGTGGCAGACATCCTCAGGCTTGTTTGGCTTGGCAGACTCTGAACCGTGCCCAGGGCCTGGGTCAGGTGGGACCCTAAAATTCTCCGCTTCACTAAACTGATGACTAGAGTCTCAGGGAAGTCACCTAAAAGGAAGGAAACATGTCAGCTCTCTTGATAGAGAGAGCTCTGTAGAAACCCTCAAGCCTTGTGCTGAGGAGAAGTTCCCTGCAGGGCTTGGTGGCTCCAGCTCAGGATTTGGGAGTGTGGCTCCAAGTCCCACCCCACTCCATGTTCCCTGCATCCCCCCTTCCCATGACAGGGCTTCAACTTTGCCAGAGTTCCCTCTAAGGCCTCCACATAATCCACATCATTTAACAAGGCTGGAGAGTTCTGACCTAACTCATCCTGGAGACCAATCCCGCCCCGCTGAAGCCACTATCACCCCAATCATACTGGTTTTGCTACAGTTCAAGCTTTCCTCAGGAGTGCAGGGTTTGGGGTCCCCAGCCCTATAAAGCTCCCCGACTGAACTGCCCCGGCCCACGGCCCCCTGAACGGCAGTCTGGGGAGGAGCGCAGGCGCAGGTGGCTAAGGTCTCCAAATGGCCCTCGAGGTATTCCTGGGTCTCAGGGCTGAGGCCAACGGCCAGACGACCAACAGACCAACCGCCAACGGCCAACTGCAGCTCCCTGCCCCTCCCCCGCCGCAGCGGAGGCATCGGGAGGCCCGCTATGAGCTCAGGCTGCACCCAGGCCCCTCCTCCCAGGCCCTTTGTCCCCCGCTCGCCCAGCGTGGTTGTCTGAGTTGGTTGCAAGGTTGCAGCCCCTTGTGCACCGTGGCGGTGGGGTAGGTGTCCCCCGGGAAAGGAGACCGCCTGACCCTTCAGCTAGGGGTCCCTCGCTGAGCAGAAGCCATCCTGCCGCGCCACCCACCCCGAGAAAGCCCCTTGCTCTGGGGCGGCTGGGGCATCCCTTCTGCGGTGGCTTCCCTGTCCCTGGCCCCCAAGGGGGCTTCCTGGCATCGTCTCTGGTGCGCAGACAGCGCTCCCTCTTCCTGTCTAACCTCTTGTGTTGAGGATGCCTTCGGGCCCAAAAGGCTTGTGTAAGAACAGCGGTGCCCTCCACCGTTTGTGTGGTTTTGTGTTTATAGTTTATTGAACCCATACATTTAATAAATTCTATCTTTGCAAGCTTTTTTCACTGACTGCAGGTTTAATTAATAAGTACCCCCATATTACTTAGATTAGAATTACAATATTACTACGACTGAATCTTTTGAGTACTTCAGTCGCTTTTAAAAGGCAGACTCAACGTATACACTAGAAAATTTAGGCACCTTTCATAAAGTCTTTATATCCCCCCCGCCAACGCCAGCTTCCCCAGGGTGGAAGAGAGAGCAAGAGACCCAGCCAGTGACAGTTGGTGACTGATGTTTCCATTTCCTCTTTTATCACCTGCATTTTCTACAATGTAAATGGATTTGTAAAGATATTTTTAGTTTGCAGGGAGTGTGAGACTGGCACAGACTGGAGCAACCAAGGTGAGGCAGAGGCTCCTCCTACAGTTAATGTCCCCAACTGCCAAGGCCGAGGCTCCGCCCACAGTCACGGTCCCCAGCTGCTCGGTCCTTTGACAAAGGACCAGGGGATAAGAGGGTGCAAGCTGGACTCCTTCCCAAACTCACCACATTCCTAGGCAGTGAATACTACAAATAGTAATACGTGTGCTTTCCCACGTAAGCGTGGCGATCGCTTGAAATCCGTGTTCGCACACGGACTGCGCGTACCACGGGTAATGAAGATGATCTTTGAGTGCTCATGTGAGAGAGTCGTCTGGAGCTCATTTCTTTCTGCATTAATCTTGCTGCTAATAAGAGCACAGGTAGCTGATCTGTGAAGAAAATGAGCTGAAGATGTTCATAAGAAGGGCTGTGAAGTTCAAGGACCCGTTGCTGATGAAAATGACTAGAAACCTTTGCCAGCATGATGGACCAGCTGAAAGCTTTACGTCAGGGGACCTTGTGCAGCCCACATCTCTGAGGAAAAGGGGAGGACTGTGGTCAAATGTTCGGGAATTGTGGTAAATCTGACCTCTTCTGACTGGACTGCAAACTGGTTCTAGTCCAAGTTGGTTCCATACATCAAGGAGAAGTTAAAAACCAGCTGCTGTGGGAGATGACTTTGTTTTACAGGTGGTTTTTAGGATTAGAACTCGTATCTATAGATGACTCCTGCACTGCATTGCTAGCTAACTCCAGGATAAACCCTCCCCTTACTGAATTTAACAAGAAGATGATAAATTTGTGTGTCAGGTAACTTAGGTCTTCTACCTATCCATTTCTCACCAAGCCATGAGAGATGTTATAATCAAGGAAATACAAGTTCCAGTATATCTCATAGATCAGACGCATGATAAAACTTATGAAATCCAAAAGGTCTGTGACAACATGCTGGATATAGAATATGATAAACAGTGAGCTAAGAAAATCCAGATATGTTTCGGTGGCATAACACTCACCAGCTGGAGTTTCCAGAGAGTCCTCGGACGGATGCCAGTGAGCAGTCCTGGTGGGGTGATGGTCCGATTGAGCCATGTAGCCATGAAGGAGATATTCCCCAAAGACTTTACGTTTTCTACAGCTCGGGTGGACGCGGGAAGAGTGGGAGGAGAGAACAGACAGAGGCAAGTGAGGAGACACCGCCTCCCTGCAGCTGACACTGAGCACCTCTTGCCACAAACCTGGGGGATAAGGGTGGGTGCCAAAGCCCTCCCCCACCCCCGCCCATGCTGGGTGCCACGTGGCCATCAACAGTCAAGCGTGGAGGCTCAACCTCATCTGTGCCCAGAGGCACTCTACACAGAGAAGGAGGCAGCAGAGGAGCCTGGGAACGGATGGCTTGGGCCAGCCAGCTGGTATTCTCCAACACCCTGCCACACCTTTAGATCCTGCCCCAGTGAACCCTGCGACTGTGGCTGTGGGTCTCCATGAAATCATCCGTCCGTGTGTCCTCTCAGCCTGGAAGACATCTGCATGGGTTGGGTTAACTGGCTCTGGCGAAATAATGCGTGTCACTGCTGTTGTGGGTCTGTGTTTCTCTTTCCCTGCTTACTGCAGATTAACCAAACCCCTTTCTGTCTTCTGTTGAGGACAACTGTTCACTCATCCAATCACATCTTGGGGCTGAGTACCATGAATTTTATATCCTAGATGAAGGAAAGTTCTGCTAATGAATGTTTTTTTTCCTTTTCTTTTCTTTTTTTTTTTCTTTTTTGTTGTTGTTGTTGTTGTTTTTGAGACAGAGTCTCCCTATGCAGTTCAGGCTGGCCTTGAGTTCACTATGTAGCCCAGACTTGCCCCGAACTCATGACAGTCCTCCTGCCTCAGCCTCCCAAGTGCTAGGGTTACAGGTGTGTGCCACCATGCCTGGCAAAATTGTTTTTTTCTTTATGTACTTGTAAAATCTTTAATAATTTATATGGTATGTTCTACTAAAGTCAAGCCTTTTGATTTTTTAAAAAGAAGAAGTTTGATTTTTTAAAAATCAAACCAGGAATCTCCAGGAATTCTGACCAGGAATCTCCCCAAACCTCTCTGACAGCCCTCCCTGAGGAAGGCTGCCTTGTGCTTTCTTTAGTGAGAAAGGAGATGGCCTGAGCTGTCCATATGCCAACATCTGCCCACTCAGAAAGGCAGCACCCTGAACTGGGCTGATAGAATTGACGAGTGTAGGCAGTAAACGAGTTTTACAGTGTCCTAACGTCCTGGGAACAGAGGACTCTTTCTCTTCAAGGTTAAGAGAAGACACTAACATGGGAATGACTGTCTTTGTTTTGCTTTGTAACTTTTGCCTGCTTCACACCACAAGGAGTATTTTTAAAAAGCACCTCTCTTTGTGAATAAAAATTAAGAGGTATGATAGACATTGTGAAACGAAAGGAAAATGCTCAAAAGTAAAGAGCAACTGGGATGAGGGAAAAGCAAAATGAAAGAAGGGGAAATTATGCATGTATGTATATGTAGGACAGCTAACATAGTTGTACTAGTGACTTCCATCACTTTACTGAAAGGAACAGTTAATGATTACTTACTTGATCAGTCTTGCATGTCTCTATTTGTTTTCCTGAGAAACCACTTTGAAGATATCAATACGTAATACAACAACTATTGTTAATTTCCTACCACTTTGTCTGTAATTCAGTACTGCTTGTATTGTTCTTATGCTAGTTTGTAAATGGATGTCTGTTTGTTAAAGAAAAAAAAAAAAGCACCTCTCTTCTTTACTCAGCCTTGGAACATGAGTTCACAGAGCTGGTACATCCCTGTTTCTTCCGTGGTCTCTCCCATCTCTTGGACGTTCGGCAACCCTACCTTTAAAATTTATATAAGCACTAGGCTAAGAATATATGCTCAGTGGCACAGCACCTGCCTGGCAAGAACCAGGTCCTGAGTTCGATTCCTGGTTAAACAAAGTAAAATTTATGAAAGTACATGTCCCTTCTATTCCATGCTTTGTGCTAGGTACGGGTTCCTTCATGAAGTTTTTAACTATGAGTTTTTCATTTAAAAAAAAACATGGCTTAAGTGGAAAAAACACACAAAAAGTAAAACATATCTGGTCTTGAGGAAGTTCCCTTCGGCTTCCAGGCTTGCCTCACAGAGGACAAGCAGAACTTGGGGACGGTGTAGAAAGGGTTAGGAGGGATTCTGCTCCTGGCTTGGGAGGGAGAAGACTCTGAGACTCATGAAACTTCCCACGCTGACCCACCTTGCACATATGTGTAAGAAAAGCAGATGTCGAGTGAGTTGGGAGCAGATTGTGCCATCACTACGGACAACACACACACACACACACACACACACATTCAATTCTCTATTCTCTGTTCCTCGGCCTGCTTTTCTGCTCAGTGTCAAATGTAAAACCAGATAGCAGACTAAGCGTCCTGAAGTACTCACAATAACCTGGGACGGTGTGGACAATGACGTTTGGGCTTTGAAATCCTAAGGGGCCAGCTTTCATGGAAGCTCTCCCACCTGCAAAGCGCATACATCACCTCGGGCAGGCTATCAGAGCCTCTGACGGCATCTCTGAACAAATAACACCTGTGAGGCTTACAGTCCATTGGCACGCCTGCCACCCTCAGAGTGCGTGCCCTGTGCCCGCTTGCTGCTGCAGCCTGCCCCAGGAGCCCGTGGCTACCTTTAGCCTGTGTCTGCTCTCAACCTTATCGCTAACTCTTCTAATGGACTCCAGTAGGAGATAGTAGGGCTAAGCTGTTTTTCTTTTCAAAGGGCCCTTTGCACACCCTGAAGGAGACTTCCTGACCATCATGGCCCCTTCCAGTACGCTGGAGCTCTCACTCCTGGTCTTCTGAGGGAGTCTGAGCACAGCTGGAATTCATCCACCCCCAGGAGCATGGAGAATCTCCTTCACGGTCTGGCCTGCCTCCTAAATGTGGCTTCCCAGTCCAAGGTTGACCTGACTGCCTCTCCACTCAGGATATGCCCCTTTCTCCCCAGCGGAAATCCCACTGCCTCCATAGCAAGAAGGTCCCGTTAGGAGGTTTAGTGTGTCTGAGACTTCTGCCTGAAGTTCTGCCTCCACGTCCCCCTTGTACCCCCTATCTCCAGCTCTTGCCTTTACCCTTCTCCCATGAATGCTGGGACCAAGCACCCCAGCAGGCTTTGGCATTGGTGAGCTCACCATCCACGCCCAAAGACCCCCTTTCCAGGAAGGGTGTCCTCTCAGCCAAATGCTGTCTCTCCAGCTTCCTTTGGGGCCATGTCCCCCTTTGTCAAACCTCCCTGGTGCCTGGGGGCAGCCTTTTTACATTCTCACTCAGCTGTCCTTCTCTAGGGAGTCTGATGACAGATACATCAAATCTGAATGGGACACCTCCAGCTTTCAAAGTAGGGTCTTGCCAGTCAGCGGGGCAGGGTCTTTGACTGGGGCCTTGCAGTCCCTGTCAGTGCAGACATTCAGTTATTGTGGGTAGGCAGGCACACGCAGGGCAGGCCGGATTAAATAAAACAGCCCACTGCTAAAAACGAACTCAGGCAGTTGGTTAAGCTTAGAGATGCCAAGGTAAGCACAAGAAGAAGGATTAAAGCTCCAATAAAAAGGCAGATAAAGACTCCCCCCGCCCAGGAAGTAGTTATGGTAAGTTAGAAGACAGTTTCTACCTCCAGACCTAGACCTGAACTGGAAATATTCGAAATGCAAGATAACCAGTTTCTTTTTAGCTCATTTCCTTTGAAGCAAGGCCCCTCCCCCTGCCTGCCTATATAGGGCCAGGATGAAGTAAGTACATCAGACCTCTTCCCTTTCTGGTTCTGAGGAAAGAGCTGGGTATCCACCAAGAGCTTTTTATTATTTCCAACAAACACTGTCCTAAATTTCTCTTGTCCTAAAACTTATCCTTCAATTATGGGAGACAAATAGCTCAGGTTTATATAAAAATTAACTGTTTGATCAGGTCTGAGGCCTACTCTTGTCTTGGCCCGCCAGGTCTGCTTAAGGAGCCGGGCATGTTCACTCCTGTGATAGTGATACAGGAAAATAGAAACTCCCAACCTGGACAATATCTGGGATGAGTTCGTGTTCTCTAAAATCGAAGAATGAATTTTAGGAACAGTAGAGGTTAAGAGCAGAATATATTTATTGAGGGAAAGAAAGCTTCTGTCCAAGAGAGGGACAGAAGGGGGCCCGAGTGGGCTGCTGAGGACCTTGTCCTTCCCAGAGACCTTATAGAGCAAAACCCTGAGGTGAGGCTCGTCCAAGATAGGGGGAAATGGGAAATGACAAGGTGGGCATGAGGTGGGACAAAACTATGGTCAGCCAATAAGATTACAAGTATAATAGTTCAGGTAAAATTGATTAAATTGGGATCCAATGGGGAGGCCCCAAAGCAAGCGGGTATGAATACAGAACAGGGGCTTTTCCTGTAGGGGTTGGGCTAGTGACTCTTCAAAGTGGTTGCTACCTCTTTAGAATATCAACCCCTGATGTCCATACCTAGGGAGGTATGTGGGTGCTTTTGTTTAATCCTTTGTCTTGAGGTCTGGCCCACAGCAAATACATCTCCATTTGCAAGGTGTCTTGTCTTCTATACTGGCTCCTTCGAGGGCCTGGCCCTGTCTGACTGCCTGTAATATTTCTATCTAACTCAGATGCCTATAACAATAGGTGTGGGAGGGGCTGGGGATTTAGCTCAGCGGTAAAAGCACCTGCCTGGCAAGCGCAAGGTTGTGAGTTTGGTTCCCGGTACCGGAGAAAAAAACAAAAAAAAAAACAAAAAAACAAACAAACAAACAAAAAAATAGGTGTGGGGAGGGGAAATACTCAAGCCTTTGTGTTTACTAGTAAAGACGGCACGCAATCCTATCAGGAACTGAGGGGGTAATTATGAGTAGATGGGAATATCAGAATTTCAAAATAACATGGGGACAAAGGAGGATAACTGGGAGAGAGGGAAAAGCTTCATCCATACACAGGTTGGACAGGGCCGCGGCACGAGCCCTGGGTGATGGTTTGTGCCTTGACTCTGGCTTTTCTGCCTGCTCCTGAGAAGTCCCAGAAGAAACACCCTCAGGGGGTCTAAGTCACTTGGGACTTAGGGAATGAAGCGGAGAATGTTGCAGGGGTGCAAGCTGATAATCCAGGTTCTGTGGCCGACAGGGAAAGAACTGCCAAGTGTACACCCCGCAGTAAGTAGTAAGCAGTGACAGTTGTTGAAGATCACAGGAAGTTGTGCTCAGGGCCAGTCTGGGCCAGAAAAGGTATAACACAGAACAAGAAAGGTGCTGGGATAGCAGAAAATGCACAGCATTCTCCAGCACGGGCTCTCGGAGCATCATGATCCCCTGAGTTTTTGTTATTTTATTTCTACCTCTCTTAATACAATGGAAGGCAGAGTAACCCTAGAGTGCTTTTTAAATGTAATAGATGGAAGTGACTTCCTCAGCTCCACTGTTTATACTATTTCCCCCTGAGAACCCTGGTCCCCCCAATTTTTAAGGGGTGTTAAAGAAGGAAGTTCTGTCTTCTACAGCTACTTCCTCCCTCATGGAGGTATTATTCCTACCTTTGAGGAGACCAGTGAACCCTTATTCTGACTAACAACAGTTCAAGGGAGCTGAGTTCTTCCTTCAAGGATTTCTTGCCTAACTGTGGACACAGAAGGTACTGTCTTGGTTACTTTTCTCTCATTGCTGAGACAAGATACACGATGCCCAAAATTAAGGAAGGAAAGGTTTATTTAGCTCTCAGCTTGTGGGGGTTTCAGTCCATACTCAGCTGGCTCCAAGGCAGAGTGGGACATAGCAGAGGGCAACAGTTCATGGCAGGGAAATAGCAAAAGCAACAAGAGCAAAAAGGGAGAGCAGCAGCAAGCAGCCTCCTTCCCTCCCTTACGTTGTATGCAAACTTCCCACGCCAGGGTTCACACCCATAATCCCAGCATTGGACTATGGATCAATCAAAAATCTAGAAGCCTGCCCCATGACTGCATGTGTCTTTGGGGGGACATCCAGACACAAACCATAACAGGTACACATCTTGAGCTAGGGCATCACCAATAGTTTGATGACTGTCAATCAAGAAGAAAAAAAGTTGACTAAGAGATTAAGTATATATTAAGTATACAAGATTTGAACAATAAGTTTATAAGGGGCTGGGGCAGGGCTAGGGAGGTGATGGGGTGTGGGGGTGTAGGGGGAACCAAGTAAAAGAGAGAAAGCAAAAAAGCCAGTGATAAAACATAAACTGATCAAAAGGGAGGGGAGAAGGAGAGCCAGGGCAGACTAGGGCGCATTCAGACACCAAGACCCAGACGCTACTGAGTCTCCTGGGGCTGTCCGCCCTTGGGGCTGGCTCTTTGGCCCCACCAGTCCGTCCTTCCCTCAGTACTCAGCTCCAAGGGAAAAGAAGACATAAGAAGGCTTCAAGTTCGGGGAGGGGAAGCAGGGGAAAGGACAAGTTAGAAGGGTTGCCTAAATGCGCCAGGGTGGGAAGAGAGAGAGGAAATTTTGTCCCAGAAGCAGTAGCACCACACTGAGCTGTTACTTAAAACCTGGTTTCTCGGTTCTCTCGACGGTAAGAAGCGTGTGAACAGCGGTACGGACTCCTATGGGGGCTGGCCTGGGCAAATGGATTCTGTCTCTGAAGAACACTTAGTGTTATCAGCTGCTCCTCTAAGTGAGCTCAGCTGCTCCGGCCATCACCCAGGTGCCCATTGGGAGGTGATGGACTTTCAAGGACCCCCCGGTTTTTCCTGGCCTGTTGTAGTGAAGAGAAGTGGGAATAAGTGCCGAGCAAAGAGGGGTGTTATCACCATGCATTTGGGGGTGCCTTGCTGGCTGTGAGAGTGGCAGGAAGCATGTGTACGTGCTGTGAGCTGGGCTAGGTAGGAGGCCTGAAATCACCCCTGCAATATGCGGAGAGAGAGACAGACAGACAGAAAGAAAACTCTGCATATCACAGATTCTGGGATGTGTAAAGGCCTCACAAGGAACATGCATGGCCTGACAACATGAAAAATTACTGCTTACTCCCCCTCTTGTCCTTTCCACCTGCATCATTCCGCATTCTAGCCACTCCCTGAAACTCCCTGAAACATATCGCTCCTTTCCTGTAAGTTTCCTAAAGTTTCTATAGTGTCTCGGAAGACTGCTTCACAAAGAGTTTGCTTGCCAAGCAGGATGTGGTTTTTTGGCTTAAAAGCTGCTCTCACACCTGGTTTGCTGCTGACCTGATCCCGCCCTGCGTGGAGGCTCTCAGTCAGTCGCTGGCCAGCTAATAAAGGCTCATTCTAAAATCCCAATTGGCGATCCGTGTGTTTTGGTGTTTGTCGGTTGGTACCTTGGTTCGGTTCTGAGTCCAGAACAGGATGATCTAGTGTTTGGGGTTGGTGCTTCAGTTTTGATGTGTAATCCACACCCTGAGAAGTCATAGCCTCTTTTCCTGAGGCTCATTCTCAGCCGACAGAGTGGTGTCACTCAGCCCAGCTCTCACACACTACTTAGGAGCTATTGGTGGGGCATCACTGACCTGTCCCATTGCTTCCAAGACTACACAGCAGCACCTGGCTAGGCCCATTTGCATTGCTTAAAGCCAACTGAGGGGATAAGCAAATGCCCTAGCCAGCTCTGTACGCATCGATACAGGGAGGTAGGGCCAATGCTCTTGTTTCAAAGAGAGCTGTCCTGGTGGTCCTCCACAGGGTGCTAATTACAGCATAATCTCAACTGCTCTTTACCTCCGGGGAAGCTCCCAGGTCTGGCCATCACAGCTCCATTTGAGGCCTGGCTTTCCTCAGGCTCACATCCAGCCACACATTTGACATGAGTCATCCTCTACACTACCTCTCTCGAAGGCCTGATCCTCTCTGGCTGCCTATTCATATGTCTCTAACATCACTCTCTATAACAGTCCTGTCAAAAGCCCACTCGGCCTGATGCCAGATTGAAACCCTTGAACAATTCACTTGGTTTCACACCAGATGTAAATGAAGGATTGAAAATAGCACCTTTGTGATTGTTCCTGCACACAGTGCCAGGTTCAGATGAAGGAGAATTACTGTGCCATAGAGGAAGATAAACGCAAGGTACTGACACCCCTGTGGAGAGTTCAGGTCTCTCGCCCTGGCAGTATGATGCACAGATGCAAAAGAAGGACAAAGAGAGAATATTCTGCAGTAGAGCAGCTCCGAGATGACCCAGTGCTTTCTGTGAATGAAGGGCCACAAGTCCAAAAGCTCAAGGCCTTTATCGCTATCAGTCAGGGAGGTGGGTGGGGCTCATGGCAGAGTGCGAGGGCAAAGAAACCTTGCAGGCATTGGCTGTAAAGAAAATCAGCAATTTTAATACCATGCACAGAGGCCCTCCAATTAGCAATGCAATAGACAGCTTGGTGTATGCAAGGCTGGCCCTTTTACTGCCCGGAAGGTGTAATTCTTTTTGAGTCCATGGCCTCAGCTGAGATGTTACCTCATGTCTTACCCCTAGAATTTCACAGGCTCTTGAGACCTCATTCCAGCCATCAGCAGGGCATGTAATTGCTGCAATGGAGCAAGTTGGAGTGTCAGCCCAACTGGTCTTTTAGCCAATTAAGGGAACATCTGGTTCAATATAACCAGCTCTGCATATCTCAGTGAATAGGTGCAGGGCTTAAATTAACCAATGGGATTTTCATGTTTGCTTGTGAGTCTGTCTTAGGCCTAGGTTCCTTGTCTAGAAATGGGCAGTGGACTCATAGTAAGTGAACCTCTGAGAGTCACTGATTTCTACTAAAACCTATAATGGTGGATAAAGCTGGAAGGCCTCAAAGGATAAGACAAGATCACAGCCAAGGACACCTGGCCCCAACCTCAACTAGATAAAGTCTGTAGCCTCAGGCATCTCACTCCTGGGTGGATTAATTTAATCTTATTAAGGATTAACTTAATACCTTACTTGGAGAAGTCCTTGAGTGATTCCGCTCTTCTTGAGTACTCCCTTCCCTTCTTCTGATAACCAAATAAATATGGGCCACCCAGAGAAGGTCTTGGTCTTAGTCCTGAGAGAATCTCAAATTCAGTGAGAGGGTTTTGATCCTCCTGGAGCCCTGAAATCTTTCCATTTTCCTCTTTTATTTAGCCTTTGCCTTACACTCATTCAGGAGATTGTGGACCTGATCAGCCTGCAATAACCAAGGGATATATTATTAACCCGATAAATAGGGTTGAAGTAAAGGTCAGGGAAAGAGAGAGGAAAGGGGCTTCATTTCGCAGGAGAGGGCAGCTTGGTAGCCTCCCAAACTGAGGCATTTGTAGGAAGATAGATGCACTGTAACGTTCCCTGAAATAATTCAGACACACAAGTTTCAATATCACATGGTTTCTCTTATATGAGAAACCAAAAATATAAAGAGCAAAATAAAGAACAGGTAAAAGGAACTAGGGAGTGAGATCTTTCTCATATGAAAAGAGGGTCAAGCAATGGAGGGAGGAGCGAGGAGCAGACGAGGAAAGAATTGAGGTGTGTTGTGTACATGTGCCAAGTCCAGGCAAGGAATGGAGACAGTATACATTGCAAACGTGGACTAATAAAAAACAAACACTGAAAGAATGAAAATATTGCTTTCTCATTGGCTCTGTGCTCGGTGCCCTGGAGTCATGTGGTCCCACGTCCTGTGCATGTCCTCTGGCTTTTTATGACCTCTGACACATGCCACCCCATTTGTCGTCTGGTTTGCCCCAGCTCTAATGTCCTACTTCTCTAGTGCGACTCCACGGGAGGTTTTAGTAAACTTTTGGGAAGAGCCACAGCCGGGATGACATGTGTAGCTGCTCCCCAGCCTCAGAACAAGAGGTTACCCCGTGGGGCCCAGGCTGCGGGGCCTTGTGGGATGAAGACAAGCAAAGCGGTGGCAGCCACACTTGTAGGAGCGCTGGGAACCACCATGTGTGTGGGTTACAGGAGGTCCACAGCCTGCGTCTGAAGCCAAGACATAGCATGCTTGAATGCTTGCTGAATGAATAACTTAGTGAATAAAACAAAGAAAGGAGTGGCTCATGAAAGCACCCCAGGAAGCTTCCCGATTACAAATAACCTGCTGCCCCCTCAATCCTTGAGAAGCCATTCCTGTGAGCTTTGGTCTGGAACCTCCACAGCCCATGGGGCAAACTGAGGCGTTCTGCCAGCGAGCCTTGCTAGCTCTGAGCACAAGCTCTGGGAGCCTTGATGCATCTTACAGACCCTACAAGGAAAGGCTTGAAGTCCACATAAAACCCTGAGCCTCTAAGGAGCAGTCTCAGAACGCCTCTCTAAAATCCTCGGGAACACTTCCAGAAGCCTTGGAGCCCTGCCTAGAAGCCCTGGGGACACTAGCAAGTATGACAGACAATGTTTTGGGTCTGGGATAGCTGTGAAGTCAAGGGACTGGCTTCTGCCTTCAGAGCCATTGTAACTGTTGGGAGAAGGCCTCAAATGGGGAGAGAGGGAAGAACATTCATGCTTTATTTTAATACCTTTGGCTGTGTTTATTACCTAGACTCAGAGATGCCAGCTCAATAGGATGGCACTGGAAAGTTTTTTTGTTTTTTTGAGGCAAGGTGTCACTGTGTAGTGCAGGCTGGCTTCAAACTCATGGGGCTCCTCCTGCCTCAGCCTCCCAAGTGCTGGGATTATAGGTGTGCACTACCATACCCAGCAGTCTTGGTGTTTTTAAAATCTCTGATCAGGAGAGTTAGGCAGGTAGTTAGACATTAGCAGGCCTGAGGGACAAACAAGGGGTCTAAAATAGCATGCTATGTCAGTCATAGCTGAATAAAGCAAACTTCATTTTCTATACATTTATAGCTAAATGAAGAGACCTTGGCATGTGAGGCAGTCAGAGAACTTCCATCCTAGACAGGTCATGACTAGTTCAAGCCTCAAGATTTATGGGCCCTCATTAAGAGTTGGGACTGAGGGAGGCAGAACTACCACCCTGTGCGGCTGACCAAGATTCACTGGCCCTTGTTAAAATGATGATCCCGCCAGGTATGGTGGTGCACGACTGTAATTCCAGCACTGGGGAGGCTGAGGCAGGAGGATTGTTGTGAGTTCGAGGCCAGCCTGGGCTACAAAGTGAGTTCCAGGCCAGCCTAAACTGCATAGCGAGACCCTGTCTCAAAAAGACAAAAAAAAAAAAAAAGATCCCTAGAAGATAAACATCTAGGTACAACAGCCCAGGGGTCAAAGGTTACAAAACAACGGTAACTCAAGATAGTCACAATCTCCTCCTTCAAGCTCCACACAAACCCCTCAGCCTGTGAGAAAGCCGCCACTCTGGGGTTTGCTGGCTGGCAATCCCTCTCAGGTTTTAACCCCAATAAAGCCTGTCCTCTACTGAAGAGCTCACCTACCTCCATTTTTGCCTAACAGTGTGTAACACATTTATAGTAATTCTCTAGGTCTCAGACCCAAAATGATCCCACAGAGCGCAGCGGTTTGTCAAAGTCACACGTTGTACACAGTCCTTCCCATACCTGGCCCCATGGGCATTTGCTTCCGAAGCAACATACACAGCATTCCTGGGTGCTGTGCCTATGCCCGGAGATAACAGAAAGAGGAACATTCGTTCAAGACACACCCCGCCTTGGGCTAAGGCCTGAATTGAGATATCAACATTCCAAAGTAACCTCTAAGAGAAACGCTGGTCGATAAACCTCATGGTCACCATAGTTTCCTGAACTCCAGGAGGAACTCCTGTGTGCATAAAAAGATACCCAAACTCAACTGAGCTCAGATGTCTTTGTGACACTGTCCACCTTTTTGCTTGATTTGGTAAACCTCTCTATACCTGTGTGTTGGTCTGGGGGTTTATTGCAAGGTGAACAATATAATACAGGACACATTTTATAATAGTCACAAAAAAAATCACATACAAGAAAGTGCAGGAAATCTGTCCACACACTAGAGACCAAGAAATGCAGCTGAGGGCCTGGATCCCACGATAATGTCCTGCATGAGTTCAGCTAAAGACCTAGAGCCTGTAACAATGCCTCCCACAAATCCAGCTGGAAGCCCAGAGCCCACGGCAACGTCTCACACAGGCCTGTTCCACAGATCTGCACTGCAAAGGCCGAAAGGTCAGTGGTGGAACCTAGAAAGTCTGTGCCAGTGGGATGAAGGATCTGTGCTAGCAGGCTGAGGGATCTATACTGGAGCCAGGAAGCGATGTTCAAAATAAAAACCAAAGCTCCCCCGAAAAGTACCACAGCCATCCTCAGCAATAGTGAGGTCCCGAGCTCCCCTGATGATTTGGAAAGCCAAGTTCCCATCAGGAAAGCCAATGCAGCAAGCTCCTCCAGGAGACTGAGCAGGGCACCATCTTCCCCTCTGGAGCCAGGAAGCGATGCTCAAAGTGAGGACCAGAGCTCGCCCAAAGTGAACCAAAGCCATTCTCACTGCCAACCAGATCCCGAGCTCCTTGGAGAATGAAAACAGCCAAGTTTATCAGGAAAGCCAGCACGACAAGCTCCTCCAAGAAAACCAAACGTGCTTTATAGCTTCTCTTTCCTTCCAACAGGCTCCTGACAGCTTCTACCAGCTCCCAACAGCCTCACTTCTCCAGTCCTTACGTTGCCTCTTATGCTGCTGGCAACAGTCCCCAGGTGGGCCTTTCACACCCAGCACCATGCTGACTCAGTTCAGCTGGGTGTTACAAGTTGTCAATCCACCCCAACCTGCTTTATGATAAACACTCTATGCTTCCATATGACTGCCTGTGTATCTTGTCTGAAGTCTTTTTTCAAAGGCACAAAGCACCTAGGACCAAGGAGCAAGGGGCTGATTCGACTTCCCAGTGACAGGACAGTGGGGCTCTGCAAAGGTTGACATTTGGTGGTGGACAGGCATGGGCCCTGGTACCACTATTGATGGTGTTTGCTGAAGGGTGGAGCTCTTGGCCTGTCTGTACATCCTTGCTGTCAGGCACTGGGAGAGAATGCAGGCTGCCCAACTGGAGCAGAGATTTTGACTAGCATCAAAATTTTGATCTGCATGGGTATTACCTTGATAACTATTTCTAAGAGGAAAAAAATGCAATCATTATGTATTCACAAATAGGTGATTCAAACAGTTCTACTGATGTAGCCAGATAGTTTCTCTCTCTTGGTCTCCCTGGCAAGGATTTCTTCAAATGCATTTAGCTGAGAGAAAGGGAAACACCCAAACATTCAAGTCTTGAGATATGTCAAAGACAAAGGCAGAAATGGATTCTGGGAAAGCTTCAGAAATACACAACTATAGGGGCTGGGGATTTAACTCCGCGACACAGCACCTGCCTGGCAAGTGCAAGGTTGTGAGTTCAATTCCCGGTACCAGAAAAAACAAACAAACAACCAAAAAAAAGAAATACACAACTATAGATGATGCCACAACAGAGGGAAAGTGAAGGAATTCACTTGGAAGAGAGAGATTAAAGTGGAAAGAGGCAGCAAAGACAGGGAAACAAAGGCCTATGGCATCAAAACCCACCAAGCAGGACCCAGGCCAACTCTGCTAGAGTGGAGAAACCTCTTCAGAAAGAATCTCCATTACCCTGGGAGAAGAAATGAGATATGAGAAAAGAAGAATTATTTTGTGTCTCAGTGGAGCAGAAATGGAAAGGGGCAAAGTGATATACTGAGTCCACAGAATTAAAAAATTGCTTTTCTTCTTCTTGTCAGGCTTCCCACATTTTTAAGACATATGATCCAATATGATGAAGGAAAAGAGCTGGGTGATGTATTCAAGGTCCTCAAGACCTCTGCAAGTTGAATGAGTGTCTAGCAGGACTCCCACCGTTCAGCACACACTGTATTTGTAGTCACAGCTATGGATAATCATTGCAAAAGAATACAAAGCAAAACCAGCCAAGGAAAAGGTACATGGGACAAAGACCAGAGTCCTCTCCCATCCAGATCACACAAGATGAGCACAAGTCCCCCAGCAATGAGTTATGATGACATGTGTGAAATATTTTTTCCCCCGGCAAAACTCATTAGAGATCCAGTGCCTAGGGTCTATGGCAATCTAGTCA
Source organism: Chinchilla lanigera (assembly GCF_000276665.1). Lineage (NCBI taxonomy): Eukaryota > Metazoa > Chordata > Mammalia > Rodentia > Chinchillidae > Chinchilla > Chinchilla lanigera. The sequence goes on along the minus strand of NW_004955450.1, from coordinate 12,877,735 downwards.
CACAGGCATTGCCTACTACGTAGGTATCAGAGTCTCAGACTTCTGTGTGTTGTCTGTGTATGTTGTGTTCTGCATATGTTGTCTTGTGTTTTCTAGAGGAAAAGCAAGATTTCAGCACAAAGAACATTGTCCAGTATAGGTGCAATGAACACCTCATCCGCTGGGATTGGAGCAACCCTAAGTCCAAGCTTCCTGACACCCGCCACAGGCCAGGCTTGCAAGCAGGCCCTCAAAGATCACAGCCTCAGGCCTGTTACGTTAACTCTCTCCTGTGCAGGTGGCTCTCGGTGAAAGATAGCTGATGTGGTCCCCACAAGCCATCTTATCTAGTCAAGCTAAAAATGTGGGGCCTTGGGCACAAGTGAAATCACCTAAACCGTACAGGTGCTCCTGAGGTGCTCTGCTTTAAGAAACTGAACAGATATGCTGTCAGCGAGGCCTGAAATGCAGAAAGGTCCTAGTGTGACTTCTGAACTTGATACCTTTCCACCCCATCCCCAGCCCTGCTGGGACCTGACGGAGACAGACCTTGGGTTTGCCTGCCTGAGGGTAGGCTTCCTGTGGGTTTCAGTAGCACGTTCTCAGAACAGCAGTCAAATCACTGGGATCTTGCACTGGGGCCAGATAAATGCTTCTTACCTTCATGGCAGGCTTAAAAGTCAGTGCTGTCCTATTTGGGAATTTAAGCCCTTGAACATACTTTATTCCCTGTCCCCTGCTGATGGAAACTAGGACAGCCCAGTGAAGAGGAGTGGAGCCAGAACCCAGAACCTAACCTTGTTACTCCGTCTGAAGAAAGATTTTTCTACTGTCGCTTCCGACACCTGTGTCTTGTAACTCATCATAGGCAAGCAGGAGTGTTTCACCTTCTTTAAGAGGAACTCAGGTCCTAACGGCAGAGGCACTTCACTGTTTGCTTGGACCCTTTCTCAGAATTTGCCCAGGGCTCGTTCCCTCAGTGGGGAAGCTTGTTTCCAAGTCCCTCAACCTTCCCTTTTGTGAACTCTCCATCCCTTTCCTAGAATCTCTTCTTCTGTACCCCTGAGCTTCCTGTTCTGGCTCCTCTTCTTCTCAAAACTTGATCTGCACTTTTCTAAAATATCTGATAACTTACCTTTCAGAGTATTTAACTTTTGCTGGGGATGTAGCTCAGTGGCATAAGCACCTGCCTGGCAAGTGCAAGGTCCCAAGTTCGATTCCCAGTACCAAAAAACAAACCAAGTATTTAACTTTGAAGAGGTCCAGGCCTTTAACCTAAAGAAATGAAATGCCAGTGGTGTATTCGAATGCATTATGAGCAGGAGTTTAGTCTATCACCAGAGTGAAGCTTTCCTGATTCTCTTTTTTTTTTGGTCTTTTTGAGACAGTGTCTCGCTTGTGTTCACTTTGCAGCCCAGGCTGGTCTCAAACTCACAATGATCCTCCTGCCTCAACTTCCTGAATGCCGGGATAACAGGCATGTGCCACCACACCCGGCTTTTTCCTGACACTTCTAAAAGTCCCAAAATGCTGATCTATAGACACGTTCCTGTTGGTCAAGGAGCCTCTGCATGTCTACCCAAAGACGCTAAAAATGGTAGCTCTTGTCAGGCTAGACTCCAAGTAGTGACTGAGACCACCAGGACAGGCAAGATTGAAGCAAACAGTGCTATCTTTATTTCAGGCTGGATGCAGCCTGGCCAAGGGTGAGAAAGCTGTTGGCCTCAAACAAAGGAAGAGAACAGGATCGGGAACAGTGTCTTTTGATTGGTTGTGCCCAGGTACAACGGAAATGCAGTATGCCACTACCACTTGCACAAGTTTATCAAGGTGCAATTGTACATGGCACACTATTGGCTGAGGGAATGGAAGGCAGCCAACCACAGCACCGTGTTCTGTATCCTGGGCACTGATTGGCTCAGTGACTATAGCATCTGTTTGCTGTCCCGCCCACACTGTGCCCATATGTTCAGCGTCTCTCCTTGTGTTTAAGAGCATATGAAGTGTTTATAAGAGTGTCGGAAAGGTTAATAAGAGAGTGGGAAAGGTTTATAGTGTGTGGGAAGGGTTTGTAAAGCCTTAAATATACATATTCATAATAAAATAAATATAACGCCACTACTTCGTGGATTTTCACCTGTTGCAGAGGTTTCTGGAACATAACTCCCGCAATAGGTGAGGGATCACTGTAGTATAAGCATGGCAGGGGGAGTCCCAAGGAGGTAGATTCAAAAATTTAAGTTTCTCAGGGATCATTGTCAGGTCTGGTGCCTCTGGGGGAGGGAAGTGCAGGATGGCGTGGTATTCTGCTGACTTACAGGTCACATTTTATAGATTTACAGGGTTTCCTGTAAGCCTAAAACCCAGCCTGGTATCCATCCCGACAAACAGATTTATTTTAGTATCCTGGGATGAATGAGGGCTTTCTGTTTGAACAGACTGGTGGTCTGTTGGAGTTTTCTCTCTTCAAATTTGGGCAGGGTCCAATGTGAGGGACCTAACACCTCTTTCCCCTGTTCTAGAGCAGAAGCTCCCAAGATTCCCAGGGGACCCACACTGATCCATGAGAACTGGGAAATGGGAAAGACAGACACAGTATTCTCATCCTGACTTAGGCTCACAGGCTCTGCCCTCATAACTGGGTAATCAGTGCTCTCTTCCTTGAGTTCTTCTACTTTCCATTGTTAACCTGGTCATCACCTGCCTGTGACAGTGAAACATAAGGCGATTATTTGAGACAATAATAGCAGAACTTACAAGCAATAAAAAAAGTCAGAAAAGTGATCAAGGGACAGAAAAATGTCTTTTCTACCCAAAATTCCTTGGCTTCCTCCCCCTCCAAAGAAGGCATTGGGACATTTGTCCTTTCAAAAACTCTCTTGGTGTTGTGCCAGGATTAAACTTTTCTGTCAAAAGATTCATTTGGCTTCCCACCAAATGTGAATTGAGGATCAGGAACAGTGTCTTTTGATTAGTTATGCCCACATGCAAATGAATGATTGAAAATAGCATATTGTTCTTGATCCTACAAACAGTGCCAGATTTAAATGAAGGATTGAAAATAGCACTTTTCAGCTGGGCTTGGTGGCACATGCCTGTAATCTCAGCACTCAGGAGGCTGAGGCAGGAGGATCATTGTGAGTTAGAGACCAGCCTAGGCTACAAAGTGAGCTCAAGGCCAGCCTGAACTGCATAGCAAGACCCTGTCTCAAAAGGACCAAAAAAGAAAAAAAAAAAAAAATAGTACTTTTCTGATTGGCCCAGGGTTCCACCTTAAGCCTTACACCATTCTGGGTACTGTGTTCTGCAGATGTCCTCTTTTTAACAAACATCTTCATCAACCTGTTAGCCATGGGTTTTTCTGACCTTTGACACATTCTGCCTGGGTAGTTGTCCAGTTAGCCCCAGCACTAATATCCTCATCTCCTACCTGGACAAGGGGCACAAGCAGAGATACTAGCCTGCTGAACTGGGGTTATGGAGGAGACCCCAGAAGCTAGGATTCAAAAAGATGCCATGAGATCTGAGAGGAAGGGAAATGGCATGTAGGTAGGAAGCAACCTTACAGTAGCCTTGTGATGTGGTTTTGAGAGAAGGAATTGAATATTCTCTGGATGGTGAAATGAAAATAGTTGTCAATGAAGATAGCTGAACACCTATAATGATAAGATTTGGGGGAAAAGTAAAACAGTGTGAGCTCAACTTGGAAGGAAGATAGACCAATGGCTACAGAGTCACCCCTGACTCAAAGGGAAGCTCGTGAACAAGAAGATGTTTCCTTCTTCTTGCTGTCTTGTGCTCTTAACAGGTGTGAATTAAGAGAAAGACAGAACAATCTAGAGAAAGAGAGGAGAAAGGGACTGCAAAGGAAAGAATGGAGGTGTATAGGAGAGGCTAGGGAAAGGGACAGAGTGGGAAACACAGAGAGACGTAAGGTCAGGGGTGGAAAGAGTAAAAATGAGGGACTACAGTCAGTTGAGAATTAGCGACACGGTCGTTTGTCCCATTGGGTTGTTCCAGCAGACATCCTTTCCGCGGTGACAGCTCTAACAGAAAAACAGAGTAAAGCAGAGACGATGGAACATCACTTACGATCTCACCTGGGTCTTCCTTGTCTCTCTCTGACTCTCCACTTTTTTCTTTCCATCCTTTGCCTTTAAAACCTGCTTTTGCTGCCTATTAGGCCTTTTTGTTTGCTATAAAGTATGGGGAAATCACTTAATCTTTGGAGATTTGGATAAGGATGAAACTTCAGTCACTCAGCGGCAGGCCACTGATCTCAGGAGGCCCAGTTTGGGGAAGGACAGACATTTTATTGGTCCTCCCAATAGCCCAGAGCTGAAGCACATTCCCAGCCTATTCAGGGCCCAAACTGGACAAATTCCAGGTAGGGCTCCTCACACTCTCTCCTTCCTTCTCATAATACACTACTACCAAGCTAGAGATGGGAGGAGGGGAATGGTGCGAGTCCATCTCCTTGGTCTTAAATCCCCCACCTGTGAATCATGGATGCCCTCCACAGGGTGGAGGTCAGGATGATGCACTGAAGTTGACCTGTCCTTAGGTGCAGGGATGGATCCAGCAGGACATTCTGTAAAGTTAAAATCGGACCTGGCTCCCCCAGACTCCAGCCCTCTTACCAGCAGAAACATGACTGCAGGAAACTCAGCTCTCAGCAGAGAACTCAGCACAGTTCCCTGTCATGGCAAGCTCAGGGAAGGAGATGAGGTAGGACAAGCAATTTTGCAGCTCCTGGGACATCTGCAGACAACCAAAAATTTACAACAGACACCTCAAGGACTCTGCCTACCGAGATAGAAGACTGCCAGAGAACTTTAACCACAGGTGTTCACTGGGAACCTCCCACCTAAAGTCCCCTGCCTTCTCGCCACCCCTATAAAAAGGGACTCACTTCTCTTTGCTCCCAGCAGACAGTCTCATCACACATTCTACCTGCATCCAGGCACAATTGATTCTAGGCCATGATGTCTTTAAACAAGCCCGGTGGTCTCTGCTGGGCTCCCCCACGTGTATGTTACCTACATTACACATAGGGGAAAGAAACTCCCAGCCTACTAGATGTCTGGTATGAGTCTGTGTTCTCTAAAGTCGAAGAATGAATTCTAGGAACAATGGAGGTTAAGAGCAGAATATATTTATTGGGGGAAAGAAAATTTCTGTCTGAGACAGAGACAGAAGGGGTCCTCAATGGGTTCCCCAAAACCCTGCCTTTTCTAGGGATTTTTATAGAGCAAATCCATGATGTGAAGCACGTCTAAGGTGGGAAAAAGGGGAAGTCGCAAGGTATGCAGGAGGCAGGACAAAACTATGGTCAACCAATAAGATTACAAGTATAGTTACAAGTATAATTGCTCAGGTCAAATTGATTAAATTGGGATCAAATGGGAAATGAGTCACCTCACGTAGAAAGTGAACATGAATACAGAACAGAGGCTTTCCTGGAAGGGGTTGGGTTAGTGTCTCTTCCTGGTTTTCTCAAGGTGATAGAAACCTATTTAGAATATCAATCCCTGATGTTTATCCTTAGGGAAGTATGTGGGTGCATTTGTTTTATCTTTTGTCTTGAGGTCTGGACCACAGTGGCGGTGCCTATCTCTCCCACAGTTGTTCGGCATCTCATCTACTGCATTGGCTCCTTTGAGGGCCTGACCCTATCTGGCTCCCTGTAATATTTTATCTAACTTAGTTGCCTACAACATTGCCCCCTCTGAAGAAGTACCTCAACTGCCATGAGGAAATAGTGGGTGATGACTGATCTGGCTTCTTCAGGCTGACGTGAGTCATAATCGTTGTCAGTCAGAGATACTCTTCAGAGGCTCTATCTAAAGACTCTCAATAGACACCAGGCACTTTTATCTTGGGTAGACATATACCTTTAAGTCTGAAGGAGACAAAGCCAAAGAAACAACTCAGTATGCATGGGCCAAATAATAGGATCAACAGGATAATTAGGAATACAGTCAACAAAGATTTCTACCAACAGAAGCCAGTAATAACTTCCCACAGAGAGGATAAGGATGAGATCCAGGGAATTTCTGAGTCTGACATGCCACTGACTTGTCATCTAATATTTTGGACAGCTATTGAAGTATTAGCCAAAGGATCAGGAATGTACACACAACACTTAGTTTTTACAATTGTACAAGTATCTCCTGTGCTGCTGTTAGAATGTCTAATGTCATCTGATTTTAGAAGATAGCCTGGGGCTGGGGATTTAGCTCAGCGCTTTTAGAAGACAGCCTGTTTCATTAAATTTACATTTTATTTAAGAAAGACTAGTGGTGTCTTTTAAGGCCATTGAGGTAGTTAGTTAAGGCCTTGATATGTGTCATACAATCCTCTCTGTGGACAAGATCTGATGGATCCCAGTAACAATAATCTAGAAGGAATCTAGCATATCTGTTATTGGTTTTATCAGTATGATTACTTGGGGTTTGGCACACTCTAGGCAAAAACAAATTTTCTGAGAAATTAGAGCAGGTGTGATCAAAGCACAAGCATTAGAGCTGGAAGATAAATTTAGAAATTGTTTTTAAGGGATAGCCACTGTAACTCCCTGGCTCTTAGATGCCTTTACTGACAGAGTCTGACATTTTGTCATAAGTCCCTCTAGCTTTAATTATAATTATCTCTAAATTTTGATGACTTATGAGAGCCAGATTAACATATTATTTTGATTAATGAAAAACTCTCTTAAGATTCTGTACATGAATAATAATATGCATTATGTTTGTAAAAACCAGTCAGCATCATTTTGATTAGCTGGCAACCTGGATATATATATATATATATTTATATTTACAGAAAATATATATGTATATAAAAAATAGTATTTACACAGATAAAATCTCTCCAGGATGAGAGCTGGGCATTTAGGCATAACTAAAAGGAATGGGTAAAGAGAAAGTTATCCTAATTACAGCCTAAGCAAATATATATATATATATTTTTTTTTAGTGCAGGTTTTATTGAGGTATGAGGTGTTTTTCCAGGGTACAAAGACACATGTGCCAATGTCCAGCAATAGGTTGCTTTTTTTCCTCTATAGTCATGATTACTCAGGGTACCTCCACGGAGATGACAGCCTGGTCAGAGGGAGGAGGCAGAGAGTGACCCGGGGCCCTTCAGTCTTGCTGGACCAACTGGTAGGATAGGTCTGAACTCTGGGGCCTTCTCTTCAGAGGGCAATCCAACCTCCAGTGGTTACCTTTGCAGCTAAGCCATGGCCCAGGGGGCTTCTTAGGGAAGTCCCTCATTAGGTGGCTTGGCATTCAACAGTGGTAGCAGATGAGTGTAATCTCTGAACTCTTCTTGGAGCCCCAAGAATCAGACTTACGGTCTGTTTTTCTAAGGCCACAACAAAGGCAGCCACTTTTTGGTCTCTTTATTTTCTCTTCTTGGTTTTCTCCCAGTCTAGACTATGGAATAATGGGGCAGTTTTTACAAAAGTATCTAGTGAGCTATCTGGAGCAAAAGCTATCTCTTGTAGGTATTTTCTAATATCTGGGGCTGACTGGGTAATAAACATGTCTTTAAGCAAAATCTGTCCCTCTGTTAAATCAGGAGATATGGACATACATTTTACCAGTTCCTCTATTAAATGATCTAAGAAGGCAGAGAAGTTTTCATTTTTGTCCTGAAAAATAGCTGACAATTTAAAATAATTAGAAGGCTTGGTTTTAGTTTTTCTTAGACCTTCAAAAATACACCCTTGAAAATGCCTCCTTCTCTAATCTCCCATCTGGAAGTTAGGCCAACAGGGATCTTGGGCAGGTACTGCTTGGGCTCCAGTGGGGACTGCTTGGGCTCCAGTGGGAACTGTCTATCTTCTGGTTGTTTAAAATTAACAATATGATATTCATCCCCAAATTTAATAGCAGCTTGTAATGTTGCTTGTCTCTCATTAGAAGTCAATGTTTGATTTAAGATTAGCATTATATCTTTCCAGCCTCAGTTACAAGTCTGAGTAAATCCTCTAAAGACATCAATGTACTTAGCAGGTTCATTTGAAAATTTTCCTAGTTCTAGCTTGATCTGCTTTAAGTCATTTAGAGAGACATATGAACATGGGTACTCTCATATGAATTATCATTATACTCTGAGCATAAGTACAAACTGATTCTTAATGTGAAGGAAGTTTGAACATAAGGCAATTCTGACCATTTTCCCTCTTTTTTACAGTACAATTTCAGTTGTAAAAGAACATCATAATTTATACTTTCCATGGCATTCCGTTTTGGCTCTAGGAAGTAGGTAGGCCACCAGCATGTGCAGAAAAATATCAAACAGCTCTTTTTTGACGTGTAAGAGTCAAACATCTTCCATTGCTGAAGAATGCATTCTAAAGGAGTAAGAGACTTTCCCTTTGAGCACCCCATATCTGAAAAACAAAAAGAAATATTTGGGGTGTCCTCCTTTGATTTCCATTTGATTTCTGTGCACTCAAGGAATCCCTCAAGTAGATTCCACTCCACAGCAGATGGATGCCATCTGGAGAGAGTGGAAGATAAAATTCGACCAGCCATCCACCCTCAAAACTGGTGAGAAATTTTATCCTCCCAGGGAGCTTGTGCATGGTGCACTTACTCCCCCTGGACACTTATAAAATAAAGGAGTAAGAGACCTTGACTTTGAGAGACTTCAGCTTTGAGCTTGTGAACTTACTCCTATAGGACATTTACAACCATAAGTTACAATTTGTCTTAATTGTGATGGGGATGTTTAAAGAAGAAAGCATAACTTTGTAATAAACTATTTCTTTTTTGTTGTTTGAAAGAGGGCAGATATAAAAAAGGTGAGTTGGAAGCAGTTAGAGCACTTCTCCTGCTGTGCTGTGATGGAGATAACCTCTGGAGATGAATAAAGCAACAACTGACTTAAGGAATTCCACCCTGGACCCTAGGGCAAAGAAATCTCCAAGACACTTGTGTTATCTGTCTAATCACCTAGGCCATTTTCCTAGCAGCAGGACAAGGCTATGCTTTATTTAAATTTTTGAAGCTCACAGGTTAAACATATTTATTATGTAGCAATCACATTTTACATATTGGTAAAGGCACATTAGTCTTCTATGCATACAGGAAAAAAAAAGGCTGATTAAATTATCTTTCTTACACTTAGTTAGCACATGTAAGGCACAAATGTAAATCATTCCCCTGCTAGCTGCTGTGAAAGATAAACAGATGCTGCAAGCTGCCTCAGCCTAATTTCTGAAGGAAGGGATAGTTCAAAAGTTGACTGAAAGATTAGGAAGAATTTCTAGTTTACTAGCTGAGTGAGATAAGTACAACAGACAAATGGAGAATTTCCTGTAGCCTGGAGCCAGTTTGCACTGGGAAACCTTTGGGTATCCACCAGAGAGTAGCCCCGTCCATGACACCTAAGTTTCTATTGACCCACACAACCAGAGATCATTTTCCTGAAAGGAATCCAGCTGTCTGGTCAACATTCCATTGGCCATTGGCTTTAATGAAGATTCACCAAAGAGGTGCCAGGGAAATTTGTCCTCTGCTTTAAGAGTGGTAGCTGCTCTAAGAGCATTTAATTAGCTGGCAGAGTAACCATTGTTTGCCAAAGTTCTAGAAGGGTTAAAAGCCTGAGCAAGATCACTACCTATCACTTTATAAGTTTACAGTAAAGGTTTTTAAGTCCACAACTTATTATCAAAGTATTTTTCCTATACACATTAATGATGACTAGACCTAGGAGAAGAGGAAGTTTGGAGAGCCTCCCTTATGCTAAATAAGTTTTGGTCCCATAAGTGTTGTGCTTTGGAAAGAGCTCCTTCTGGTTTCACCAAGAAGTCAGTTCTTTCCACTGTGTCTTAGATTCAGCCTCCCAAGAGAGACCTGCCCGGAACACTAAGCTGGAATATAACATTTGCGTGTGTTCTCCTGGATGGGCAAAATTCCAGTGTCTCATCTGACCCAGAGATGAGGTATGTGTCCCTCATCTAAGGTGATTTTCCTATCTTCAGCATCAGCAAACACTCATTTTCTATTGGTTTAACTTAATTGGAACAGTCTAAAGTTCTTTTTTTTTCTAATTTTACATGCCTCAGAAAGGAAAGTGTAAAGTGTTAGTTAAAGATTAGGAGTAAGGCCAGAGAAAGAAAACTGAAGCAGAACAGGCTTGACACTTCCTTTAGAGTGTAGAGGAGGATCACAGCCAATTTGCCCAAAACCTCTCCTCCAAGTCTTAAGAGTGGCCACCTACCTAGCATCTTTTAACTGGTAGAAGGAGACCCTTATTTTATCTATTTAGCGTCTTTTAACTGGTAGAAGGAGTCCCTTATTTTATCTATTTTCTTTTTTTTCCCCTGTGTTTTATTATACAGGCATGTACGTTTTTCTAAGTCTGAGCTAGATTTTTTCTAAAAGGCCATTTTACAGAAGTCTACTAGGGGGCATTTTAACATTACTCTAACACTATTGTCTAAATAAAGTCAAGCAAGGAATACTATTAAATTTAGTAACTAGTTCAAATGGAACATATACAAGAACAAAACTTCTGTAAAATGGTGCTGACTTCACCTTGAGGTGATGAAGGTGGTGTTTTGGGCTGTGTACAAGAAGTACAGGGGGATGGGGCTGTAATGTCATGTGTCCTAACTGCCTTATCAAATGGTAGACTGGAAATGGGATAAAAGCACATCTTCCCCCTTTCCTCTCTGCCCCATGTTGCTCAGTGTGCCACCAAGCTGCACCTCTCTTCAGCCCCTTCTATTTTGGCTATTCTAGTTATTCCTAAATGAAAGGGAACAGGGGAAGGAAATGTTGCATAACCTGTGGATACAGAGAAAAGGGTCAGGAGACCAGTAGAAAAACGTGTCCATATATGCAGGAACCTCTTTTCCAGGCCTCTACCTCGCCTTAGGACCCTGGATTGGAGGTTCTTGCATAGGGTTAGCGTGCTGGATAAATTTCCCGAGAGATATAATGTTGGCATATGAGCTCGAAGAGCTCTGACAGTCCCAAGTGGGACCCGGACAAGGCCAGCTGGGCAAGTGAATGGGTTTATTAGGGGTGACCTGCAGTGGTGAAGGGCTTACAGGCTGCAGGCAAACCAAAGCCGCCAACCCACCCTATGCTGGGCTAGTGGTTTTATACAGCACTAATTAAGACAGCAAAAGTAAGACTAGCAGCAAGGGAGTCCTTGGGGAAAGCCTGTGAAGATGGGAGAATGTACCTCTCCCATCCCCACGGCTGGTCTCAGCAGCACCATCCAGTGTTAGGGTGGACGGCCAAATTGTGTTACCGACTGACTGACGTGCTGGCTCAGCACCTGAGGGACAGAAGGACACTACAAGATGGAGTCGCTTTTGCTAGGGTTCAGAGGACAATTTTCACTGTGCAGGAACACCCTGTTAGTGTGAACCTTGTGGTAGATTTTCCTGACAACCTTGGGGCATCGGCTGCCTTGGGGCTTCCATGCTGTTTCCTGGGTTGGATTGGCACTGCACGTGGGGTGGCAGAAGAGGCAGGCTTCTGGGTCAGCACCCACACACCTTGCCTACTGCCACACTGATGGCCTCTTCCACCAGTGCTGGTCCCTTCGCTGCTTTTTTCAGTGTGTCCACAAATAAAGTTTTATTGGAACACAGTCCATTTGTGGCCTTTTATTATGGCTGTCTTACAACTAAAAGAGCTGGGTTGAGTATTGGGACAGAGACATGAAACCTGAAATCCTTGCTAGCTGGCCCATTAAAGGAAAGGTTTTCTGCCCAGACTTGGATGACAATAAGCAGGATACAGAAAAGAGGATGCTGGCGGGTAAGAAGGTGGTAGGCAGGGAACATGGAGGGCTATGTTTTCCACAAACGGTCACGTGGGCCTCATTGAGGTGATGCATTGGGGCGAGTTCTTTCCAAAGCCTGCCACAGCTAGCGCTGTGGCCTCCCTCCCAGGCCTGGGGACCCCTTGAAGCTCTGGTTTAGGTAGTCGTGCACCCCAGGGATGCTGTCCACCTCCTCTAGGGGTTGCTGCTGGCTTGCTGGATCTGTTTGGCTCCTGTTTACACTTGAAGGTCAAAGTCCTTAAGAAAGAAAGTGAGCTTTGTAACAAGCTGGCCAGGACCATCGCCCCTGCCACCTTTCCTAGCTGCAACAGGAAATCTCACTGCTCCTGCTGAGACCCAGCAGCTCTGTAGCCACAGCCCCACACCGCTACTTTAGGATCCGGACTTTGTCATCTCCATGGGGCCTGAAGTGATTTATAAAACCCTCAGAACTGCATACACGTGTGTATTTGTATGCATGAGTTGGATTTTTCTAGTGAGAAGGTTCACATTTTTCTTCAGATTCCCAGCAGGTCTCCGAGATTGGAAAAAGTTTGGCATTTGAATTTGAGCGATAGACCTTTGATTTTATCCACAGAAGTCACTTGCACAGTGTCTCAGGTTTTAGAACATGTTAGAGTGTCTGACTGGGGGGCAAAATATTTGAACTTGGAACTATGAGGGAGAATCTATGACATGTGCTCACCGACATAGTTTTCTGTCTGCCACCAAGCTGAGGGAGGGCAGAGCAGCCACTAGGCCAACGTTCCATCACTGTCAGAGGTCTCTCACTGAGAAAGACCCTTCACCTCTCTGACCTTCAGTGACTTCATCTGTAAAATGAGGGGTTGACCTCCTGGATTTCCAGAGTCCCTGACAGCTCTAAAATAATACAATTCTAGAAAGCAAGATAAAGCAGATTTAGAGCCTCATAATAAATGAAACAGAAGTGAGGGAGAAAAGTACTTTGGGTCCGGGGTTTCTGGATACCAAGGCTTTCTTCGCTGATAACAGCATAAGTCTGCTGCTCAGCAAACTCCAGGTTAAAGGAAGTAGGAGAACATCCCCAAGAAACTCGGAAGTCCCAGACACTGGGGCCCCACGCCCTCCCCGCTTCCCAGCTGCAGGACCAAATCCCCAGGATTAGCTGCTTCACAAGGCCCGGCCTTCCCAGCACCGAATCATCTCCTGCATCATCATACAGTTGAGTCTAAGCCGGAAGAAACTCCTGCTGGGCTTTCAGGCAACACTGCGATCAGAACAATTTGTGTGTTGGGGACCACAAATTCACAGTGGCCAATTTTACACAATAAGGGATTGAACCTAAGGGATGAATGGGAGCTTGGGATTATTGCTTTCACCCTTTTGAGATTTCCCACTATCTCATTAGGGGTGGACCGTCCTCTCCCACCTATTAAGACTAAGACTAAGACTAAAACTGCTCCAAGGTGAGATTCTCTTTAGTTTAAAATCACCGCTGCCTTCTAAGTCACCCGATACTCCCTCCGATTATTGTGTGCACCCAATAAAAAGTGGGGCTCGAACTGTCTGTCTCTGCCCACCCTGAGGTACTGACCTCCCAGCCCCCCTGTCATACACTGCTAAATTTGTCTCTGCTTTTTCTTCATCCTTTACCACATCCCTTATCCAGGCGGTTGGGGATCCTGATCAGGTCCCTGATATTTGTGTTTAGCTGAGACTGCAGAATATCAACACCCTCTAAAAACGTCTGTACTCCCACTAAGTCTATGAAACTCCTGGACATCACAGGGTGGGAGACTGGAGCTAAAAGAACAGGAGCCCCTGTCCAGAACCCCAACTTCTACCTGCCTGCACACACCCTAGTTCTCCAACCTGAGAAGAAACGAAGTCATACTTGATTGAATCAGTGATATTCTCTAATACAATAATATGTTACCTAATTTATTTCATGTTTTATCTTTTTAAAAAATACTCATGGATTAATATTACCCATTTCTAGCCAGGCATGGTAGCACACGCCTGTAATCCCAGCACTTGCGGGGCTGAGGCAGGAGGATCATTGTGAGTTAGAGACCATTGTGGGCTACAAAATGAGTTTAAGGCCAGCCTGAACTGCATAGTGAGACCCTGTCTCAAAAAGATTTAAAAAAAAAATTATCTACTTTTAAAAATCTTTCATGTAGCCTTTGTTATGTACCACTAATCATTTTCACTTAAGACAAAAAAGAAGGGGCTGGGGATTTAGCTCAGC
>NW_004955450.1:12860391-12861477 GCF_000276665.1 Chinchilla lanigera | reverse complement strand
GAGGCAGGAGGATCCTTGTGAGTTCGAGACCAGCCTGGGCTACAAAGTGAGCTCAAGGCCAGCCTGAACTGCATAGCAAGACCCTGTCTCAAAAAAGACAAAAAAAAAAAAAAAAAAAAAAGAGAGAGAGAGACAGAGAGAGACAAATTGAAGGGAAATCAGATAAATGATGGAATAATAGATAAAGCCTTCATGATTTCTAAAGGTCTGTGAGGCAAAGATCTAATATATTACCAGTAAACCCAAAAATATCTTCTCAGCTTGTAAATTTGAAAATTTAAAGATGGATTAAACATTCGAATTGATATATGTTGCACCTTGCTTATTGGAAAGACTATATGTTTTCAAAAACTTTTGAACATTCACAAAATTAAGCATTTATCATACCCCAAAGAGAACCATCCTGAGGCCATTAGGAGGGCCTGACGTCTCTCTCCTGAAACTGAGTCACTTCTCGCAAGGGCACACCTGACGCATCTGGCCTCTTCTATCTCCCTTTTCTCTTCCACAGGTATTGCCACTCTCACAAGCACACTGCCATCAACACCACCCTCCGTGTTGCCATGTGTGACAGTGTGACACCCTCACCACTCCTGAGCTTGAATTTTTCAGCCTTCGTAACCATGAGCCAAACAAACCTTTCTTTCCTGTATAAATAACCTAATCTCACATGATTCTTCTACAGCATAAAATGGGCTGATAGCATATCCCAGGAGATGGACAGCCAAGTTATTTTTCATTCTTGACCTTTACGAGCAATACTACAATGAACATCTATATATAGGTGTTTGCGTACACATACGTAGTTTTTTCTGGGTACACACTTGTACGGGATTTCCCAGTTTCATGGTAAATTTATGTTTAGCATTTTAAGAAATAGACAAACAGGCCAGGAGTGGTGGCACATGCCTGTAATTCCAGCATTCAGGAGGCTGAGGCAGGAGGATCACCATGAGTTCAAGAGCAGCCTGGGCTATACAGGGAATCCGAGGCCAATCTAAACTACGTGATGAGACACTGCCTCCAAAAGAAAGAAAGAAAGGAAGGAAGGAAGGAAGGAAGGAAGGAAGGAAGGAAGGAAGGAAG
>NW_004955450.1:12854570-12859995 GCF_000276665.1 Chinchilla lanigera | reverse complement strand
AAGAAAGAAAGAAAGAAAGAAAGAAAGAAAGAAAGAAAGAAAGAAAGAAAAGGAAGGAAGGAAGGAAGGAAGGAAGGAAGAAAGAAAGAAAGAAAGAAAGAAAGAAAGAAAGAAAGAAAGAAAGAAAGAAAGAAAGAAAGAAAAAGAAAGAGAGGAACAAGCTGCATTCTGGGGTACCTGCACCACTTTGCAATCCTATCAGAAATGTATGAAGGTTCCCATTCCTGCAATGTTCCTCTGCCGACACTGTTTGTCTTTCACATTACTGGCTGAAAAGCTTTAAATTGGAGGCAAAAATCCCAGATTCCACTGCTAACCAGGTGGAAGACTGCATGACTGAAGCCGTGCTTTCTGGCCTCAGTAAACCGAGAGACAGTGCACCCAAGGCCATCTTTAGCTCTAACATCACTGCTTCTAGGACATGCAGGACAGTGGAACATATTCGTAGACAGGAGTGCCCAGCCTCTTGGTTTGACATCGAGTGAGGAAGAATTCTCCAGGGTCATAAATAGATGGAGAACATTCACATCTGCTTAATAACAGTAAACACCTGTCTTTACAGTCCACACATGCTCGGTAATCCCTGCATTTTACTCACCAAATCCCACAGACACAGGTCAGATTCGACTGACGGGGGTGGGGCTCAGGAGGAGGAGCTGGCACTGGGCTGCCTACACTCCCTTGCTGCCTGTGCAGTTTGCAACTGGGTACTGTTGTGGTTGGTGTCTAGATGTCCCCCCAAAGCCTCATGCGGTCATAGGATTTTTCAGAGGTGGCTGAATCTAGAGTGTGTAATGCTGGCATTAAGGGTGCTGCCATTGATGGTGGGTGATAGCTGGATCAGTCCACTGATGGGGTTGGCACTGGCCTATCCCAGCAGTCCAGATAAGATAAGAGAGTCAGAATGAGGCTTGTCTCCCCTGCTTGTTGCTTTGCTACTTTCTGCCCACCATGACTGTTCTCCTCTGCCCTGCCACTCTGCCTTGGAGCCAACCGATTATGGACTGAAACCTCTACAAACTGTGAGGCAAATAAACCTTCCTCCTTTAACCTTGGGTGTCAGGTATTCTGTCTGTGGAAAGAGAAAAGTAAGACAGGTACCATGCGAATGAGTCATGAAAAGTATCATAAAAGATCACATGTTAATGCCAAAAGGTTGCAGTCTTGTAGGGACACATTACTGGCCAGCGGTGACTGCCTGTGCCGCGTGAGCTCTGGTTGGACCAGCTGTTTAGGAGGCAGTGAAAGGAAACCATCAGTTATCCAGATGACAACTGATAGTCGCTTCAGAAAGCCAACGTTATTTTTTAGGGGACCCTCCTACATCAAAAGAGGCTAAAGAGACACCACAAGAGTGTTAACTGCATCCTATTTTCAGAGGAGAAAACATCTTTAAAAGGCATTCTGGGAACACACAGGTAAAGCAAATAGGACAAAATTTCAGCAGCTGTTGAATCTTGGTGCTGGAGATAATGTGTTCACTGTACTCTTCTGCTACGTTTGAAATTTTTACTAATAAAAGCTGAAGAAGTCCCACTGGGAAGAGGTAAAAAAATTTCCATAGCAAACACACCCTGCTGGAAAGAAAGACTTCTTAATTCAGGCAGTGAAGCTTGTGCTCAGTCACACTCCCTGAGCCTTTGCCAGGTGCTGGCGCCTTCTTGTCCAGGGAGATCCTTCCCGGAGCCCGGGGCATAAGCAGGATACAGCCACCGAGCCTCTTTCTCTCTAGCTCTTCTGGAGCTTAGAGACCGCTTCACAGCATGAATGGTGCCCAGCCCAAGAACATAGAGGAGAGAGGGTTTTAAAAGGTCTCCCACATACCACATCCAGCACACAGCCTCTGTCCTCTTGGACCTTTGATTGCTGCATTTATCTCAGCCCGCCCCAACCTCCATGATAGGGCAAACGCTTCTGAACCCCCTGCAACATTTACTGTGTGCTTTACAGACTGGGTGTAAATATTTCTGCTGAATGAATGAATGAGGGAAGAAAAGAGTAACATGGAAGAAGCCGATATAAATAGAGACTTTTCTGCAGGTCTCTGAAGGTACTGTCCATGTACACTCATATCTCCTTAGAATGACAATCACAGGACAGTGAGAGTCCTCGGAAGCCATTAACCAGTAGGTCTGCCTCCCAAGGACATGGCTACTCTGACCTCTGTCCACTCAGTGCTAAATGGCATTCAGTATCCTTAAGGACCATACTTATTTTCCCCATTCACTAAAATGCATCCAAGGGGCTGGGGCAAAAGCTCAGCGGCAAAAGCGCCTGCCTGGCAAGTGCAAAGTTGTGAGTTCGGTTCCCGGTACCGGAGAAAACCTAAAATGCATCCACCTGCAAAAGTAAATCTGACAGTGGTGCCGTTAGGACCACACCATCATGGTACTGCTCCTGCTGCAGCTAATTAAAGTGGAAGTTACACTGGAGGCTCCGATATACGAGTTCTGTGCCAACAACCTGGCTTCCTGCTTCACAGCTCGGAGACTTCAAAGGAAGCCAAACACACTTACTTGAAAACAGTGGCTTCAAAGGAGGCTTTCCCCGGACTGCAGGCAACGTTGCACTTCCCTCTTCCTGCAGGAGCGGCCCCACTGGTGAACTCTCACCCTCAAAGTGAAACATTGGAACAGACAACCAGAATATCCCAAGATTCAGAACAGTCTCTGGAAAGCATTGCCCACCTGGGTCGGGTGACAACATTTCCAGCTGAAGTTGTGTATACAGGTAAAGCAGTTCTACTGTGTCCTGACCACCTCTTGGGGCGCAGACTCCACGCGTGTTAAAGGCCCTACTTGGAGAACGCAGATGGCTTTATTTCTAAGACCAGCAGAGCCACCATGTGGTCGATGTAGAAATTGTGTGTGAGGGCACCATCCTGTAGAAACATTATACGACCTCCCCAAAGAACGACATAAAAATGAGGAAAGCAGGCATTACCAAAGACGCTCGGAAGAAAGGGATATTTAATGGTTTTTAAAAGGGATCTATCGACACCTAAGTTTAGAAAATGCTGAGTTAAAGTTGAAACTTTCATTGCAGACCATCAGCTATGTTATCATTGATTGTGAATTTCTAAAAGTGTAACATATTAGGTAGTACCATAGAAATCACATCTGGGAGATATTCCCAAGATTATAGGAATCTAATCACTATAGATGCATGTGGTCTTTGCTGACAATACTAACCCAAAGTATCAGTGGGGAGAACCCTTCAGGGGCTCTTCCTTCAAGCACATCAGGGCTTCCTCTATTTTTTGTTTGTTTGTTTCCGGTACCGGGAATTGAACTCACGACCTTGAGCTTCCCAGGCAGGCACTGTGCCACTGAGCTAACTCCCCAGCCAGGGCTACCTCTAAATGGGGCATTCCCTTCTTCTGCCCCGGAAAGATGGTCACATTTGACAATGGGTGAACCTCACAAACTTGAAACAGCTCATGCCCTCCCTTTTCCCTTAGCTCTGCAAGCAAATGTTGCTCCATTCTGCATGAAAGTTAACCTCTAAACCTTACAGAAACTGGTCTTAGTTCTGCTATTTGAAACTCTGCTACTCTCTTCTCTTCACGGCAGTCTTTCCCAATTTGAAGAGAGGTATAATTTCTTCTCAAAATGTTCTCCAAGAGCGGCTGCCCGATACCTACCACCATCTGGTACCTTGCAGTTTTCAGAGTCTTCACCCTCCTGGTTACTCTCCTAAAAGGCCTTCCTCTACATCTATATCTCTCTTAGAAAGAGGGTGAACTGGGGGATTGGACGGAGCCCTGCAGGCATCACCTGAACGAGCAATGGGCAGTATGAAGATCCAGATACGGGGCAATGGCAGAAAATACTGCCTTCAATGAACTCTAAACACTTTTCAGGGTTTTGAGGTTTTTGAGCAGCAATAAACTAAGTTGATGAATACTTTTTACACTGTTGCTAAATTCCTTCCTTCTCTGTTTTTTTTTTTTTTCAATCTTTATTAGTACATGAGTGCACTACGTGAGATCACATTCCTTGTGGGGAGTTGGTACAGGTGCAGAACACATTTCATTTCCTTTTGCAGCCTACCTTCCTTCCCCCGCTTCCCCGCTCCACCTCTCCGTCCCCTTCCCACTTGAAAAAGATCTATCTCCGTATTTTCTATATTTTCTATTATCTTTTATTTTGTCCTTTATATTTCGGGGTTTTGTAGCAGAAAAACCATGCGATTGTAGGTTGTGTGTCTGATTTCATTTAATCGTGTCTAAAAGTTCATGCATTTCCCTACAAATGACTATTCTTTGGTACGCCAATGTGGTACCTCAAAGGGGTACTATTCTTTATGGCAGAATAGTACTCCACTGTGCAGAAATACATTTTCTTTCTCCACTCATCTGCTGACGGATATATTGGCTGCTTCCAAGATTTAGCTATTATGAACTGTGCTGCTATAAAGATGGATATGTGTGTGTCACTGTAGTGTGATCTCTTTAACTCTATTGGGGAGACACCAGAAGGGGAATAGATAGGTCAAGTGGAATTGCTATTTTTAGTTTTTGGAGGCATCTCCATACTGTTTTTCAATGTGGTTGTACTAGTTTACATTCTCACCAACAATGTAGAAGGGCTCATTTTTCCCCACAGCGTTACCAGAATTTGTTATTTGATCTCTTGATGATAGTTATTCTTTCTGGAGTAAAATAAAACTTTATTTTATGTTGTTTCAATTTGCATTTCTTCAATGTTCAGAGATGTTGAACATTTTTTCATTTATTTCTTGGGCATTTGTAATTCTGAGAAGTGTTTGTTCACTTTATTTGCCCATTTTTTATTGGGTCTTTTATTGTGGGGGTAATTTTTTGAGTTCTTTATATACTCTAGGTATTAGTCCTCTGTCTGAGGAATACCTGACAAAGTTTTTTCCCCATTCTTTAGGTTATCTCTTTACTCTGTTCATTGTTTTCTTTGCAATGCAGAAGCTTTCTTTTTAATTTGATAAGATCTCATTTGTTGATTCTTGGTACTATTTGTCGTGTAACTGGAGTTCTGTTCAGAAAGTCCTGTATTTCAACAGTTTTACCTATCTGACCTTCCAGCAGGTTATTTCTGTCTTAACATTCAGACTCTTGATGCATTTTTATTTTGCTATAGTTCATGGTGAGAGATACTGGTTTAGATTCATTCTTCTGAACATGGATAGCCAGTTTTCCCCGCACTATTTGTTGAAGAGGCTCTCTCTCCTCCAGTGTATATTTGTGGCCTCATTATCAAAGATCAAACAGCTGAATGTATTTGGCATTGTTTCTGCTTCCTCTATACTGTTCCACTGATCCACTATTGAGTTAATAATATCCCTTCGTTATTGAGGGCTGATCATGTCCATAATCAAGTGTACAGCAAAAGCCAAATAAAAAGAGACAAATAGAATTATTTCAGGGCTCCAGGAGGAACAAAGCCCTCTC
>NW_004955450.1:12853034-12854470 GCF_000276665.1 Chinchilla lanigera | reverse complement strand
GCAAAAGCGCCTGCCTGGCAAGCGCAAGGTCGTGAGTTCGGTTCCCGGTACCAGAGAAAAACCAAAAAAAAAAGACAAAAAAGAAATTTAAGGAAAATGATAGAGTAGATAAATTCTGTTATGAGAAAATGTAGGGGTTGATTTAACACAGCTCACTCTCCTCTTTCAGGTAAGACATCAAGGTAGATGAACTTCAGGTGAGATGTGAGCATTTCAGAAGCCATCTTGTGCTTCTGTCTGATTCTAAACTTACTTTCTGAGTCTAAACTTGCATGTGATAATAATTCAACCGGAAGGACTGTGATAACTTCTGCGGTCACCCTGTAGGGTGCTGCCCATATGGCCTGCAGGCCAAAACATTCACCTTGTGAACCCCTTAGAGAAACTTATAAAAATATGTTATCCAAGAAATATATTTTTACCATAAAGAAAAAAAAAAAAAAAACGGCATTTCTACCACCATAGGATTAGCACACATTGTTTTGTACACCACTGTAAGATCAGCACTTGTTCTTTGTACCAAACTCCCCGAGGCTGGAAGGGGAAGCCTCTGGCTGCTCTTCGGCCCAGTCTTCTGGCCGCACGCGCGTGGACTCTGCTCCGGGCACTGCAGCTGTCTGGGACTGTCACTCTGCTTGTCCGCATCGCCCTGTTTGGCTCCCTGGCTGTCTTGCTCTCTGGTTTGCCTTGAGTTCCGGTGCTGCCCCACTCCCACCCTGGGCGTTGGCCAGGTGGAGAAAAAGATCCTGCCCCTGCTTCTGCCGTGGGCGAGCTCCCCTCCGTCTTGCTGAGAATGTGATACATGCTCAATAAACCATTGCATCCGGGAGACTGCTCAACCCTTGGGATCTTTGTTTGGCAGATGAACTAACCCCCCAACCCCCTCCACCCCATTCACCCCTCGAAGCCTGGGATGGCCTAACTCAAAAGGCCTTTTGGCCTCAGAAGTGGCTTCCGTGTTTCCGCAGGTTTTGTTGGTGTTTGTTGTTGTTGTTGTTTTTTGAGTCAGGGTCTCGCTATGCAGTTCAGGCTGGCCTTGAGCTCACTATGTAGCCCAGGCTGGTCTTGAACTTGCAATGATCCTCCTGCCTCAGCCTCCCGAGTGCTGGGATTATAGGCATGTGTCACCGTGCTCCGCTTCCGTGTTCCCTCATGAAAGGGTGCCAACGACAATCTGGAAGGAGCAGAAAGCTTTATAGCACAACCCTTCAGCGAGGGAGCAGGAAAGAAGAAATTGGAAGTTTACTGGAAGGGCAGTGAAGGGAGAGTGTCTCCTTCCCAGTGCCCCACACCTGCTACCTTCGCACCAAAGGACAGAGCACCTGGAGCCGCCACTTGTGAGGGCCATGGGCTAAATATTACTAATGAAAACAGTATTTCTGGGGCTGGGGATTTAGCTCAGAGGCAAAAGCACCTGCCTGGCAAGCACTGAGTTC
>NW_004955450.1:12848537-12850585 GCF_000276665.1 Chinchilla lanigera | reverse complement strand
TGCCATGCAATTTTTGTCCTCTTTTGTTCATGTAATGTATTACATTTATTGATTTGCATATGTTGAACCATCCTTCCATTCCTGGGATAAAGCCTACTTAGTCATGATATGTGATTTTTTTTTTTTCTTTTTCTTTTTTGAACCAGGGTTTCACTATGCAGTTCAGGTTGGCCCTAAATTCACTTTGTAGCCCAAGCCAGCCTCAAATTAATAGTAAGCCTTCTGCCTCATCCTCCCAAGTGCTGGGATTACAGGCATGCAGCACCACGTCGAGCTGATATGTCTTTTTTATGATTTGCTGCATTCTGCTTGCCAGTGTCTTGCTGAGGATTTTTACTTCTACATTCATTAAAGAGATTGACTTATAGTTCTCCTTTTTGTATGGATCCTTATAAATTGTGCAGTCAGGGTAATGGTAACATCCGGGAATGACTTTGAGAGTACTCCTTCCCCTTCAACTTTATTAGAGTTTGAGGAGTATTGGAGTTAGGTCTTCCCTGAAGTTCTTATAGAATTTAGTAGTGAATCCACCCAAACCTGGGCTTTTCTTAGTTGGTACATTTTTTAGGTCTGCCTATTAGCGGATTATTTAGGATTTTGATATCTTCTCGGTTCAGTTTTGGCAATTCTGTGTATCTAGAAATCTATCCATTTCTTCTAAGTTCTCCAGTTTAAGGGCATATAGGTTTTCAAAGAAGTGGCTAATGATTTTCTGTATTTCAGCAATGTCTGTTATTGACTTCACCTTTTTCATTTCTAATCGCATTGATCTGGATCTTAAATTTGCTTTTTTATAGTAAGATTGGCTTAAGGTTTATCTATTTTGTTTATTCTTTCAGGGAACTGGCTCTTTGATTCATTGATTCTTTGTATTGTTTTTTGACTTTCAACTTTATTGATTTCTTTGTCTTTTTTTGAGACAGGGTCTTGCTATGCAGTTCAGGCTGGCCTTGAGCTCACTTTGTAGCCCAGGCTGGCCTCGAACTCACAACAGTCCTCTTGCTTCAACCTCCCGAGTGCTGGCATTACAGGCGTGCGCCACCACACTCAGCCAGCTCCTCTACATTTATACAGGTTTTTTTCTGTTTGTAGCACAGACATCACACTTCTTTCAGTGCTAGTCAGTATACTTGCTGTTAGTTCATCATTTAAGCTTGCTGAGATGATCTCCTTTTTCACTGATGTCTTTGTTCACCCTCCCATTCATTCGTGGCAGATTTATTGAACAACTTCTATGTGTTCATCTTTTCTTAGGCTCTGAGGATTAAAAGACATTGTCTCTATCCAGAAAGAGTTCACTATCTAATGAGAAGTCATTGATAATCAATTTTATAATGTTACAAGTTCCATAGTTACTCTCAAAACCTTCCTCCAAAATAATTTTGACTCATATACCAACAAGTATTTGGCCAGGATGATTCTATCAATGAGAGTTACTCTGAAGTTACCTGAGAGTGCATCAGGTGTCTTATTGAAAACAAGATCAGGCTTACCTTACTAAAGGAAGAAAATATACCCAAATTCAAAATAAAATTAAATTCCAAAGAATGAATGAATGAAACCCTGAAGTCCAGCAGACATAGCTGAATTTAACTTTATATCTAATTGTTAAAACAACACCAGAAAAAAATCAAGTAATTTTTGAAAACAATATAATCCAAGTAGGTAACATCCTAAGGGCAAAAATAACTGCAAAATATCTTGAACTTATATAGCAGGTCTGTTGTTAGTAAAGTGGTGATTGTGAAACTAACCTGTGTATGATTGTAAGATAGAGCGAATAAATATATTGGTATTTACTCAAACCAAAATTCTCACTATGAGAGAATGTGAAATGGGAGTCAGGAAGAAAGAACTCTGTGGTTTTAGATTTGAATTGGAGGAATAATGTAAAAAAATCAAGGCTGGGCATGTTAGCATACATCTATAGTCCCAGCTAGTACTCAGGGGGCTGAGGCAGGAGGATCACTATGAGTTCAAGGCCAGCATGGGCTACATAGGGAATTCAAGCCCAACTTGAACTGCATAGTGAGACCTGACTAAAAAAA
>NW_004955450.1:12840641-12848312 GCF_000276665.1 Chinchilla lanigera | reverse complement strand
AAAAAAAAAATTGGAAATGATGCAGAGCTTCACCATACAAGATGGTAGGAGTTCAACAGTGGTTCTCATACTGCATATTGTTTTCAGATCAGTTATTCTGATTACCAGATACAAACATGCAAAATTGGCCAAGAAAAAAGAAAATTTTAAGCATCGACTGTTCCTTTCTTTTTTTTTTTTTGACTGTTCCTTTCAATAAACCACAGACATCAGCAATACACCTATGCCAGCTCTCCTTGCATATACATATAAATTTTGTTTTTCATTTTAAAGAGAAAAGAAAAAAACCAAAATAACAAAAACAAATACAGAAACAAAACAGCATAGAGAACAATAAAAATGATACAGAATTTCAAAGCAAGATGATAGGATATAACAACGGATGTTATACTATATAATGTCATCTTCCAAATGGTTGCACAGATCACCAGATGTAGGAATGCAAGATTCATCAAAAAATTACACATTAACAGTTCCTTTCAATAAAACAACAGATATTACTAGTACAATTATCCTAGCTATCGTGTGCATGCATATACATATTTTTCCTCTTCCTTCTTTCTTTTTCCTCTCCCCTCCTTTATCCCAGTTGTTCCTCCTTATTTGAGCAGTTTCTTTTCCTTTTACAATACCTGTTGTACCTTTCAGATTTTATTTACTCTTTCAAGTTCTTATAGTAGGAAGGAAATATGATGTTTACACATGTGAGTCTGAAAAAAATCAATATTTTAAAAAAATACATTGATTTATGTTCCAGGCATGCCACAAAAAAGGGCTTACAAGCAATGATACCAGAGTAACTGGAGTGCACAAAATCGGCTTATAAAATACCATTTCTAACTAAAAGGACCCAGGGATTTTAGAGAAATAGCTGGTTCCAGCGAAGTATAAGATGGGCCTGGAGATCTGACTGCAGCAGGAGCGGGCACACATGCAAAACCCGATGCAGACTCACCGAGAGGACTCGGGAGCCAGCTGAGTGAGGGCCGCTGGTCAAATCTAGAGTGATATGAGCATCAAAATTAACAATGGCCGGTCATGGTGGTACATGCCTGTAATCCCTGCACTCAGGAGGCTGAGGCAGGAGGATCTTTGTGAGTTGGAGACCAGCCTGGTCTACAAAGTGAGCTCAAGGCCACCCTGAACTGCATAGCAAGACCCTGTCTCAAAAAGACAGAAAAACAAAAAATTAACAATGACAGTAATGGATGATAAGGCACTAGATTAAAAAAATCCATTTGTATAAATACAGTACCATGAACCCTGAGGTAGAGGGAGGGGAAAAGCTTTATAAAAGAGTATTGGTGAATACCGATAGAAACACAGAATTTATTCTTTTTGCAATCACCAATGTAGTAACTGATTCAGGCATATGTCATTGATGGATGTTAAAAACTACCGAATGAAATAAAGCAGGATACACACATGATATCAAAGTATTGCCTGCAAGTTTTCTATGAACAACAAAGGAAAAAAGACCTACTGACAGTGGAGAGACCTGGTGGACACCACCACCCAAACACGTTAGTCAAAGTTAGCATGGCCGTGCTACAGCGCTCCACTCGGCACCCCGGAAATGCTAAAGACCAGCACCGTGAAGGGTTGCCAAGGAGGCGGTGCAGCCGGAACTCTCACCCTGCTAGCGGGAAAGGAAAAGGGCGCGGCCACTGTGGAAAGCAGCATGGCGGGTTCTTACAGTTAAGTGGCACTTACTGCACAGCCTAGACATCCCCTCCCTGGGCATTTATTCTCCAGAAATGTAAATAAGTCCACACAGTCAGGAGTGGTGGTGCAGGTCTGTAATCCCAGTGCTTGGGAGGCTGAGGCAGGACCGCTGTGAGTTCAAGTCCAGCCTGGGCTACACAGTGAGTTCAAGGCCAACCTGGACTACATAGCAAGACCCTGCCTCAAAAGAAAAAAGAAAAAAGCCAGGCATGGTGGTGCACGCCTCTAATTCCAGCACTCGGGAGGCTGAGGCAGGAGGATCATTGTGAGTTCCAGACCAGCCTGGACTACAAAGTGAGCTCAAGTTCAGCCTGAGCTGCATAGCCAGACACTATCTCAAAAAGACAAAAAAACAAACAAAAAAAAAAAAAAACAAAGAAACAAAACAATCCACACAAATGTGCAACAGCTTTATTCAAATAACTAAAAGCGGGCCTGGGGATTTAGCTCAGCGGCAAAAGCGCCTGCCTAGCAAGCGCAAGGTCATGAGTTCGGTTCCCGGTACCGGAGAAAAACCAGAAAAACCAAAAAAAAAAAACAAAAAAAAAAAAAAAAAAAACAAATAACTAAAAGCTAGAAATAATTCAATGCCAATTAACTAGCTAATGAGTAAGCCTTAACAATGCCAGAAAAAAAATCAAGTAATTTTTTTCAAACGTTTGCTATACATCCACAACAAAACGTTAATCAACAACAAAACAAGCTATTGACACCTGGCAATAACCTGGAGAAATCTCAAAAGGTTGAAGATGTGAAATGAAGAAAGCTGACGTTCATGATGGGAATGCGCTACATCTTGAAGAAAGTGGTAGTTATGACACTATGCATTTATACAAAGTCCATGCCTCCATACATGAGAAAGGGTAAGTTATACTACAGGTAATCTACACCTGAATAAGCTGAACAACATGTGCTTCCTGACGCTTCGCATGGAAAATATTGCCTTTGTAATGTTCTTGCTAAAAGTAACCTAATGGGGCCGGGAATATAGCTCAGCGGCACAGTGCCTTGCCTGGCAAGCACAAGGTCCTGAGTTTGATTCCCAGTACCAAAAAAATAAAATAAAAGTAACCTAATGTCAGCCACAGGAAATCAGACAGATTCAGTTAATGGAATATTATCCAACACTGAGGGAGACTCTCAAAGTCAGTGTGGTGAAAGAGCAGGAGGGGGAGGGGAGGGAAGGAGTAATTACAGATGGAGCCATTCCAAATGAAAGAAGAGCATGTCTGCAATCCCAGCAGTAATGATTTACACTTAGATGTGCCCCCCAAGCCTCATGCATAGGAGGTGATGGGACCACAGGGGTGTGATACTCATCAGCGGATCAGGACACTGATAAATTTATCACTAAATGAGATGCCGGGAGGAAGTGGGTCCCTGGAGACCTGGCCTGGAAGGTCTCTCTCCCTCTGTCCTCCCTTGATCACTCTCTGCCTCCTGCCTGCCCTGCCGTGAGCTGTTTCTCCTCTTCCATGCCGCTCTGCCCTGCTGCTATGCCTGGGAGCCCGCTAACTATGGACTGAAACTTTTACAAATTGTGAGCCAAATAAACCTCTACAGTTCTGGGTGTCAAAGACTGTGTCTTAGCAGTGAGACAGTGACTGAAAGACCAGCTCTCCAGGAGGCTGAGGCAGGAGGGTCAGAAGTTCAAAGTCTGGGCAATTTAATGACTTACCAAGATCTTGTCTCAAAATAAAAATTAACAAATGGCTGGGGATATAGCCCAGTGACAAGGCTCTGGGTTCAATCCCCAGTATCACAAAGACAAAAATAAATTTTAAAAAGCAAAATGCATATATGAATAAAAGCAGGGCCGGTGATATAGTTCAGTGGCACAGCACCTGCCTGACAAGCATGAGGTCCTGAGTTTGATTCCCAGTTTAAAAAAATATTTTATATGTGTATATAAAGAGAAATACAATCATTGTGCTGGGGCTACAGTTCAGTAGAGTGCTTGCCTAGTACCAAAGCAGAACAAAACCGCAACAACCAGATATAATAAGAAGTTTACGTGAATACCAGATTTTTTTTTTTTTTTTGTCTTTTTGAGACAGGGTCTCTCTATGCAGTTCAGGCTGGCCTTGAGCTCACTTTGTAGCCCAGGCTGGCCTCGAACTCGCAACGATCCTCCTACCTCAGCCTCCCAAGTGCTGGGATTACAGGCGTGTGCCACCATGCCCGGCAATACCAGATTTTTAAATAAAAACCAACTGCCCGGGACACTTTTGTGTTTGATTTGGGCAATTTGAATACGATTATATATTAGATGATTTCTATTGAATCAATATTAAGTTCTTATGTCAGAGTAGAATTTTGTACCTTTGTTCTTGGGCAATGCATGAGAAACTATATGAAGATGAAATTATGATGCCTGCAGTTGAGTTTTCAATGGTTCGATCAAAACAAATTTATATGAGGTGAAGAGGAAGCAGATGTGGCAAAACTCAAACAAGTGGTAGGTTTAGAAAAAGGTGTCCATATTGTACGTGCTTTCAATAAACTACTCTTTTAAAATGAAAAGTGTGGGGAGCAGAGAAAAACAGTTTAAAATATTTAGGGTTCCTTCATTTAATTGGCCTAAACTTCAGTGATATAGAAAGTTCAGGTATTCCTATATAAATCTGACCATACATATGAAGGTCTGGGATACTGTGATCGAGGGGCAAGGAGGAAAACAGCAGGGAAGGAGTGAAAGTAATTTGTTTTGCTCGGATAAGTGCTGGGGCTCCTTTGCTGGGGACCAGGAGAGATGAAATAATATCTTACTATGCTGGGGACCGGGTGATGTGACCGGGGCCCCATGGTCTGGAGGCTGGTGTGACCCTGCTTTAGGAACAGAGAGGTTACAGAAGGCCCATCCTTCCCGGCTGAGCAGAGAAAACTTACCACCGCGGCACTCCTAACGTAACGAATGCAGGCACCCAGCTGTAGGGAAGATCCTGCTCCCCATTAACTTTTCCCTGTCTACCACAGCCGCGGTGCCAGGAAAAAGTACACCACCCCTTCTTCTGTGCTTCTCGCTTGTTAATCAAAGTGGGTCAACCACGGACATTGTGGTGCCTGTCCACGAGAGGCAGGTTCCTCCGGATCCCCTTGTGCCTTGAAATTTGTCCTTTGTCTTTCTTTATTCCCCACTGTTCTCCCCACAGGTGTCCAGGGGTCTGTCAGCCCTTGGCACTCCCTGACCCTCATCAGACAAGCAGTGTGAGGGGCACCTCTGGATGGTGCACAGCATAGAGAGTGGGAGAAGTACTACCCATCAGTCACAGGCTAGCCCCAAAGGGTGCTACCTCCGCCACATTTCCCAGGTGAGTACCAGGGCAGAAGGTGAGAGGTTAGTGCCCCGAGTCAGAGGGCAGGCACTGTCTACGCTCACCTTCAGCCAGTTGGAACCCACACGCTGTCTATAAAGACCCACACAGCCCAAGACGCAGTGTTTCTACTCCCAACTCTACCCTCAAGAAGCTCAAAAGTGTGTACCAAGAGCATCTCCACAAAAGCCTTGTTTGTAATTTCATAAATTCAGCAACCTAAATTCCATCAAGAGTACAACAGACAAAAATGATGGCATAAACCACACAATAGAGAGCCAGGCGGGGTAGCATACTCCTGTAACCCCAACACTCGGGAGGCTGAGGCAGGAGGACCATTGTGCATTCAAGGTCATGCTAGGCTACAAAGTGAGCGCAAGGCCAGCCTGAACTGCATAGCGAGACCCCGTCTCAAAAAAAAAAAAAAAAAAATCACGCAATAGAATAATGTGGTACTGTTGTAGCAGAAAATACCGCCTCTCAGCCAGTCTGTTAGTTGCCCAGGTAACAGTTCCTGTTATAGTTCCTGTTACTTCTGTCTCTTAGAAACAGCTGGTCACTGTGATGCACACTGTAAGAACCAATCAAAGACAGCCAAGCAATCTGCTTCTGTACTTCCCCTCCGACTTCATAAAACCTCCCTCCCTGGGCCTTCCGGGCCTGATATTTTGGGAATGATCCCAATCAGTGCTCACTGAGGTAAAATAAACCTGCCTCCAAATCCTGGGGGTCATTTCAGTGTTTCTGTTGTTGTAGCACTGTGGGATTGAATGAATTGCAATGTTGAAAGAGGAGAAAAGAAGGCTAACAGAAAAACATATTTAGAATGACCCTATTCATACAGAGGTGTACAACATACAGAGTGAAACAGTAGCTTACTGATGTCTCCACACCTACGTGTGAAGCTATACCGAAAAGCAGATGAATAACTCTATAGAGTTAGGACACTGGCCATGTCTCAAGGGAGGAGAGAACTCAGTGCAGGGTATGGGGAACGCAGGGTGGGCCCCTGGAAGCAGTAAAAATACCCCAATAACACACACGCTCTGTAAGGGGTATGTTTCACTTTTATTCTTCAACATGTACACATGCGTTTTTAGTCTCCGGTGTAATATACTTCACAACAAGTTTTAAAAATTATTTTAAGGATGGGGCTGGGGATTTAGCTCAGCGGCACAGCACCTGCCTGGCAAGTGCAAGGTCGTGAGTTCGATTCCCGGTACCAGAAAAAAAAAACAAAAAAAAAAATTATTTTAAGGACAATTTATAGACCAAGGCCCTTACTGGTCATCCCCAAAAGATGAGGTCATTGCTGGATGGCACAGCAGGAAACCGAAGAAGAACAACACAGGTCCATCTGCACCGCCCGTCCTGAGATCCAGGGGAAAAAAAACATGAGCACACTCGCATCCATCCTGCCCTTCAGAGAGCACAGCCACACTCTCTCCCCGCTCAAAGTCCTCAAGGCAGTGAACTCCTCCCCTCCCCTGGAAATCCTTTGCTCTACCCTTGCTTCCTGCTGATTCTACTCTCCTAACTCAGCTGCTCCCCACAGGAGTGAAGAAACAGCCATGATTGCTTCCTCAGCGCTTCCTCTGGCGATCTCTCTCTGCTGCTCCGTGCCTTTAACATACTACCTACAACCGCTGTGGGAATCAGTATGGAGATTCATTTCGTCAGTACATGCTTGGCAGTAGATAATAATTACATTTGCTGTGCATGTCTGTAACATAGTTTAATATTTTTCTTGACCCCTTCTGGAGGTACCTTTAAAAACTAAAAATAGAAGCCAGGTGTGGTGGCACATGCCTGTAATCCCAGCACTTGGGAGGCTGAGGCAGGAGGATCCTTGAGAGTTGGAGAGCAGCCTGGGCTACAAAGTGAGCTCAAGTTCAGCCTGAATTGCATGGCAAAAGCCTGTCCTAAAAAGTGAAAAAAAAAAAAAAAACCCTAAAAATAGAAACTCAGTTTGACCTAGCTCTCCTGGGTATTTTTCTGACAAAAGAGTTAAAGTCATCATATTATAGTAATCTATTCATACCGTTGCTTATAGCACCACAGTTCACAGTAGGTGAGTTATAGGAGTGGTCTATATGTCCATCAATAGATGAATGAATAGAAAAAATGCAGTATACATACACAATGGAATACTACTCTGCCACAAAGAAGCATAAATTTGAGTCATTTGTGAGTCGTTTGCAGGAAAATGGATGCACTTTGAGACCATATTTCAAAGTGAAATAAATAAGACACAGAAGGTCAAATATCATATGGTTTGTTTTATACAAGAAACATAAAGAATAAACAATTCAAAGAGCAAAATGATGGACAGAGGGTAGGGAAAAGGGAGGTAGATTTTTTGAAGATGTGAGTAGGATCTGGGGAAGGGGGAGATGAGACAGTGAAGGAAAAGGGAGGACAAAATATACACGCACTGATTCCCCCAAATGAGTGTAATTATCATATGTCACAAACATTTTAAAAATAAAATTATAAAGAGTCTACCTTTCCCACCTTACCCTGAGCAAAAATAAATGCCTGAGTGTTTTGGTTTGGAGCTTATTTTGCGAGGGGAACAACATAATACAGGACACATACTTTATATGATTATTTATAATAGTCACCCAAAGAA
>NW_004955450.1:12823229-12839965 GCF_000276665.1 Chinchilla lanigera | reverse complement strand
ATAAGTTGACCACCAGTTATCAATCCACTACACTGAGTAATCACATACATCTAGAATTTAAAATCAACTCATGAGACTAGATGTCCTAACATTTAAAAAAGAAAACCCTGTATTTCAGCCCTAAGTACTCATTTAAGTTAAATTAATACCACATTCTTTGTGGGTTGGTCCCAGATTATTTAACGTAAATGTGAATTTGCCCCATGAATTCCAACTTTTCTTCTTCTATCAGAGTTTTCACTCATGCCTGAAGGAACAAATTATTCACATTTCCCTCCCTGTTCAAATCAAATCATTTCCCTTCAAGTTTAGAAAATGGTGCCAGTCACACACAACTTCCTAAGTATGAGCAATATCATGTAGTTACAAACAAAATCCCTGTGTGCCTGGAGGAAAAAAATAAAACAAAAACAGTTGCTGACAGTGTTTATTTTCCTAAAGGGATTTTCTTCGTTATTGCTACAGCTTGTGATTTGAAGATAGTGGAAAACATCACTAACACCGTTAAATTCGCTCTAGAATTCCCAATTTGCATTTTCACTCTACAGTGGGTTAAAAGAGTGGTAAAAACTTGCCAACAATATGGGCAGCTCTTCAGCTTTGAACCTGTAGCCTTGAACCCTGACGGCCAGCCCAGTGGGCAGCTGAGAACTGACCCTTGTCCGTGTGAGGGGCCCAGCTCAGTGTTCGGCAGGTCAGCCTAGGTACACGGTCAGCCCTAGGCCAAGTCCCTTCCTTCAAGGCACTGCTCCTCCGGTAATACTCCTCTTGGGTTTTAAAACTTGCCTCTCTTACTTTAGGTTCTGTCTTAGTTACTTTCTTGTTGCTGGGACAAAATATCCAACACCCACAAGTTAAAGGAAGAAAGGTTTACTTTACCTCACAGTTTGTAGAGATTTCAGTCCGTAGTTGGCTGGCCCCAAGGCAGAGGAGCATTGCAGAGGAGAAAGAGTTCATGGCAAAGCAGGCAGGAGGTAGCAAGCAGGGAGCCTGCTTTTCTCCTGTACCTTTATATCCCATCCTGACTACAAGCCTATGGATTGGCGTCACCCACACCCAGCTGGGGTTTCTGTCTTCAGGTAATCCTTTCAGCCACCCCAGAACTATTCAGTCAGTAGACTGATCCAGTGACCACACACTCACAATTCATATTTACACACCTTAGTTTCAGAAACCTCTGAAAAGCCAGACCTATGAGTCCACGAGGCTTTGCGGGTACATCTAGACACGAGCCATAACAGGTTCTCTAGAAGCAATAGCTGAGAGGAAAATGCAGGTACACACGATTTGCTAAGGGAGGGCTTCTAGAGCTGGGGTATGGCTCAGGAGTAGTGCCCTTGCCTAGCATGTGCAAGGCAGTGGGTTCGCTTCCCAGTACCCCCGGGTGGGGAGAATGCTTCTAGGGGGACCTGGAGAGCAGACTGGGTCTCAGCACCCCTCAGGACAGATCAGATCACAGGTACAGTCCTACAGAAGGCAGCTTCCATCTGTGCCCCAGGGGTAAGAAAGTCTTAGAGTTTGTCCAGCCCCAAGGCAAGGGCACCAAGTTCCCTACCCCGGCACCACTCCACTAGTGGCTAAGGGCTGAAGCAGGGGAGACTCCAAAGCCACTTCTGGCTCTCCAAGTGGGTGTGACCAAAGGCTCTATAGTGGGGGCGGGATGTCAGGTAGCTTCTGTCACTGTGACAAAACACCCAAGATGAACATCTTAAAGCAGAGAACGTTTATTTTGGTTCATATTTCAGGGCCATCGGTCCATGTTTTCCAGGTGACTTTGCTTTGGGCATGTGACAGCACAGTACATCATGGCGGGAGTGCTAAGGGGAGAAGGCTGCTTACCTCAAAGTGGCCGAGGGGGGAGAGAGAGAGAGAAAGAGAGACAGAGAGAGAGAGCGGCAGATAGACAAAGACAGAGACAGAGTCAGAGAGACAGGGGGACAGAGACAGAGACAGAGAGGCAGAGAGACAGGGATGAAGAGACACAGAGCAGACCGGGCCTGGTGGCGCACGCCTGTAATCCCAGCACTCGGAAGGCTGAGGCGGGAGGATTGTTGCAAGTTTGAGACCACCCTGGGCTACAAAATGAGCTCAAGGCCAGCCTGAACTGCATAGTGAGACCCTGTTTCAAAAAGACAAAAAAAAAAAAAAAAAAAGAGAGAGAGAGACAGAGCAAAGGGTCCCAATATCCCCTTCAGGGCCCTCCCCAGTGATCTAACCTCCTTCTACGCCCTCTCCCACCCCCGAGGTTCTGCCACCTCTCAGTAAGTCCGGGGAGTGGTGATCAAGTCTTTAGCAAATGACTGTCTGGGGGACATTTCAGATCCAGATCATAACAGGGCCCACGAAGCACGCCACAGGTGTCCATCCTGCCCACAGGGGCTCGTCCGAAATCAGTGCTGTGAGGCTCCCAGACGATGCGGCAGGTGCTGAGGCTGAGGGCTAAGTCTAACCAAGCAGGAACAAGACCCTCGCCGGCCCAGCCCGCCGCACCCAGGTTTAGGATGCAGCTCCCGCCTCCTGATCCGCACTTTGCCGCTGGGCTCCCTGGCTTTGTCCTCAAGGCTTTGGACACGGACGTCCACCCCAGCTTCTGTGTGAGCATCTTAATTCCCTGGTGGGTGATGAGGCCGGACAATCCAGACTTCGTCCCCGTCACTGGCTCCTCTGCCTCCAGCTCCCACTGCTGTCATTTCTGCTTCCCCTTCCTTGTCCCTCTCCCTAGCAGGTGTTGAGGTGGCAGCGCCGGATACAGGCCTGGCTACACCGTCTCCAGCAGCTGCTAGCTGGGCACCTCAAAGGCCAGTCCAGGAGGGAGGCAAGAGGAGAGGGTGAAGCAGGCTCTGCTAGGCCAGGCCTAGTGTTGGCCAGCAGCCCCCAGCAGCCTGTCCTGGAAAACCAGCCTGAGAATCTTCAGCTAGATTTAAATCAGGGCTCCTATTAATATTCTAGATTCAAACCTGAGCTGCGTTGGCAGGGCTGGAGTTGTGAGGCGTGCAGAGTGTGTGCCCGTAGGAACACAGAGGGTTAGAAAAAGATCCTCCCTCTAGCAGCTGACTGAAGAAGGGTAACAATTTTTAAAAGTAGGAAGCAAGCAAGCAGCCTTTCCATGACCATGCAGTGGCCCTGTACCTTCCACTGGAAATGACCAGGGTTCCCGGGGTTGGAATGGAAACTGCCAGATTCCCCTGGGTACTCAGGAGGCCATGTGATATAAAGGATATTGTTGGGGCTGGGGATTTAGCTCAGTGGCACAGCGCCTGCCTGGCAAGCACAAGGTCGTGAGTTCAATTCCCGGTACCGGAAAACAAAACAAAACAAGTCAAGTAAAGGATATTGTATCACTGTCATTGCTACTACGCAGCTCAAATCACAAAGACATTACTACAGACCGCTAAGTTAAGTAGAAATAGTGCAGGCAGACAGGGCTAGGGCCTCACGAATCAGCGTAGAAGAGGAGAATACATTGCAACTGTGGAGGGGGAACAGTCGCCCAAGGCCAGAACTTCCAGAAAAGCTAGCGTGACTACACCCACCTACTTCCCCTGGGAATGGACAGCCTGAATGACACTCTAAACGGGTACCCATTGTCTGGCCTCCCCTGAGAGGGACCTGCGAGAGAACTTCATGCTGCTACAGAACGATAGCCTGCCCTCTGCAGCGGAGAAGTAAGGGCCATAAAGAACTTTAGGACCAGACTGGAAGTCTTCCTGAGGCAAGCCTTCTCTGCACACCTGTGCTGATTTGATTGTCTTTGCAGTTTTGACTTTAAACATTCCATCCGGATTCTTTGAAACTGCAACCCCAACCCTGAGCTCTGTTTATACTTGGCCTCCCCTCCAGACAGCTGCTGACGTCACTAGGATGTCAGTCTGCCTATGCGTAGGTGGAATCAGTTCTGGTCTTTCCACAGTTTCGGTCTCCAGGTGTTCCTTCATACTGTGCTTATCTAATATCCCTCACCTTGGAAGATTCACTGACCCAGCGCCTCCAGAAAAAGCCCTGTCCAATCCTTGTGTTTTAGGCATCTGAGTTAGATAGAAATGTTACAGGCAGTCAGACAGGGCCAGGCCCTCCAAGGAGCCAGTGTGGAAGACAAGACACCTTACAAATGGAGATTAAACAAATGCACCCACATACTTCCCTAGGGATGGACGTCAGGGATTGATATTCTAAATAGGTAGCAGTCACCTTGAAGAGTCACTGACCCAGCCCTCTACAGGAAAAGCCCCTGTTCATGCCTGCTTGATACATGACTCGCTTCCCTATTTGATCCCGATTTAATCAATTTTACCCCAACAATTCTTATTGGCTGACTACGTTTTTGTCCCACCTCATGCCCACCTTGTGATTTCCCATCCCCCCTCCACCTTGGACCTGCCTGACCTCCTGGTTTTGGGCTATAAAATCCCTAGGAAAGACCTGTTCCCTGAGCAACCCACTCCGGTCCCTTTCTCAGACAGAAGCTTTCTTTCCCTCAATAAATTCTGCTCTTAACCTCCCTTGTTCCTAAAATTCATTCTTCGATTTTAGAGAATATGAACTCCTCCCAGATATCGTTCAGGTTGGGAGTTTTTTCCCTATGTCACATGTACACTTGCTATGTGACTTGCCTCCCTATTAGACCCCCATTTAATCAATATTACGTAAACTGGGTGTGGTGGCGCATGACTGTAATCCCAGCACTCTGGGAGGCTGAGGCAGGAGGATCCTTGTGAGTTCAAGAGCAGTCTGGGCTACAAAGTGAGCTCAAGGCCAGCCTGAACTGCACAGGGAGAACCTGTCTCAAAAAAGACAAAAAATAAAGATTAAAAAAATCAATATTACCTAAGCTACTACACTCATAATCTTATTGGTTGACCATAGTTTTTTCCCACCTCACATCGACCTTAAGATTGATTTCCAATAGGATCAACGTTACCTAAGCAATTATGCTTGTAATCTTATTGATTATACTTTTTCCCACTTTAGACCTGCCTCACCTCATGGTTTTGCTCTATAAGAATCCCTTGAGAAGCGGTGTCCTAGACAATCCACTCAGGACCCCTCCTATCTCTCTTAGAAAGTTTCTTTCCCCCCAAAAAAATATAGCTTTCTTTACCCCAATAAATATATCCTACTCTTAACCTCTCACTGTTCCTAGAATTCATTCTTTGATAGTACAAGAACTCAGCGTATTGGATATCTTGCAGGTTGGGAGTTACAATATTTCCCTTATATTATCTGGATTATTTGGAGGTACAGCTTCATTCCTATATCAACATTAGGCTGCACTTTTTTTTTTTTTTTTTTGGTTTTTTTTCCCAGTACCAGGAATCGAACTCATGACCTTGCGCTTGCCAGGCAGGCACTGTGCCGCTGAGCTAAAATCCCCAGCCCTTAGGCTGCACTTTTATTTCCTTGATGTCTTTGGTTATCTTCACTTACCACGGAAGGTGAGGATTACATTTTGTTTTAATTTTTTTTTTTTTTTCTGGTAGTGGGAATCGAATTCACGACCTCACGCTTGCCAGACAGGCATTGTGCTGCTGAACTAAATCCCCAGCCCCAAGGATTACATTTAAATACGGTGTGGAAAGCACTGATGAATTCTTTACTCCTAGGTTTTTCATGATTTAATCTCAGTGATGCAGGGGAAGGAAAACTCCCAACCTGCTAGATGTCCATACACTGAGTTTGTGTTCTCTAAAGTCAAGGAATGAATTCTAGGAACAACAGAGGTTAAGAAATGGAAGAATTTATAGAGAGAAAGAAAGCTTCTATGAGGGACAGAAGAGGGCCCGGAGAGTGGGTTGCCCACCAACCCCACTTCTCAAGGGTGTTTCACTGAGCATAATTACGAGGGAAGCAGGGCTTAAGGTGGGACAGAGCTATAACCAATCAATAAGATTTCAAGTATGGTCGCTTAGGTAATATTGATCCAGTGGGAAGTCATAGTATGGGTGTGAGGTGGGACAAAGCTATGGACACCCAAGAAGTATACAACAAGTATAGTCGCTTGGATAATACTGGTTAAATGGGGCTCAAATGGGGAAAGTAGTCATGTAGCCAGAG
This sequence comes from Chinchilla lanigera, assembly GCF_000276665.1. Taxonomy (NCBI): domain Eukaryota; kingdom Metazoa; phylum Chordata; class Mammalia; order Rodentia; family Chinchillidae; genus Chinchilla; species Chinchilla lanigera. The sequence goes on along the minus strand of NW_004955450.1, from coordinate 12,833,914 downwards.
GCACATGGGACAGACGAGGGTTTTCCTGGAAGGGGCGGTGAGGAAGTTTGGTCCTCTGTCCCAAGGTGATTGATGCCTACTTAGAATATCAATCACTGCTGTTCATCCCTAGGGGAAGTAGATGGGTCAGTAGTTCTTCTTTTTCTTCAAGTGAGAAGAAAAAGGCCTACAGTGAGAAGCCCCAGCCCTTTCTGACTGCCTACAATATTTCCACCTAACTTAGCCACCTATAATACCAGACATTTTGTGGAGGGAAGCAGTTTTGAGTAAATGTCAACCGTTATGTTGTCCACATTGGCTGAGAGAAACTGACTGCTTAGGCAATTTTAGTGCACAAGGAAATGTTTGCAATTAAAGAACCGAGAAATCAAATATGACACAGAGTGAAACGTACAAGGAGATAAGTATAATTTGTGATAAAATAGTCATCTTTTACATTTTAAAATATTTATCCGTAATGGCTATTTAGGGATCGTGATGGAATTGTGTCTGTAAGTAGTAAAGAAAATAAGTTTTCCAAAATACATCCTGTTCATCAAAAGTTCTAAAGTGTGGCAGCTTACTGTTGATAAACAGGGAAAAAAATTCCATGGTCAGTTAAATTTGGAAGTTTTTGTTTAAACAAAATTAAATAGGCTACATCACTGCAAGCCCTCAGAATCATTTATGAGCAAGTACAGTTTGGGAATTGTTATAGTAAGCTAATACGCTCTGAGTTCCAGACTCCTGAATACAGAATTCCCCTTTTTTTCTAAGTAAAGACAGTGTTCTGGGAAGCTCCTGTTCACCCCATTCAGGAATGCAACCCCATTTAGGAAAAGACATTAAGTGACATATTTTAAAAGCCAGTGGCTATTACTGTATGTTTTATGAAATACAGAATTTTATTCCCATAGGGACAGGGGGCTCCATAGATAGAAAAAAGCCAGGATGAAGGCCTCATTGGGCTTTATTAAAAATTAATAGACAGCCGAGTGCAGTGGTGCACGCCTGTAATCCCAGCACTCGGGAGGCTGAGGCAGGAGGATTGTTGCGAGTTCGAGACCAGCCTAGGCTAGAAGGTGAGTTCACAACTGGCCTGAACTGCACAGCAAGACCCGTCTCAAAAAGACAAAAAAAAAAAAAAAAAAAAAGAATCCAGAGTAGAATCAATTCAGCAGGTGTTAGCAGATTTGAAAGTTGAATTATATGCAAAACTTGGCAGCAACATAAACCTTGAAGCTGATGAAAATTAAACATTTTATAGCTCACTTTTTAATTTGTTTAATGAATTTGAATATTGTTTAAAATGATAATTTCCCTTCTTCAAATGACATGGGAAGGAAGTTTCTTTTTTTTAAATTTTAATTTATTTAATGGAACCTTGCCTGTTTTCACAGTCTTTGCTTATTTTATATTTTTAAAAGAAGGCAGAATTCATCTATGTATTTTGCATAATGATTATGTCAAGTCGAGGGGCTTTATGTCATATTACTAGAATCAGTTAAGCAATAAAAACAAACAGAAAATAAAATAAAATCTGAAAGCTTGCTTTATCTGTGTGCTGTGCTTTTTACTTTCCTGTCATCCCGATGTTAGAGGGAGCTGAGTTAGATCGAAATATTATAGACAGTGAGACAGGGCCAGGCCCTCAAAGGAGCTAATACGGAAGACAAGATACCTTGCAAATGGAGATGTGCAAGCTGCAGGCCAGACCTGGAGACAAAAGATGAAACAAATGCACCCACATGCCTCCCTAGGGATGGAGGTCAGGGATTGATATTCTAAATAGGTAGCGATCACCCTGAAGAGTCACAGACCCAGCCCCTTACAGGAAAAGCCCCTGTTCTGTATTCACGCCCGTTTGCTACCTAACTCGCTCCCCCATTTGATCCCGATTTAATCAGTTTTACCTGAACAATTTTTATTAGCTGACCATAGTTTTGTCCCACCTCATGCCCACCTTTTGATTTCCCATCCCTTCCCTGTAAAAGCCCCATCTCAGACATCAAAGGTTCTAGTTTAATTCCCAGTTCCCACCCCTGCCGTGGGGTTAGATCTTCATGTTTACCATTTCTGGAATGTATGGTTGTAAACTGGTTGTAAACGCCCTGCCCTTCTTGGACTCCCAAAATGTATTGTTCTTCCCCTAAATGCTCTACCCCTCCTGGATTCTCGTAATGTACTGTTCCTGCCATTAAAAAAAAAAAAAAAAAGAGTCCCCTCATTGTGTCAGATGTGACATGTGTTTGCCAAACAGGATGCGGTTTTAGGGTATAAAAGCTACTCTCATCCCTGGATGGACACTGGTCTGATCCTTCCCTGCGTGGAGGCTGTCCGTCAGTCCCTGGCCAGGAATAAAGGCTCGTCCTAAATTCCAATTGGCCGTCCATGCGTCTTGGTGTTTGTCGGTCGGTACCATTTGGTTCGTTTCTGGTTACGAGTCCAGAACACTCCCTACCTTGGACCCGCCTCACCTCGTGGTTTTGCTCTATAAAACCCCTAGGAAAGACAGGGTCCTCAGCAACCGACGTGGGCCCCCTTCTGTCCCTCTCTCGGACAGAAGCTTTCTTTCCCTCAAATATATTCTGCTCTTAATCTCCATTGTTCCTAAAGTTCATTCTTTGATTTTAGAGAACACGAACTCGTCCCAGATATCGTTCAGGTTGGGAGTTCCTTTCCCCTGTATCACCAGCGCCACTTTTCCATTTGTGCTACGTCTGCTAGTGTGGACCCTGAACACATCTTCCCATCACCTTCAGTAAATGTAACTGCTTTTCTTTTGCCATTGGACATACCTTTGCAGCTCTTTGCTTGGCCTACACAAAAGCCTGGACCTCATCTGCTACATGCATCCCATAGTATCAGGCTGATAGGGCCTAGTGATTTCCTAGGCATAGCCATCTTAGTCTCCGTAAATAAACTCCAGGATGATCAGGAAACAGTGGGAATCAGCTGACAGCACAGGTCTTAGGATTTACTGCTGTCGTAAGCCACACATGACTGCACACATACGTCTCCATATTTACATAGGGGTTAATGCCAGCTTTTGCTTGAGATGGTTTTCAAGCAGAGGGTTTAATACAGACCACTGGTCATTGAATTAAGTGTGGAAAGAGCTGGAAGAACAAAAGGGGAAGGTGAACATTCAAACACAGATGCTCACTGACTTAGATGGATCTCCACCCCAATGAGCTCATAGTAAACAGGTAAACTACATCGTCAATACCTCTAATCTATAAACCCAGCAACACAGTACACCGTAGAGAAGAAGATGTTTCCCTTTATGATCTAGCAGCTCCCTGGGAGTTACCCAGCCCTGGGCGAGAGTGTCATATGGCAGGTTGCTGTCCTGGGCAAAGATCAAAATTCAAAATACAGTTTCTAATGAATGGCTATCACTTTCACAGCACCATAGAGAAAAAAGAAATCAAGCTGTCCTAATCGAGCAACTGGATTAGCAACTTGATGAACTGCTTGCACCCCAAGGCTGGAGAACAAAAGCGGGTGCACCCTCTTACCAGGTGCACCTCTCCACTTTGCCACTGGAGGGATTCTGTGGGTTCTCTGGGCACCAGGGAGGAACCTTCAAACTACTGCTGAACCTGCTAAGTCAGCCCTGGGCAGGTGAAGTATAATAGCTGAGTTGGGTAGAAATATTACGGGCAATCAAACAGGGCCGGGCCCTCAAGAGGGTCGGAGCAAAGATGAAAACTCATCACAGAGCTGGGCTTGGTGGTGATGCCTGTAATCCCAGCACTCGGGAGGCTGAGGCAGGAGGATTGTTGTGAGCTGGAGACCAGCCTGGGCTACAAAGTGAGCTCAAGACCAGCCTGAACTGCATAGTAAGACCCTGTCTCAAAAAAGATGAACAAAACAAAAAACACATATTACACTCTTAAATTTCCTTAAAACATAAATACTTGACTTGGCTAAGCATGAAACTTACATTAGCACTAAGGACATCACCTCATATCTCTGCCTCTTAAATGTTTTTTTGCAAATTTCACTCCTCACTCAAGGTTTAGGGCTACAAATATTCACATGGTTCTTTATGTCCTCTGCTTTGTTATTTTTGTTTTGTTTTGTTTTGTTTTTTTCCTGTATCAGGAATTGAACTCACAACCTTGTGTTTGCAAGGCAGGCGCTGTGCCGCTGAGCTAAATCCCCAGCCCCTGTCCTCTGCTTTAAAATGAGCATACTGGTACTTTAATTCCACATGAGCTGGTCAGGGATAGGAACAGTTCAAAGCACCTCCTTTGGGTGAGCCAAGTTAGGTCATGTAGGAAATACGAATGCTTTTCTCAGACCTAATGTATCACAGAGTGTTGGCCCAAGGGGCCCCCACTCTCTCCCACTAGCTTTCTGCCCAGTGGCTTGATGAACATCTATTAAGGATCCTGGGTGAAGGCTGGGGATACAGCTCAGTGGTGTAAGTGTCTGCCTGGCAAGCACAAGGTCCTAAATTCAATCTCTGGTACCAAAGGAAAAAAAAAAGATTTCCCTGAGATTTTCATCCACTAAGCTTCCAGACAAGTTCACTGATCCTATACTTTCATATACTCTGGTTTCTCTTCAGATCATATAAATCTTTTGCTTTTCAGTAATAATCTCAGATTTCAAACTTATTAAAATTTTTAAAAGTGACTTAGGAAAGTGATAATGTTGCCCACTTAGTTTGTGATATTGTTGGGAACTTACTTTTGAACCTTCATTGTTCCTGAAAGAAAAACCCTCTTTAACATCACAAAGTTGGATATTAGCTGGCCACTGTGGCATAAGCCCATTTGGGAGGCTGAGGTAGGAAGATCACAGGTTTGATACCAGCCTGGGCAATTTAGCAAGACCTTGTCTCAAAATAAAAAACAAAAACAAGGATAGGGATGTAGCTTAGTGACAAAGCATTTGCCTAGAATGCTTGAGGCCTTGGGTTCAATTACCAGCACTAAAAAATATAGGAAGAAAGAAGAGAAGGGCAAGGGAGCGAGGGAGGGAGGAGGGAAGGGTATGATGGAAGGTAATCATTTTATACGTATAAATTAACATCTGAAAATTTGTTGCCTTGTTTTTTTCTTCCCTTCAACGTGAAAGATCAAAACCTCTTCCTGGGGATGTGGTATTTGGTAACTACTCCTTTTTAAAATTCAAGAAGGCTAGGCACGGTGGTGCACGCCTCTAATCCCAGCACTCAGGAGGCTGAGGCAGGAGGATCCTTGCAAGTTCGAGACCAGCCTGGGCTACAAAGTGAGCTACAGTCCAGCCTGCACTGCATAAGGAGACCCTGTCTCAAAAAGACCAAAAAACAAAACAAAACAAAATAAAATTCAATAAGGCCAAGTTTCTGCTCAGAAGTTGCCAGAAAATCCTGAGGTTCACTGACCATATCTGAAGCCCTACTTCCACCCTCTGGCCAATCACAAAAGGTTAGCTGAGGATCGCATAACAGAACACAACTGACAGATTAGACTCTCACCATCCGAGACAACCCTAACCTAAATATGTTATGCGGTATTTGCAGAATACCAAGCCTTCTCCAGTGCCTGGCTATAGCTGGGCTCTGGGAGGAGACCAGAGGGGTTAACAGATGAGACTGGAAATCCACTGCAGTAACACAACTGTGTTATTTAACACCCTCAGCAAACACATATGTTTTTAGGAGAAGGAAAGGAACCACATCCAAATGTAGGCAGATGTTATCACTAATTGGATGGGATGACAGGTTATTTTTATATGCTTTGGAATTTTCAGTACTTTCCACATTTCCCCCAAGATGATGTATTATTTATACAGTAAGAGTTTATCTTGAGAAAAATAATTAGATAAAATTTTTGGATTATGGGCATGGGGTTCCCTGGAATTGGGCAATACGCAGCCTGCAGAAGCATGTTCAGTGTGCCTGGACAGATCCACCTGGTGCCACTGTGTGATCCCCTTTATGCTTGGGGCCTTGGAGGTACCGGATTCCGGATAATTGATACCCAGTTACACGACAGCAGTGTGATTATTTTCACCTGACATCACAGCTTTGTCTGACTTGATTGTTACAATTAGGACGGCAAACCAGCATCAAAACAGAGACTGCTTCAAAAATACATTGCTTACCAAAACAAGGCGCTACATGAGCAAGTGAGATAAAAATCAATAAAGCAGAGCTCTGTGAAACCAGGCCATAGGTGATGGTATGGACGGGGAGTGGGGGGACTCTGGGGTCGCTTGGGACCTGTCTCCGGTCTTTGACCTTAGCTGAACTTTCAAAGCTCTTTTTTGTTGTTGCTCACCTCCTAATTATCATTTTTTCCAAAGCATCTGCTTCTGGGAGAAGACTAATTAGTTAGAGATTCCTAAAGGACGGATTTGAGGCGATCAAAGGCTTACAAAACAGAAGAGAGAACGGTGGAAACGTTCTCTTTAGAGGAATACAGCTGGGAATGGTTCCGGGAGGCTCAGAATGGGCAAAGTTTGCTCCGGTTTTTCTTTCTTTAAGAAAATAAAGGTTCCCACAAGCACACAAATATTTAACTGATACTGCGTTTTATTAGTCTTCTCTTTGAAGGATTCCCATTTAAAATTTTTCTCTCTCTCTCTCCTTCCGTGCATAAACACATGGAAGATGTGTTGTTCTAAGACCGCACGCAGAGGCCTTTCAGATACTTCGCAGTGAGAGACCGCCGCAGAGACTCGAGCTTGGTTTCCTTCTGCGCACGTCTGTCTTCATCTCGATTCCCCGGATGTAAACGGGCCGTCTCACAAATAGATATGGGTACCGCGTGCGGTGTCCGGTCTGTGAGAAGGAGACATGGGCTCGGGCACTCGGCCTACCGGTGAATGTCCTTGTCCTCAACCATGAGGAACTGTGCTTCCCCTTGCCTTTAAAAAAAAAAAAATCATCATAGCTTTTATATTTTAATCTGAGAACTATACATACTTGGTAGAAATTTTAGAAAATATACAAATGAGGAAATTTTAAATTATTCATAAATCAAACACTCGGAGTAGCTGCTATTAGCATTTTGTTGCTTAATCCATCCTTCCAGCCACACAAATTTAGTCTTATCGTACACACTATTTTCTGAATGTTCCTCCCCTCTTTTGCTCCTCCGTGATCCTCACGTATAAGGTAGAGAAGAAAATTACCCTGCTCTGAGTGAGATAGGCGTTGAAATGGTTCTGATAAACGCCGGTCACATTCACCCATGCTGGCTGAGCATCAGAATGATCTGGAGTGCTTTGTAAACTGCCCGACCCCTCGCCAGATACTGAAGATACCGATTCCTTAGATCTAGAAAAGAGGGTTTGTTGGTTTCTTTCTTTTCAGTGCTTTTAATAAAGTGTTTCATATTTTTTGGTGATTTTTCCTTTTTCTTAGCTTCAAAAAAGATCAAAAACCTAGTCTCCGTTATTTCAATAAACAGACCCATTTTTTAAAAATCGAACTGATGCGTTCATTCAGACAACACGAGTTCAAGTGCAGTTGTCTGTCTAGACCAGCGGTCCTCAAACCCGGCTGAGCCTCAGTCACCCCAGAGGGGCGGGACCTGGGCACCTGTTTCCCAGTGTCCTCAGGCATTTCCCACGGGCCCTGCCGAGATGCAGTGGTGACACCCAGCCTTAAGAATGGCCTTGAGAGACGGCCTGTGAGGACGCCAGGGTGGCAAGGTGGCTGCGCTGACAGATGAACCCAGGCACCTCTCTCGGCCAGCTGTGGAGGTGGGGGTGGGCTAGGAAGCTCATGAACCAACGGACCTGTCGGCCTCTCAAAGACGGGATACCCACGTGCACCTGAGCTAGCTGCCAGGTAATCAGTGCACCCCAAAACATGAAGCAAGCAACAAGACTCGCTCTTCCCAGAATTTCCCCAGAATTGGGGAACTTTTCTCCTGGTCCCTTCCCTTCCTCCCCATCCGGTTCTCTCTGCTGTCCCCACCTTCCTTCTATGTCCCTTCCCACCACAGCCCCTCCAGGTGTGGGCAAACAAACTGCATGTGAATTAACATCTCTTTGTTATTCTTTGGTGCAGATGTCATTAGCATATGTCTTCCCCTTAATGCAATGTATGAACAGTAAGCCATCAAAACCTGAGTACTGCTGATTGCCAGACACTGAGCTAAGTGCTTTGTTCATCACCTCCTGTATTCCAGCTGATAACCTTTGCAGTTAAGAACTCTTTACCATTCTTATCTCTTCTTGTTCCTGTCAGTCCCCCATCCCTGGTATCTCAGAGTTCTGGGCTCCTACCCTTTGCTCCTCTAAGCCTAGAGATTCTGAAAACACAACTGTCTGCCCTCTGTCCCCGCAGCCCTTGGGGTGGTGGCTGCATTCTGCAGTTTTCCTTTCTGTGTTCACTCACTGGGGCTCTTCTGCTTTCGCAGTTCTCCAGTACCAATTCTGTTTTGTTTTTTTTTTCTTTTAATTTGGTACAGGACTTGAACCCAGAACCTTTACCCTGAGCTACATCCCGCCCCCACCTCCTTTTTATTGTTTATTTTGAGCCATGGTTTCACTAAATCACTAAGTTGTCCAGCTGGGCTCGAACTCTCCATCCTTCTGCCTCAGCCTCCCGTAGTGCTAGGATTACAGGTGTGCACCACCATGCCAGCCTAGCCAAATCTCTGTATTAAGAGATCTCTGTTGAAATAATTAGCCAGCAGGTTTCTATTTGGCTGACTTATAAAAAGGTTAAATAATTTAGCTGTGTGCAGCGGCGCACGCCTGTGGCAGAAAGATTACCACGAGTTCGAGGCCAGCCTGAGCTACATCGTTAGCAGCAAGAAAGGGCAGAATTGAAACTCACCCTGCTCCACCTGGCCGGAGGCCCAGCTCTCCCCTGCATGTAAGAGCTGCGCACAGCTGCCTGAGAGGCAGAGAGAAGTGAGGTGCACCTGTGTACCGTGGCATGCCGCAGGCTCCAGGTTTCTATAATCATTAAAAATGAAAAATCTAAAAGGAAAAAAATGGCTGCTGGCATGTGAAATGGTAACTCATGGTACATTCCAAAAGTGGTTTGTTTGTTTTTTTTTTTTTTGTCTCATTATGCAGTTCAGGCTGACCTTGAGCTCACTTTGCAGCCCAGGCTCGTCTTGAACTCGCAATGATTCTCCTGCCTCAGCCTCCCGAGTGGTGGGATTATAGGCATGCGCCACCATGCCCAGCCCTGCAAAAGTGTTGAAAGTGTTTGCTTTCAGTGCTAAATCAATCCAAATCCTTGAAACACGGGTAGTTGAGTCTATCCAGTGGGCCAGCACAGTCATAAGAATGAAGTTAATTTGCAGAGTATTCAGTTAGTTAAGGGACAGGTCCTCACTTCATGCTAGTGTACCCATGTGCGGTATATTCCAGGCTGTATTTAGTTGCCCATTGGGGAAGAAGCTTCATGAAGTGTGTGTGGATCTGTGTACTTCAGGATGTAGGGGGAGCCCGGTTCCACTCTCCTACAAGTCCAGACTTTTTGGTATTAAAAGTGAGGCCGGGATGAGGAGAAAAATTATTCTAAGGATAAGAGCTCTTTATCAAATTCCTGTAGAGATCTAACACAATTCAAATCAAAATTTCAAAGTGTTTCTATAGTATTCAATAATATAATTTTATAGTACAAAAATGTTTCAGTATTAACTGAGATGGAAATGTACAGAATATAAAGAAAAAGTCCTCTCCAGTCCCGTCTTTCAGAGGTAATCGCAGTTAATCTGTTAGGTTGGCGCATGCCCAAGGCCGTTCTCTGCGTGTGCATAGGTGCCCCTAGTGCTCCAGGGCTGCTCAGCAGCTCCTGCAGGACAGAGAGTTTGATTAGTCTCCAGCCACCAGGCCAGCGTGGGTGTTTGTCTGTGACACATGAAGCATCGGAAATATGTATGGAAGGTTCTGGAACTGAGCAGGGAACCCCAAACCTAGAAGGAGCTCATGCCCTTCCCGTCTCTACCACCCCTGTCTACACCCACATGGGCACAGAGACAACTTTGTGCTATCCCAGTGGGGTCTGCCTGGTCACTGGGTATAAAGTGATCAGTCACCAGTGTGTGGCCTGGGCTTTGGCTTCCTGTACTACTGCTAGAAGCCAATGCTGACTACATCTGCAGGTTCATTTTTCTGCACATTTTCCAAGTAAAAACTCTTGGGGACAGCTGGGCATGGTGGCGCGTGCCTGTAATGCCAGCACTCTGGAGGCTGAGGCAGGAGGATTGTTGTGAGTTTGAGGCCAGCCTGGGCTACAAAGTGAACTCAAGGCCAGCCTGAACTGCATAGAGAGACCCTGTCTCAAAAAGACAAAAAAAAAAACAAAACTATTGGGGACAATATTGTCTTCAGGATGCATTGACACCAGTGTCACAAGTGGATTAAATGACTTTCATCTTTGTCTACGGCAAGGTCCTAGAAAGAAGCAAGAGACACAAAGGAGAGAAAGAAGCTAGGTAGGGCAGAGGAGTGGAACAGGACCAGCCCACCCCCTTAAACACTGTTCCTAAGCGCCTCAGTTCATGAACTTTCCACCATTCTGGTCAAAGAATTTGTGGAAAGAATTAAGTTCCTGAACCGTGGTACCGCTGTTCATCCATCTGTGAAGGTGAAGCCCTCAAGACCTCCCTCCCTCCCTTTATAAAGGCAGGCCCACCCTTGTTTGGGGATTAGAATCCCAACCGCAGACTTTGGAGGAGACTCACTCAAACCACCGCAGGGACTGAACAGTGCTGAGTGAAAGGACCACCTTCTTT
>NW_004955450.1:12814308-12822869 GCF_000276665.1 Chinchilla lanigera | reverse complement strand
CTTGCCAGGCAGGCGCTTTTGCCGCTGAGCTAAATCCCCAGCCCCAAATGTGATGAGTTAAATATGCACTTGCTGGAACTCCGTTGTACCCTACAGCTTCCCTTCTAACCCCTCCTTCCGGACCTTGGGCTCCAGGAAAGGGGTGAATTTGAAGCGAGTCAGACCTACTTCCCTGACCCTCCTGGGGGAGACGTTCCGTGGGAGCTCGAAGCTGCCTCCCCCCGCCGCCCGGGTCCCTCTGCAAGAGCAGCCCTTACGGGGTTCGGAGCGCCGGACTCTGGCTCTCAGCCTGCCGGGCACGGTCACAGCTAACACTTGGGTACCGCACGCGGGTTGGCGAGGATGAAGGCTGATGCGAACCTGGCGACACTCCAGATCCCTCCGGTTCCCTGCATGTTTGCCTTTCCCACCACACCAAAGAGCACTTCCTCAGAAGGGGCCGAGGGCTGTCACCAGCCCCCCACTGCACACATCCCGGCAGAGGCACGGAGTGGCTGATGATGTGGCCTGGGTCTTGGTGATCCCTGATGCCTGGGCGCCTGGTCAACTCAGCTTGCGTCACTGCAGCCTGTCCTGGCCTGACTTGTAATATGCAAGGCCAAGTGCAGGCACAGCCAACCCGGCTGCTACTGTCCTCCCACGGGGTAACTGCCTCTGTGAAGAGCAGGAAGCCGCTGAGCCACCTGGCAAGGCTTCCTCTTCACACTCAGCCACGACCCGTTTTCTGCTCTACTTTGCAGACTGTCGCGAGATCTGGGTTTGAGCTTCGTTACTACGTTCTGATTCGGGCCTGTCGGCAGAAATGCCACACAGAAGCCATCGGCTTCTCAGTACGTTCAATTCTGGCAGGAGACGTTTTGGAGAAATTTAATTTAATTAACTTTAAAAATTTCAAAAAATAACGTAAAATAAGAATTTCTCCCTGTAGCTGTCCCTCCCTTCCTCTGCTTGAGTGGGTAGAGGCTTGGGCTTCCTTACCTTGGGGAGTTTTGAGGCAGGGCAGGAACCGCTAGATCCTGAGTACCATTTCCTGCACTGTATCTTCCAAGGCTTGGGCCCACTGAGAAGCACAGAGAGTGGAGGGAGGCAAGGAGGAGCCTCAGAGCCTCCTTGTGGGATCTGGACGTACCCCGAGGTTCATGTGTGGAAGCTCGGTCCTCAGCTGTGGCACTTTTGGGAGGTTGTGGGACCCCTAGGAAGTGAGGCCTGCATGCAGGAACTAGGCCGCTGGCAGGCGCACCCTTGAAAGGGACCAACACTGAGACCAGTATTTTCAACTTAGAGTGCCTGATCTGGTCCATCCCACTCCAGTGCTGTAAGAAAGCTACTTTTCTCATAGCCATCTGTGTACAAGGCCAGCCCTAACCCTAACTGGGAAGCGGTAGGGTGAGGCTTTGGGGACCTCCATGGGCCCCCCTGTGGACTTCACAGGCCCTGTGTCCTGCCCCTCCTTCAGAGCCTGTCCTCAGGGCACACACACTTGGGCCATCCACCCTCCAGCTGGCCCTGGCTAGGCCGTGTCCTCTCGCTGGCCTGAGCGCAGCAGAGGACACTTCCTGCAGGCGGCTGTTTCCGAGCCTGGGCCGCTCACCCTTCGTTTCCCCGTGCTTCTGCGCAGCTGGGCTCTGTCCTGAGCCCCGAGGCGTCCAGGTGCCCGGGGGTCTAATCCGCTCTGACCTTGGCAGCGGCATCACTGAGGTCCTCTGGGTGACTCCTGCAGAGTGAGGAGAACTGGGGAGCACAGAGAGAGGAGGGACCCAGGCAGCAGGATGCTGGCTCATCACTGCCCCAGACGGGGCTGCCAGGCATCCCGGCCAGGGGCCACGGTCAAGGAAAGGGTGAGAGCGAAATGTCTGTGCTCTCTAGGTGAACTCGGCTGCATGCTGCTCCTTACAAGGAGGGTTTGGCTGTCCTCCTCCTCGGGAGGGAAGTGTTATTTACGGAGGACACTGAGTGTGCTACCAGTGTGTGTGGCCTTGAGTCTATCCAAGGTGGAAATGATCCTCCCAGCCACACAGGCCTATTGCACCAAGTCACTCTGGTCTGAACACAGCTCTTTTTTTTTTTTTTTTTCAGTACCGGGAATTGAACTCACGATCTTGCGCTTGCCAGGCAAGCGCTGTGCCACTGAGCTAAATCCCCAGCCCCTGAACACAGCTCTTCAGAAACTAACTAACTGGATGTGGGCAGCACCTTCCCTCTCACCTGCCGAAGGCTCCATTTCACACAAGATCCTTCATCTTTGGTGTTGTCTCCTGCCTCGTTGTGTGGTAATACATTATTTGACTATGTTCATATCTGCTGTATTTTTTTTTGTCTTTTTGAGACAGGGTCTCACTATGCAGTTCAGGCTGGCCTTGAGCTCACTTTGTAGCCCAGGCTGGCCTTGAACTTGCAACGACCCTCTTGCCTCAGCCTCCTGAGTGCTAGGATTATAGGCGTGCGCCACCATGCCCGGCTCTGCTGTATTTTTATAATAAACTTACTCTCATCTTTTTAAAATCGTTATGTGGCTCTTCTCTGTGTGGGTCTGAACCTCAAGTTTCTGAACCAAATTTCTGCGGCCACAACCTCTATGTGGCTGCTTGCTGCCACAGCCGCACCTGCTACTGCTGCTGTCCCTCCTGAGGCTCCCCTGAGGGCAGAGACACCAGGCGCATTTCTCCTGCTCTGGGCTCCTGCAGGGTCCTCGAACAGGCAGAGCTGCCCCCAGCGGCAGCCCGCGGGAGAGCCTGGTAATGCGATGTGTTCCTGCCTCCCCGGTGGTGTCCTCAGCCCTGTGCCACGGAGTGCTCCATGGAAGAGGGATACTGGAGCAGATGGTGCCCACAGTGTCCCCCACGTGAGCACCTGCCACCTGGCCCTTGGCCTCGGCTGCTGGGGTGCACCCTCCCATCCACCCCTCACTCACAGGGCAGGATTCAATATTAAGAAGCCAAAGGAAAAGATGAGACCAAGAGCTGCACCTGCAGAAGTGACTCAGGGCTCAACCACTGCTCCACCTGTAGCCAAGGCTGACCTTATTCTCCAGTGCGTCACCTGTGGGATCCACAGTCAGAAAAACCCAATGCTTTTTTTTTTTTTTGTCTTTTTGAGACAGGGTCTCACTATGAAGTTCAGGCTGGCCTTGAACTCACTTTGTAGCCCAGGCTGGCCTCAAACTCACATCAGTCCTCCTGCCTCAGCCTCCTGAGTGCTGGGATTACAGGTGTGCGCCACCACGCCTGGCTTCTTTTTCCCCTCAATGCTTTATTTGTGTTTCTTTAGCAACCATCCCAGATGGCTCTCTTACATTTTCAGTTTTGACTTGCTCTGTATTTCCTAGAAGATACGGCAGAGGGATTTGATTCTGGCGTTACACAGAACAGGAAATTGCATTGCCCAGGGTTTCACTGTTGTGGTTCTGAGTTCATGCCTAGCGCACCTTGAGTCAATTATTTGCTGTTGAACAAGTGACACATTTAGCAGTGATTCGGAAATAAGATAGAAAGCCTGCTACTGGCCTGGTCCTGAGTAAAGAATTTAAAGAGAAAATAAAGAAAAGAAAAAGAGAATATGTCGCCGTCCTCCCCCTTGAGTAGCTTGCAGTATTGTTAAGGAATGGAGCTACTTCGGAAAACAAATAGATGTGGGAGATTACAGAGCAGTAATGTCCATGGCGGGGTCTCAGCACTGCAGTTCAGAAAAGCAGTGTTACCTCCCAGTGTGCTGGGATGACAGCCAAATGCCATTACCTAGTCTTTCTTTTTTTTTTTTTTTTAGGACCCAGGGACTCAAGACCTTGTACTTGCCAGGCAGGCGCTGTGCAGCTGAGCTACATCCCTGACCACCTTGCCTAGGCTTTCTAATTGACTTTGCTGCTCAGAACTCCCACAAGCTCCACCCGCAAGGGCTCTGCTGGTGCCAGATTTAAGCTCTTAGCCCCAGGCCATTCATAAGCACATGTGCAAGAGCCATGTGCAAGAGCTGTTGAGATAAGCAGGGGTGAATATTGATAGATTTCTACCATTCTATTTTGTTTTGTTTTTTTTTTTTGTCTTTTTGAGACAGGGTCTGGCTATGCAGTTCAGGTTGACTTTGAGCTCACTTTGTAGCCCAGGCTGGTCTTGAACTCACAACAATCCTCCTGCCTCAGCCTCCCGAGTGCTGGGATTATAGGTGTGTGCCACCATGCCCGATGATTTCTACCACTCTAGATACGTAGGGATGGGCTCGGAGGGCTGGGGTGGAATAAACCAGGCGTACTGTTTTACACAGGGCTGAAATCTTATAACCCATGCCATGGGATCAGGCTGAGGACAGGCAGCAATGTGGATTAGAACGGCTAGTCGGGAAGGCACACAGTGCTTGGCAGAACGCCCTTGGGTACGTCGAGTGCAGCGTCTCAGACTCCCAGCCACGACAGAACCAGTCCGTCCCCCACACAGTGCTGATTCCTCCGTGGAAGCACATCCTTGCCTGGGGAGGAGACACCCGCCCTGATTTATGCCCACTTTCCCACATCCAGCTTTCATGAACTGTAAGACAAATGAGTAAAGGGCTGGTGCATGCTGACAGCTAATGATCCAGAGAGACAGAAATTCACTTAATGATAAGTGTGTTTTGTCTCATGAGAAACGTAGGTCAACTCACTGTAAATTTATTCACAGGGGTTATTTGTCCTCAGCCTGATCACATAGCATGGAGATTTCAGGCCTGTGTAAAACAGTAGACCTGGCTTATTTTACCCAGCCCTCCTAGCCCACCCCTACATATTTAGAATGGTAAAATCCCATCAATATCCACCTCTGCTTAGCTCAACAGAAAAGACTGGATATGGTGGCACTTGCTTGTAATTCCTGCAGTTGGGAGGCTGAGGTAGGAACATTGAGAGTTCGAGGCTAGCCTGGGCTACATCATGAGTTTAGGGATAGCCTGAGCTACGTACAGATCCTGTTTCAGGAAACAAAAACAGGCTGAGCGTGGTGGCACACACTGGTAATACCAACACTTGGGAGGCTGAGGCAGGAGGATCGTTGCAAGTGCGAGACCAGTCTGGGCTACACGGTGAGCTCAAGGCCAGCCTGAACTGCAGAGCGAAATCCTATCTCAAAAAGACCAAAAAAAGAAAAAAAAAATTTACAGCAAGAATTTTCACACTTTTCAGACTTGAGAAGAATAGAATGGAACTGTAAACTTCATTTCTTTTTCTAATTTGAGTTTATGTTGATTTTAGGGGGAAGATGGAAGATGCAAAGAAGCACTGAGGAACATTAATTTGGCACAAAGGGTTTAGGAAGTACAGCCAAAATCGCTACACTTTCCCACACAGTGACTTTACTTCTGGGACAAACAACAAGGTTATTTTTATGATTGTGTAAATTCCAGTGAATTTTACAGAAAATACCACTTTTTAATGTGTACTTTTCTACAAAAGGAACATGACTCTTAGATTAAATACCCTCTCCTTGTCTCTGTTATGGAGCACATTTAGTTTCTCTTTTGTGGAAAACAAGGAACCCTTGAAAAGCTCCAAAGTAACTTGAATTCCATGAAAGACTTAAACTGGATGGCTGGCCTTGGCTCTTTGTTACTTTCCTGGCTGCTGAGACAAAATACCTAACACCCCAAGTTAAAGGAAGAAAGGTTTATTTTACAGTCTATAGAGGTTTCAGTCCATAATCAGCAGGCTCCAAGGCAAGGCGGCATGGCAGAGGGACATTCCAGAGGAGAAACAGTTCATGGCAGGCGGAAGGCAGCAAAATCAGCAAGCAGCAAGTGACAAGTTTTCTGTCCCTTATATTTTGCCCTGGCTACCAGTCCTTAGCGGGGGGGCAGTGCTCATACCCACTGTGAGACACCCTTAATCCTATCATCACACCATGACTCAATCCTGACATCACACCCTTAATACGCACATCACACAATCTAGATCCAGCCACCTCTGAAAAGCTCCACCTCTGACTGCATGAGGCTTTGCGGAAACATCTAGACACAAGCCATAACACCTTGAAATACAGTATAAGTAATAATGATGCCCTACACTTATTTGAAATTTTGCAGTTTGTAACATGCTTTTTTAAAAAAAAAAAAAAACAAAACAAAAAACATGCTTTCACTCATATTACTTTATCTGATCTTCCTATGTCCTATGTTTCTCAGAAAAGCTTAAACTTTCATGGAAGGCTGAGGTCCATAGTCATCAGCTTTGTGTAAGTTTGCCTGCCATTAGAGGCAGGGATATACCAAAAAACTCTCCGATTTCAAGCCCAGTAAGGGTTGCTAAGACCTCAGATTGATCAAGGGGCTCCTGTCTTCCACCTGCCCCTCATCCCAGCCATTAAGAGGTGTGGCTGGAGCCAGGAGTGGTGGCACACGCCTGTAATCCCAGAACTCAGGAGGCTGAGGCAGGAGAATTATTGTGAGTTTGAGGTCAGCCTGGGCTGCAAAGTGAGCTCAAGGCCAGCCTGAACTGCATAGCGAGACCCTGTCTCAAAAAGACAAAAAAAAAAGAGGTGTGGCTGGTGGATCTGCCCCACCCATTCAGTTCTCATCCTTGCCTCCTTTTTTGCCAAATATTTAGTTGCATCAGTCAGCATCCAAACCAGAACTCTCGGAAAGGACTTGAGGAATTCAAACAGAGGGGCTTCAACACATGCACATGACTGCACAGGTGACCGGAACTCTCAGAGGGAAAAGGTTGAGAAGCCAAATAAAAGACAGTGAAGCAAGCTGGTAGGTCTCAGTTTCTGGAAGCTTCTGCCATTCCTGGCTGGAAGGAAAGGGAAGAGGTGGTGCAAGCAGACCCACGGACTGAAACTGCTGGAGAAACTCCCTAAGCAGAGGAGGGGGAGACATCCTTCCTTCGGTAGAAGGCGAAGCCAGTGGAAAAGAGCGCCTGGAGGAGCAGGCCGTAGGAAGTCAGCAACCTGGCCAAGGCACTGGCAGGAGAAGGGGGAGGACCAGCGCTCAGGCCACTTAGAAGCAGGCATAGCCATAACTGAGCTCCTCTTTCTACAGGTCATAGCCCCGTATTGCCGTGTTGAACACGCACATCATGCGTCTTTTTTTTTTGAGACAGGGTCTCGCTATGCAGTTCAGGCTGGGCTTGAGATCACTTTGTACCCCAGGCTGGTCTTGAACTCACAACAATCCTCCCGCCTCAGCCTCCCGAGCGCTGAGATTACAGGTGTGCACCACCACACCTGGTTCGTGTGTCATCATTGTATGTATTACCACTTCTGGTTTATAGCCAAGCAAATTTAAAATGCAGGTGACATAATCTGCCCAAGATCATGCAGGTAAAAAGGTCTGGAGCCAGGTCATCTGGTTCTTAGTTCTAAGTTCTGGCTTTGGTCACCAGTTTGAGCCCCTTCCATATGACTATGTTGAAAAAGGACTAGGATAGCTGAAGTTTAAAACCACTTTTACAGTCTACGGCCACACCACCCTGAACATGCCCGATCTCGTCTAAAACCACTGTTACAGATTCTTAGATCTGTACTAAGCCAGGGAGTTCCAGATTAAGTACTCTAGAGCTCTGAGGCATACAGACTAGCGCAGGGACAGTGCCAACAAGATCCCATACTGCCCCCTGCAACCCCAAGCCTGTGACAGCAACTCTCTTTTGTTCTGTAACAGGATTTCAGGTCCACTTTTACTTGAGGGAACGATTCTGCTAAAAGAATAGCATAAAACTGTTGTTGTCTTTCTCTCATGTGAAGAAAGGCTCGGAGATGGTCTAGTTCATGGCAGACTTAAACCCAGATTCACGCCTAAGCTTTCTGGCTTGTCCCTTAAGCCTCTCACCAGCAAGCCGCACCGCTTGTTTACTGGGAGAGAACTCAGTGAGGCAGGAGAAAGACAGAAGTGGCCGGGGAAGCCGGGAGAAAGATAGAGACCAAGCAGAAAGGTGACAAAGGAGAACAGAGAAAGAAATCCACATTGCCTTGAGCGCTGCTAATGGCACTGATTTCACAGTAGTTTTGTGCAGATAACTCAGATCTGGCCCATTCCTAGAAGGACTGAATGAAATCAAGGATAATCAGCAAAAAGTGGAATGAATTTGAACGTCCACCAGCCAGTGAGTGACAGAGAGATACCCAGGTAACAGCAGAGGATTTGCCAACAGGAGGCGCTGATGTGCACTGTAATACTACACATGCGTTCTTACAAACGAAAGAAGCCAGACCGGAGAGACCACGCACTGTTTCGTCCCGTTAGTACAAAATGTTCAGAAAAGGCCAATCTATACAGACAGGAAGTAGATTTGCGGTTGCCAGGGGCTGGAGAGGGAGCCAGGGAGTGACTCCAAATATATCTGGGGTTCCTTCAGGGGTGATGGAGAATGTTCTAAAAACATGGCGGTGATGGGGCACAAATCCGAACATTTACTAACAATGATCAAATCGTACGCTTAAAATGAGTTAAAATTATGATGTATAAATTATACCTCAAATCTGCAGGAAAATGGATGCACCTAGAAGTAGCATAAGTCAGACCCAGAAGGTTAAATATCACATGGTGTCTCTTACATGAGAAATCCAAAGTATAAATAAGGTAGAGAGCAAAATAAAAGACAG
>NW_004955450.1:12811401-12812673 GCF_000276665.1 Chinchilla lanigera | reverse complement strand
AAAAAAAAAAAAAAAAAAAAAAAAGTACATAGTAAACTTAACATTGACCACGGGCATAGGTGGAAAAATGCAGGCTTCCGAAGAAGGCTGTAATCGCCCCGGCCTGTATTCCCGTGGGGTGTTCCCTCTCGTGCGTGGCCCTCACCAGGCCCAGGGGGGAAAGCTTCCCTCTGCAGCTGTCCACCTGTTACCACCTCCTACAGGTAGGGGCTCGTTCACAGCCCCCTGCAGGAAGTTGCCTGGTCCTCTCTGATTTCCTCACCGCCTCCCCCTTGTGGTGCGCGGGGTAAACACACGTGTTCTTTAATCTTCGGTTTCTCTGTGCATCAATGGGACTCTTTCACATTATTACTCCTGATATAGAAGAAGAAAAGTTTGATCAACAGAAAGAAGGCACCCTCACTCTAGATTCCACAGTAGATAAAGTTGGCTTTGTTTTTTATAAGGAACTTAGTGGTTTTTTTTTTTTTTAAAAGTCCAAGTAGCTGAGTGTTGTAGTGCACACCTGTAATCCCAGCACTCAGGAGACTGAGGCAGGAGGGTTGCTGGCAGTTCGAGGTCAGATTGGGCTATGTAGTGAGTTCAAGGCCAGTGTGAACTACATACTGTGACCCTGTCTCAAAAAAAAAAAAGAGTTTAAATAGTTACTGAAAGGGATTAGTAATGAGAATATGCCATGGGATCTGGCTGGATAAAGCTAAATATACACGTGTGTGTGTGTGCATGCACGCATGTGCACACACAGACAACTTTTTTTTTGTCTTTTAAGACAGGGTCTCAATATGCAGTGCAAGCTGGATTTGTGCTCACTTTGTAGCCCAGCCTGGTCTCAAACTGGCAATGATCCTCCTGCCTCAGCCTTCCAAGTGCTGGGATTACAGGCATGCGCCACCACACCCAGCCACAGAACATTAATAGTCAACTTCCAGGAGGAAGTGGGGAGGATTACCTGTAGAAACTATTCCAAGGATTAGCCCTGGGAATTACGATGGGCAACTGGAAACTGAGATTGTGAAAGAGAAGATAAAACATTTGAGGAAGACTCTCCAATTTTAAAGCATATAAAAATCAGTTTGAAGAGGAAAATCTGTCCAAAATTTGGATCACAAGGCTTCAGCCTCCTCTGGAGCGGCAGGTGTGGAATTGAGTACAGGATTTAGTGTTTTTTTGTTGTTGTTGTTGTTGTTCACAAGGCTTCAGCCTCCTCTGGAGCGGCAGGTGTGGAATTGAGTACAGGATTTAGTGTTTTTTTGTTGTGTTTTTTTTTTTTTT
>NW_004955450.1:12808699-12809917 GCF_000276665.1 Chinchilla lanigera | reverse complement strand
TTTGCTCTTATGAAACCATTTGTAGAGCCAGGGGTGGTGGCGCATGCCTGCAATCCCAGCACTCAGGGGAGGCTGAGGCAGGAGACTCCTTGAGAGTTCAAGACCAGCCTAGGCTACAAAGTGAGCTCAAGGCCAGCCTGAACTGCAGAGTGAGACCCTGTTTCAAAAAGACAAAACAAACAAACAAACTAAAAACAATCTGTAATTTTTAAAATTAAAAATATCCTGTTGTAAATTTACACATTATAATTGCATGTATTTGTGGGGTATAAAGTGATGCTGTGATACATGCATACAATGTGGGATGGTGAAATCAAGCTAATTAGCATAACCATTGTTGCAAATACAATTTCTGTGGTGAAAATATTTTGAAATTTACCGTCATCCATTTTGAAGTACACAGTATGCTGTTATTTATTTATTTATTTATTTACTTATGTTTTGTTCTTTTTGAGACAGGGTCTCGCTAAGCAGTTCAGGCTGCCCTTGAGCTCACTTTGTAGCCCAGGCTGGTCTCAAACTCACAGCAATCCTCCTGCCTCAGCCTCCCCAGTGCTGGGATTACAGGCGGGCACCACCACACCTGGCACAGTATGCTGTTATTATCTCCAGTCACTGCACCATGTCTAAAAATTACATGTATTGCAAGTAAATCCTCCTTTTGGAATAATTTTCTATGATGGTAAAAATAAGACACTGGACATATAATGATCATGTGAGGCTTTGAAATTATTTATTATGAGCATTCCCAGAGGGTCAGGTTCAACGGCTCACTGTGTTCCAGGATGGTACGTTCTCTGTCCTGATCCGTGCCTGGTACACTACAAAACCTCAATAAATATGTGCTGAATGAGCCTGATGTGGGAGCTCACGCCTGTAATCCCAGCACTCGGAAGGCTGAGGCAGGAGGATCATTTCGAGTTTGAGACCAGCCTGGGCTAAAAAGTGTGCTCAAGGCCAGCCTGAACTGCATGGTGAGACCCTGTCTCAAAAAAGACAAAACAAAACAAAGCAAAACAAATGTATGCTGAATGAATTAATTAGCAGAATATGACACAATTCAACTTATTCTTCATGGCAGCACCCTGAGATTGATTCTATTTCTTTTTTTCTTTGTTTTTTTTTCCGGTACCAGGAATCAGGGTCTCATGACCTCACGCTTGCCAGGCAGGCGCTGTGCCGCAGAGCTAAATCCCCAGCCTCTCTAATTTTTTTTTT
>NW_004955450.1:12794733-12807384 GCF_000276665.1 Chinchilla lanigera | reverse complement strand
AGAGAGAGAGAGAGAAAAGAGAGAGAGAAGAGAGAGGAAAGAAGGGGTGGGACAGGGAGGAGAGGAGAGGGGAGGGGAGGGGAGGGGGGGAAGCAGGGCGAAGGGAGAAGAGCGGAAGGATGGGCTGTGTCACCCCCTGAGCCCCGACTCCGTTGCTCACGCTCTTGAGCCCCTGACCCCTTCCGGGCCTCAGTAGTATTTGACGTGACAGGAAGAACTAGAAGATTTTCAAAGTGCCGGCCCCGTCCCACTGTGACCGGGAACGCAAGTATAAACACAGATGTGTCACCCGTGTACCCTTACGAACACTGCAAACAAAGCACTAGTTTTAGAAATGGGTTTTTATGGAAGAAGTCCTTTTTGCATAGACTTCCATAATATTATAAGCAGATGTGAGTCGTTTATTAAATTTACAAACAGCAAACCCTCCCAAGGATGGACCTCCCCGACACAGCGAGCTATTCTATTCTCTGGCAGAATTCCAGCAGGAAGTTCTCTGGGCTTGGCAGCTGTACATTTCTCTTGGAACTGCGAGGTATCAGACGATGTTTGAATTATTGAAATGCGCCCCAAGTCTGCAGCTCATTGTCCAATTGCTTCAAAGGGCTGTGTTTCTATAAATCACGGCAAATGTCTAAGATCCTGACCAAAAAAAGAAAAAGAAAAAGAAATCAGGCACAGCTCCTCTGGGCGATTGAAGGAAAGAAAGTATCAGTGGAGAGGAAATGATATTGCATCATCGAAGCAAGTATTCATTGGAAAGGTTTGTGTGAACAGGAGATGAATTGCAGACAACTGGCTCTCAAGGTAAAGTGTGTGTGTGTGTGTGTGTGTACTTGCGTGTGTCGATTCTAAATTAATGTGGTGAAAATGGCACAACTTGCTCCTAAGTGCAAAGTTAACGTTCTTAGACTACCTGTGCATTCCTTTTTTTTTTTTTCTTTCCGGTTCCGGGAATTGAACTCACGACCTCACACTTGACAGGCAGGCTCTGTGCCGCTGAGCTAAATCCCCAGACTAGTCTACGTGTCCATCGCCCAAAGCAGCGCCTCCCTTGATTAGGAAAGGCGGCAGCCGACTTTCCCCAAACCTGGATATGCTCTGCTCTGACGGATCCCAGACCCTCGCAGCCTAGTCAGCTTCGTCCTGGTTTTTCTTGGGAAGAGGAAACAGTTTGAAAACCCAGGGTTTTCTCTGGCTTTAGAAGAACAAGAAGGCTGTCAAACTGCTCCATATCCAGCTGATCTTAGCGATGTAGTTAGGGCCAGTCCCTCTCCTCCAGCGGCCGCCAGGAAGCAGATGTATGCACGAAAAGGGGCGAGCGGGAACCGGGCACACGCCGGCCTCAGCCGTGGAGAACAGTTCCTCGGTTCTTGGCTTTCCTATGGAGACCTGGACTCGGGCAGCAGCGCTGTCAGCTTCCGCCTTCCTGGAGACAGAGAGCAGGGCTTCCTGCGGCGGGGCTGCTCTCCTTGGCACGGCCCTGCAGACACCGGCTCGGTTGAGCCCACCTAATACTAGGGGTGCAGTGGAGGGGGACGGGGAGGGTTCTGGGATCTGCGTGTGGAAGCTGACGGGGGATTTCTTAGAATCACACCTGTGCAAGGGGAAGGACTGGGAGATACACGGAGGAAAAGTGGCCTGCCGCGCAGTCCCCAAAGACCTCAGATCCCAGGGGAGCTCTGGGGCTGGGGGCAGGGGCTCAGCACGGTTGCTTCCCCTTGGCCTTTGGTATTGTCCCCGCCAACCCCGACATCAAGCGTGGGTGTCCCTGGAGCTGCCCGCCCCAGCCCCGCCTCCGTGCTTCTGAGACGGGCGGAGAGGGACTCAGGTGTTAGCCACCAGCACTTACGGGGCGCCTCCGGTGCTCACCACAGCGTCCCAGCAAAGTGTAAGCTGCACCCCGGCCTGCTTATACTCCAGCCCAGAGAAGAAGTCATGTGCAAAGCAGTGAACTGCAAGGTGGCACAGACAAGCCAGATGTACGTGGTGGCACACACCCGTAACTCCAGCTCTGGAGAGGCCGAGGCAGGTTTATGGAAAGGAACAGTCAGTGCTCTTTTTTCGCCGGGCGTGCTAGCGCACACCTGTAATCCCAGCACTGGGGAGGCTGAGGCAGGAGGATTGTTGTGAATTGGAGGCCAGCCTAGGCTACAAAGTGAGCTTAACGCTAGCCTGAACTGCATAGGAAGACCCTGTCTCAAAAAGCAAAAAAAAAAAAAAAAAAAAAAAAGTTATTTTTTCTTGACCAGTTTTGCACGCTTGAATCTGGTAATCAGAATGGCTGATCTGAAAACGACAGGCGGTATAAGAACCATTCTTGAACTCCTGCCATCTTGTATGGTGAAGCTCAGCATTATGTCCAGTGTTGGCTTTTTTTATTTATTACTTGTTATTGTCTTTGATTGTTTGATCAATCTTACATTCTTTTGTCTGGTGGACTGAGCAACTTCGTTGAAGATAACAGTATGTAATGCAGCAACCATTGTTAATTCCTATCATTTTGTTTTGAGGCCATGTATCGTTTTGTTTGTGTATTGTCTTGCTTTTGTCTTCATTCTTGTTTTGTTAGCTTTTAACATTTTTTAAATAAAAAGAAAAGAACCCAAGTTTGAGGCCAGCCTGGGCAACTTAGCAAGACTCTGTCTCAAAATGTAGAGAAGGGACAGTAATACAGCTGAACTCTCCCTGGGTTCAATCCCTAGTACAGAAAAAAAAAATCCAATAAATTCAGATGAACAGCACCAATTATACATTTTATCAGTGTGCAGAGAGATGACAGAAATCCAGAAGTGAAATTATGAGTGACTTGACTCAACCCATTGAAGTCGGAAGTGAAATATCCTGATGTTACAGCGAAGGGACAGGTCCGAGGCCACGTGCTCTCTTCCACGGCCACGTTTCCTGGTTCTCTCACTTCAGGGTCCTTTGCCTCTTCAGTCAGTTGCCCCCATGGGAAGTGACCACTCCTGACAGGACTGCTCTGCCTAATCTTGAGTAGAACCAGATAAAGTAGAAAACAAAACCCCCCAAATTAGTCCTTGACTGCAGAAGAATTAAATCCTGACCAGTATCTTTGATCTCAATCTTCAAAACCAGCAGAATCAAAACATGGCACCGGAGAGATTCCCCTCAGCCTGTGAGCTGCTCAGCTCTCTGTCTGTGGCAATGTGGGAGGCCATGCCCTCTTCCGAAGGAACAAGTAGCTTCCACCATGCTCATTTTGTGGAAAGGAGAAATGGCTTCAGAGTCTGTTCCCAAAAAACCACCAAGGACATATGGGTGAGAAACCATCGGGGCTAACACAAGACCATACTGGTGGTGTGTGGCCCATGTCATGGTTATCTGGTAAACCACAACTGTAGCCTAAAGTAGTGCTCATCACCTTCCAAATAGCAGCATGGCCTGCCAGGCAGTTCTTCTTTTTCTAGAATCTTCCAGCTCATTTTGCTGTAGCCATGTAAATTACTGGAAGAATCTGGTGCATTGTGGGGGCACAGAAAGTGCAGCTTGGTTGGCACCAAACTGAGTCAATACAAAGGTTTTGTGGTGACTTACACAATATTTATTCCTGCAGCCATTCATGCACTAGGATGTGCTCGGCATGTACTTTGCACTAAGCATGACTATAAGAACTGCGGACTTGAAGATAAATAAGACCTGGTCCCCTATGAACCAAACTATCAGGAAACTTGGGCTGGTGGGCGGGATAGACAAGTAACTACGGACTGCCTCTAGGTGCTAAAATTAAAAATATAGTGGGAACATCAGTGCAGGATGGCCCTGGAACATCTGCGGTGAACAGAGTTCAAGGTACTTATTTTGTTTCACATAACAGGTCATTTGGCTTGAACACCTCCCATCATCTGTTTATTCATTCAGAAAAAAAGTACCAAGAGATTTCCTCATGCTTAGCACAGGGCTAGATACCAGGAACACATCTAATTAAATGACCCAGCTCTGTTTGCTAGGAAGTCCCTAATACTGCACTGGAGTTCTAGTTAATTATAACAGCTGTCTATCCAACCATTTTTGTTCCTGAAGCATATCCAAGCGTCCCATCCACCCATGCTGTGTCCCACTCCAGATCCCTCAAGGAGAAGCAGAGCTTGGCTTCTTTCTGGGTCCAGGTCGCTGTTGTTGTTTTGCTCTCTTTGTCCTCTGTCCCTTAGCTCTTCTGACCAGGGACACTCTTCCTGTTCTAGTGGTTCTTCCAGTCTTGTCTCACTTCCTTGGAATCTGAGAACAAATAAAAAATGTTCCATCCTCAACAGTTTTTCTCTCAGGTGCTCTTTCATGGCTTAGTCACAAATTTGGGTTCCCTTAGAATCGGGTTAATAATTTCCCTTAGTTACTGTGGGCTGATCAGGTCTGCAGTCTCCCAAACGAGTGCACAGGGAAGGCTAAATAAAAATAGGGGAATGGAATGATTTCAGGGCTCCAGGAGGATCAGAGCCCTCTCACGGAGTTCAAGATTCTCTCAGGGCTATGACCAACACCTTCTCTGGGTAGCCCATATTTATTTGGTTATCAGAAGTAGGGAGGGGTGTCCTCAAGAAGGTCAGACTTACTCAAGGACTTCTCCAAGAGAGGTATTAAATTCATCCACCCAGCAGTGACATTGCAGCTATAGACTTTATCTAGTTGAGATTGGACCCAGGTGTCCTTGGCTGTGAACTTGTCTTATCCTTTGAGCCTTTCCAGTGTCATCCACCACTATAGGTTTTAGTAGGGATTAGTGACTCACAGAGGTTCATTTACTGAGTCCACCACTTCTAGACAAGGAGACTAGGCCTTGGACAGATTCACAAGTGAACATGAAAATCCAATGGATTAATTTAAGTCCTGCTCAGGGCTGCTTCATAGGCGTCTCCATCACTCTAGCCCATGCCAGAAGAAACTGCTGTCTCAGGTCCCTTCCATATTTCTGCCTGTTTCCTGGTCTCTACAGAGCGCAGGTAGTTTGTGTAAGTGCTTGCACATATGCACTTTGGAGTTTCCCCCTTCATAAGTGGTTCACTATCCCACCTAAAGGTCCCTACTAGAGTCAGTGATTTGGTGAGGAAGTCAGGCAGGCTGGGTATGATTGCCTCATGAGCCCCAAATGAGATTCTTCTTGCGCTGAACTTGGGTGGATCAGTGTTCCCAACATTGCACCATGTCGGTCACTCCTCACTTCTTCAGGTCTCAGGCCTCGCTGACTAGTTTCTTGGGCCACCCACCTCCTGCTGCCATATCCCTCAAAACCTTTCATCCTCCAGCAAGTCATCCACCACCAGTCCCTCACCGCCTGCTGCTTTTAGCCAGGGACTTCCCCAGCCACTTCCTGAGAAGCCCTTGAGCTCCTTCCCAGCATCCAGTTCTCATCCCCACATTGGCGCTGTTTCTCCAGGACGGCTCTGCACCATCACTGCATATTTTGTTGGCCATCATGGATCCAAACATCCCCAGAACACAAAAAGAATGGCAGAAAGAGCTCCTGGTGAAGGACGGCAGTCCTGGCAGGACATGTCACTCAACTCAGACTGGCAGGGGGAACACTGTTGTTCGGCATGGGTCATCTCTGTTGCATGGTAGCAGATGTCCAGTCTGAGAAAGAACCTCCTGACCAAACCTGCTCTCTGCCTGGAGTGTGGAGAAATGCGAACATCTCCACAGCAGGCTGGGTTGTGCTTGGTGATTCTTCAGGCAGTGCTCCAGAGACAAGCAGTGTCCTGATGAACCAACTCTACTATGTCGTACTCAGGGGGCATGGGCGTGCAGTTCAGAACCTTCCGCCTGCTTCCAAGTGTGCTCTCTGCACTGGCTGCGTGATCACCACCTGGGGCTCTGGAAGAGGCTTAGCACATCTGGAGCCTTGGAGCAGGGCCTGTGAGTTTGAGTGAACGGTCTAGCGAATCTCCATCTGGAAGCCTCTTCCTGGAGGAGTGCCCAATGCGTGGAAAGCTCCCCCAACGCAGTCTCCCAGGCTCATGGTGGTTCCTCCCTGGGCCTCACCTGGACTCTGGAAATGCCCATCTCTCCAGAGAGGATTGTTTCCATCTTCCTAGCGTTTTACAAAGTAAATAATTTCATAATTAATTTCAGATTGGGTGAGAATATTTTTTCTTGTGAATGTGGATGGGCTCTGTTCCTCAAGGGGGGGCATTTCTCCAATAGATTACACTTAGACTATTATCTAAGTGTAGACCTCTCACATGGCAATATTTTATAGTGATAATATCAGTGACAATATGACATTTTGATAAAGTGACATTATCAGCTGCTCTGACAATCAGCTGCTCATTATGGGCCTGCATCAGTAACGGTAAGCCATTTAGAGTGCTCAAACTATAGCCCAGAGCCCACTTTTTTATTATAAAGTGCCTGCTGTGGTTTGTGTCTGGGTGTCCCCCCAAAGCCTCATGCAGGCATGGGGGCAGCTTCTAGAGTGTGTGTTTGATTCATGGTCCAGCATTGGGATTATGGGTGTGAGTGCTACCCCTGCCCCTGAGGCGGGCCGTTTGCATAGACCGTAAGGGAGGGAAACAGGCTGCTTGCCACTGCTCCTGCCTTTTGCTCTTGTTGCTTTGCTGTTTTCCCCTCCCATGAACTGTTGTCCTCTGCCATGTGCTGCTCTGCCTTGGAGCCAGCCAAGTATGGACTGAAACCTCCACAAACTGTGAGCTAGGGCTGGGGATGTAGCTCAGTGGCGCAATGCCTGCCTGGTAAGTATGAGGCTTTGAGTTTGATTCCCAGTATCAAAAAAGAAAATATTAAAAAAAAACCAAAAAACTGTGAGCTAAATAAACCTTTCTTTCCTTAATTTTGGGCATCAGGTATTTTGTCCCAGCAACGAGAGAAAAGTAACGAGACAGTTAAACCTGAATACTGAGGTTTTAGTTTAGAGACAATAACTCATACATAAACACTTTTTGTCTTAAAAGAAAAACAAATAACATGCATGCCATAGGTTTCCCACCACTGCCCCAGACTGTTTAAACCTTTAAAAACAATGGCCTTAAAGAAATCAGTGGATCCTGCCTGGCACCAATTCAGTGAACGCTTGCTCAGCTGATTTAAAGAAACAGGCAAGTAATAATTATACTGGATGATTTACTTTGTGCTTCAAGTAAACCCCAGATCACCAGTTACCTCCCTGAAAGTACATTAAAAATATCTAAGTCTGGCGCAGTGGTGAACACCTGTAATCCCAGCCCTCTGGGAGGCTGAGGCAAGAGGATTGTGAATTAGAGCCCAACCTGGGAAATTTAGCAAGACCCCGTCCAAAACTAAAACATAAAAAATGGACTGAGGCTATTGCTCAGTGTAAAGGGCTTGAGTCAATCTTCAGTACTACCAAAATAAATTTTAAAAATCTAAGCATATCTGCTAACATTTACTATTTTTTAGTTGATTGCTTTACATAATAATGACTTCGACATGACCTAATCATCTTACTTTGTTTAGAACAAAACCATCCCATTTGAGGTGGACCTACAATGATAGTTTCTGTCTAGCAATAAATACATCATTGTTAAATTAAAGTTGGTTTGATCCCTTTGAAAATAATTTTGTGGCACCTATAAATAAATTTTAAAACCTCCAGAGCCAAATATGCCAATTTTAATCAATATTAGATGTGACTGAAATATACAACAGATGTTTAATTCTTTTTAAAAATTTTTTTAAGAGCAGAATATATTTATTGAGGGAAAGAAAGCTTCTGTCCAAGAGAAGGACAGAGGGGGGCCTGAGTGGGTTCCCCATAAATTTTTAAAAATGTATTGCAGGGCCTGGGGATTTAGCTCAGCGGCACAGCGCCTGCCCCGCAAGCGCAAGGTCGTGAGTTCGATTCCCGGTACCTGAAGAAAAACAACAAAAACAAAACAAAACAACTACAACAAAAAAATGTATTGCAATAAAAGACACATTGCCATTAATCCCCTTCAGGATATTTCCCACCCTTTGAAAAGACTTATACCATCATTTTTGCCACTAGCTGAATCAGTTCTGGAAGTTCTCTTTTGTGACTGGTTTTACAAATTATAGGGCGCTTCAATTAAACCCCATACTATATTTATCAAATATAAGGTGAATGTTGTTGCTGAGTGTCACCCAACCAAAGGCAGGTTCAATACAACATTACAGTGTGTCCTCATCTACCTCACTCACTGGATTTGGCATTGTGTGACTTCTGACTCTTCCCCAAGTCAAAATGACTATGAAAGGTAAGTGTTTTGAATCAATTCAGGACATCTAGGCAGCCATGACAGTGCAACTAAAGACACTCAAGAAAGAAGACTTCAGGAACTGCTTCAAAAAGTGGCAAGAATGATGGGATAAGTGTGTTTGAATAGAGGGGGAATGTTTTGAGGTGAGTTAATGGCAATGTGTCTTTTACTGTAATAAATTTAAAAAATTAAATAATCACTGTATTTTGAATGTAGTTTTTTTTTTTTTTTCCATACTGGGAATTGAACTCAAGACCTTGCACTTGCTAGGCAGGTGCTGTGCCGCTGAGCTAAATCCCCAACCCAATCACTATATTTTGATCACTCTGCGTATTTTAGGGATATAAGAGCAATTGGCTGCCAGGCATGGTGGTGCAGGCCTGTGATCCCAGCACTTGGGAGGCTGAGACAGGAGGATCATTGAGTTTGAAGCCAGCCTGGGCTACAAAGTGAGTTCAAGGCCAGCCTGAACTACACAGTGAGACCCTGTCTCAAAAAACAAACAACAAACAAACAAAAATCCCAAGTGACCAAAAAAACGGAAGTCACATATTTAATAAAACAATTTTGAGAATTCACAATATTTGGGAGGGTGTACTGGGGATTGTACCCAGGGCCTTCACACGGAGGTACATCCCTACCCCCTTTTTAATTTTTAGTTTGCAGACATAGTCTCACTAAGTTACCCAGGCCGCCTTAGATCTTTCAATCCTTCTGCCTCAGTCTCCCAGCATGCCAGGAAATCCTGGTGTGTGCAACCATACCTGGGTCATAATAAGAATGTTTTAAATAGATTTTTAAATCATAGTATTGTTACCCAAACATGTCTTCTTAAATCAACCAAAAAAAAAAAAAAAAAAAAAACGTTCTGACTTGTACAGAATTCACTCTACATTAACTATGATTTGGTTTTTTTTTTTTTTTTTTTTTTTTTTTTTTGGTTTTTCTCCGGTACCGGGAACCGAACTCACGACCTTGCGCTTGCCAGGCAGGCGCTTTTGCCGCTGAGCTAAATCCCCAGCCCCAAACTATGATTTGGATTAAAAATAAAACCAAGTTAGCAAAATAATTACTTGTAGTCTTCTAGATGGTATGTTGTTCCAGACACATTAGAGAACCATCTGCAGTGTGTTTCATACACTACATGCGAACAAAAATTAATCTCAAGCATGTCCTGTGTTGGGTATTGATGATGATCATTTCCTGAGTCTGTACGACCAATTTCCTGCTAAGAAAAATACAGTTAAATTTATATGTATTGCTCCATCCTGAATAGTCAGGAATGAGATGAAGCTTCACATTTAGACAGTAAGAACCTAAAATATATTAATTTTTGCAAAATATCAAGTATTTTCCTTTCAAATAAAACAAAAAAAAATTAACGTATGAAACACGCTGGACCGCAACTCCTTACAACTTATCATTAGAAAAGAAATGGGGAGATTTCCAAAAATCTAATGATGTCAGATGAGAATAGAAACCCGATCATTTTGTTTTTATCACTGGTTGTAATAGGTAATTTTTAGAAAATGTGGTTTCCACCTTCACCTTGCTCCAGGGAAAGGATACAAGCATTTGGAAAGCGGGGAAAACCATGAACTCTTGGTGTATTGTATCAAGGATGCCCAAGAAAATATTTTAATATGGCACAGAATATGACTTTACAAACAAAGGTAGAATGAAACATTTGGTGGAATTTCTTTGTGCTCTTCAATAGGGACCTAGTCGGGCTTGCTCAGTTAGGAAAACCCAGCAACTGTGACTCCAGTTACATGCAGGAGCAGACAGGAAGCCGGAGGCTCAGGCTGGGGGGAACAGGGTAGGGAGGAATCTCAGCATTCCACTCTTCAGCACCAGCAACATTTAATTTGGTAATTACAGATCTCATTGTGGCAAAACAGTAGGCTTTTTTTGGTGTTGTCCTTAGACATACTTTTTTCTTTTCTTTTTTTTGTCTTTTTGAGGGAGGGTCTCACTATGCAGTTCAGGCTGGCCTTGAGCCCACTTTGTAGCCCAGTATAGACGTACTTTTTTCAAATGATTTGGAAATGATCTCTTTTACTTCCTCAAATACTGCATTATTTATTATACAAAATGTGTGTGTGTGTGTGTGTGTGTGTGTGTGGTGTGTTCCTGTGGATCAAACCCAAAGCCTTTGCACTAACATCACTCCCTTTTATTTTTCATTTATTTATTTACTTTTTTGGTACCAGCTTGCCAGGCAGGTGCTGCGCCACTGAGCTAAATCCCCGGCCCACATCAGTCCTTTTCAGATTTTGAGACAAGATCTCACTATATTGCCCATGCAGGGCTCAAACTTTTGCAGTCCGTCCCGTCCCCCGCCCCCCTTTACCAGAAATTGAACTCACGACCTTGCACTTGCCAGGCAGGCGCTGTGCCACTGAGCTAAATCCCCAGGCCCAGGCCTCAAACTTGTGATCCTTCTGTCTCAGCTGTCCAAGTGTTGGAAATATAGCCCCGTACTGGTACATTTTGTTCACAGTGTATTTATTTTCAAGTGGGATCTGCTCAGTAGGAAACAGGGCCATTTTCAAAGGCTTGACAAACTGCTTAGACACAGTTACACTCTATTTAGGGTTCTAGGTGCTTTAAGATAAACGATCAGTATGTTTTCCTCTTCTGGGTGGAGATAATCCCCCAAATGTTAACATCGTTAAAATAGTTTTTTTTTTTTTTTGCTTGTCTGCAACTATTTCTGGGACTGGTATAGCCTCAGGTCACGGACAGTTGACTCTAAATTTAGACATGCAGGGTGTGGTGGTGTTCATCTATAATCGCAGCACTCTGGCAGGTTCAGGATTAGAGCCTGGCAATTTCTTAACTCAGCAAGACCCTGTGTCCAAAAAAAAAAAAAAAAAAAAAAGCTGAAGCCCTAGTGGGACGGGGATGGGGGGAACGGGGGACGACTAGGACGACCGTTTTCTCAAGTTTAAGGGTAGAGTTTCAATTTAAGAGAAGTTACTATAGGTTATCGATCAAATTAATTTTACATCTCTTGGGGAGGTTATTCAAAAATGTATGAGTAGTCATAGAATGATTAGTTCACTTTTCTAAAGAAACAGCAGGTGGCTTTCAAGCCGTGATAGTGGTTACAGAAACTGAGCACTGCATAAGGAAGTGTCCAAAGTCTCAGTATGAAGCCAGGACAGTAACAGCAAAGAACTCTGGGATTGTTATTTTTTCTCACTAGGGAAAAAGTGGTCTCAGAGAGCCCCGAATGATGCTGGTTGAATCAGGAACGTGCAGGTATTCAGACACCTGCACCTCACTGCTCTGAATGTTTTAACATTTAGTTGCCCCCCCCCTTTTTTTTTGGTCTTTTTGAGACAGGGTCTCGCTATGCGGTTCAGGCTGGCCTTGAGCTCACTTTGTAGCCCAGGCTGGTCTCGAACCCGCAACAATCCTCCTGCCTCAGCCTCCTGAGTGCTGGAACTGCAGGTGTGTGCCACCACGCTCCTCGACTCAGCAGACTTCTTCAAGACAGTCCCTCCCCCTCGCCGTACCGGGAATCGAACTCACGACCTTGAGCTTCCAGGCAGGCGCTGTGCCGCTGAGCTAAATCCCCAGCCCCAAGGCAGTTTCAACTTACAACATCACCTTTCTTAGATTTACAGTGCAGCAGTTTCGTGCTTCAAGAAATACGGTAAGTCTGAGTAACTCAAGAAATGTGCTTTCTTGAAGTCCATCCTGACTGTTCTGTATCGAGAAGAAAAAAGTTAATTTCCCCCCGAAACCACAACAATAATG
The DNA here is from genome assembly GCF_000276665.1 of Chinchilla lanigera. Taxonomy (NCBI): domain Eukaryota; kingdom Metazoa; phylum Chordata; class Mammalia; order Rodentia; family Chinchillidae; genus Chinchilla; species Chinchilla lanigera. Next base: position 12,795,403 of record NW_004955450.1, on the reverse strand, counting down.
TATTTCTTACAGAAAAACTAGACAGCAGAATTAAGCAGAAAGAGAAAAATCACAATCCCACCGAACACTGAGACGGAGCCAGCATGATGGCCTTGTTCGTCCAGTCTTTCCGCCTGTATTTAAAAACTGGATCCCACGGAACGCGCCTTCCGAGGCTCCTTGCCCCCGTGGTAACCTTCAGATCGCGCCGCGCCGTCTCACATCCCCTCCCTGAGACCGTGAACCGAAGGGGCAAAGGGCATAACTGATGCTCCCAGCGCTCGGCAGGAGGCAGAACATTTGTAACTGAGTGCAGTCCACCCCTCCTGCCCCCCATTCCCCCAGCGGTCTCCCGATCCTCAGCGACCTCTACCAGGGGGCTCCGGGGTCCGGAGCTGCCGCCCGGGGTCCCAGCAGCCGGGTCGCTGCAGAGGACTCCGCCCCCCACGCCCCAGGTCCTCGCTGCCTCAGGACCCGGCCGGCGCCCCGGAAGGCACCCTGCGGAACCCGGCCTGCCCGCGCCCCCCAGCCCCTTCCTATAGCGGAGTCTCCCGCACCGCGCGGCGGGGCACAGACCCCGGGGACCCCAGAGCTGCAGCCTAGCCGGCCCACGAGCCGAGCGGCGCCGAGCCCACCGCAGCGCGCCGTCCCCGAGTGATGACGCGTTTCCTGCGCCCCCGGCGCCGGGGCC